>NC_138298.1:38400000-38460000 GCF_965601325.2 Salmo salar
TATTATTATAGGGTAGACTAGGGCCTCATCCTCAGCATTATAATCTGTGATCTAGTGTATTATTATAGGGTAGACTAGGGCCTTATCCTCAGCATTATAATCTGTGATCTAGTGTATTATTATAGGGTAGGCTAGGGCCTCATCCTCAGCATTATAATCTGTGATCTAGTGTATTATTATAGGGTAGACTAGGGCCTTATCCTCAGCATTATAATCTGTGATCTAGTGTATTATTATAGGCTAGACTAGGGCCTCATCCTCAGCATTATAATCTGTGATTTAGTGTATTATTATAGGGTAGACTAGGGCCTCATCCTCAGCATTATAATCTGTGATCTAGTGTATTATTATAGGGTAGACTAGGGCCTCATCCTCAGCATTATAATCTGTGATTTAGTGTATTATTATAGGGTAGACTAGGGCCTCATCCTCAGCATTATAATCTGTGATCTAGTGTATTATTATAGGGTAGACTAGGGCCTCATCCTCAGCATTATAATCTGTGATCTAGTGTATTATTATAGGGTAGACTAGGGCCTCATCCTCAGCATTATAATCTGTGATTTAGTGTATTATTATAGGGTAGACTAGGGCCTCATCCTCAGCATTATAATCTGTGATTTAGTGTATTATTATAGGGTAGACTAGGGCCTTATCCTCAGCATTATAATCTGTGATCTAGTGTATTATTATAGGGTAGACTAGGGCCTCATCCTCAGCATTATAATCTGTGATCTAGTGCATTATTATAGGGTAGGCTAGGGCCTCATCCTCAGCATTATAATCTGTGATCTAGTGCATTATTATAGGGTAGACTAGGGCCTCATCCTCAGCATTATAATCTGCCTCAATATTTGCAGCCATAGCCAATAGGTGGTAATATCTCTCTAGGAGCTGCTCTGTCGTCAGTATTGTGGTATAATTATAATTAAATGGTCAGATCTGAATGGAGAAAGCTGACCCGAGATCAGCGCTGCCTTTCCATCAGTATCAACACATGGGCCAACAAAGGCACTTAGAGAAAGTTCTGCCTAGGTGGTGTTTTTTGGGAAACGCACGCGAGTTCTTTGGCCGTTGTAGAAACGATGCATCGTTAACACACTCCTAAACGTAAATTCCGTTGCTACCGGGATACCGGGCCCAGGAAAGACTCCAGGCCCCATGTGAGGCTGTTGCCTTGAAAATATCTGTTTAACAAGACGTCTTCAGCATCAACAATACTCTTCATCACCACTACCCTTCATCACCACTACCCTTCATCAACAATACTCTTCATCACCACTACCCTTCATCACCACTACTCTTCATCAACACTACCCTTCATCACCACTACTCTTCATCACCACTACCCTTCATCACCACTACCCTTCATCACCACTACTCTTCATCACCAGCTACTACTCTTCATCACCAGCTACTACTCTTCATCACCAGCTACTACTCTTCATCACCAGCTACTACTCTTCATCACCAGCTACTACTCTTCATCACCACTACCCTTCATCACGACTACTCTTCATCAACGCTACTCTTCATCACCCCTACACTTCATCACCAGCTACTCTTCATCACCAGCTACTCTTCATCACCAGCTACTACTCTTCATCACCAGCTACTACTCTTCATCACCCCTACTCTTCATCACCCCTACTCTTCATCACCCCTACTCTTCATCACCCCTACTCTTCATCAACACTACCCTTCATCACCGCTACTCTTCATCAACGTTCTCTTCATCAACACTACCCTTCATCACCGCTACTCTTCATCACCGCTACTCTTCATCACCAGCTACTCTTCACCACCAGCTACTACTCTTCATCAACACTACTCTTCATCACCAGCTACTACTCTTCATCACCACTACTCTTCATCAACAGACCACTACTCTTCATCAACAGAACTCTACTCTTCATCAACAGACCACTACTCTTCATCAACAGAACACTACTCTTCATCAACAGAACACTACTCTTCATCAACAGAACACTACTCTTCATCAACAGACCACTACTCTTCATCAACAGAACACTACTCTTCATCAACAGAACACTACCCTTCATCAACAGAACACTACACTTCATCAACAGACCACTACACTTCATCAACAGAACACTACACTTCATCAACAGAACACTACTCTTCATCAACAGAACACTACTCTTCATCAACAGAACACTACTCTTCATCAACAGAACACTACTCTTCATCAACAGAACACTACTCTTCATCAACAGAACACTACTCTTCATCAACAGAACACTACTCTTCATCAACAGACCACTACACTTCATCAACAGAACACTACACTTCATCAACAGAACACTACACTTCATCAACAGAACACTACTCTTCATCAACAGAACACTACTCTTCATCAACAGAACTCTACCCTTCATCAACAGAACACTACTCTTCATCAACAGAACACTACTCTTCATCAACAGAACACTACTCTTCATCAACAGAACACTACTCTTCATCAACTCTACCCTTCATCAACAGAACACTACTCTTCATCAACACTACTCTTCATCAACACTACTCTTCATCAACAGAACACTACCCTTCATCAACAGAACTCTACCCTTCATCAACAGAACTCTACTCTTCATCAACAGAACTCTACTCTGCTCTTATATGGCTCTGAGAACCACACATCTAACATCTAACCTCTTCTAACTGGCTCTGGGTTGAAGTTGCCCTTAGGTACAGATCTAGGAACAGTTTACCCTCCCATGATCATAACCTGTAGCATTAGGCGAAACAATGTAAAACTGACTTAAGATCAGTGTCTATGGACAACTTCGGGGAAACTACTTTGTTGTCCTGATAGTCTTACATCAATCAAATAATATATATCTTTCTTTCTCTGTCTCTCTGTCTCTCTGTCTCTCTCTCTCTCTCTCTCTCTCTCTCTCTCTCTCTCTCTCTCTCTCTCTCTCTCTCTCTCTCTCTCTCTCTCTGTCTCTGTCTCTGTCAGGCATGGCTAGTCACCCACCTGTCCCCATCTCTGAGCTCGCTGATCATCTAGAAGGCCTGAAAGCCAACGACAACCTGAAGTTCTCTCAGGAGTATGAGGTATGGTAGCTGTGTGTGAGAGTTTGTTTGAAGGAGACATTTTCACTCCAATTATTCTGGTTTCATTATGCAATTCATATTGAGTTTTACACCCTGTGTAGAAACCGTCTAGCCAGCCAGATACACACACACACACACACACACACACACACCTGTTTATGTATTTTATCTTTTGACAGAGGTATCAGGGTTTAAATGTGAAGCAGAAGCTTCCTCCTCTCACGTCTCCTGTTTTAACCAGAGATCTGTCTGTCAGTCTGTCTCAAAGAGATACTTCTTACAGACTGATGGTTATCAATGTTATGCTTCCAGAGAGATAGAGGATAAAGACAGAGATAGAGGGGAGAGAGACAGAGACAGAGACAGGGAGAGAGAGTGCGGGGGAAGTGAGAGAAGGGAAAGGGACAGAGTGAAAGAAGAGAGAGATAAAGACAGAGACAGGGAGAGAGAGTGCGGGGGAAGTGAGAGAAGGGAAAGGGACAGAGTGAAAGAAGAGAGAGATAAAGACAGAGACAGGGAGAGAGAGTGCGGGGGAAGTGAGAGAAGGGAAAGGGACAGAGTGAAAGCAGACAGGAGAGACACAGAGAGAGAGAGAGAGAGAGAGAGAGACAAAGACAGAGAGAGGGAGAGAGAGTGCGGGGGAAGTGAGAGAAGGGAAAGGGACAGAGTGAAAGCAGACAGGAGAGAGAGAGAGAGAGAGACAGAGAGAGGGAGAGAGAGTGCGGGGGAAGTGAGAGAAGGGAAAGGGACAGAGTGAAAGAAGAGAGAGATAAAGACAGAGATAGAGGGGAGAGAGACAGAGACAGAGACAGGGAGAGAGAGTGCGGGGGAAGTGAGAGAAGGGAAAGGGACAGAGTGAAAGGAGAGAGAGATAACGACAGAGAGAGGGAGAGAGAGTGCGGGGGAAGTGAGAGAAGGGAAAGGGACAGAGTGAAAGGAGAGAGAGATAACGACAGAGAGAGGGAGAGAGAGTGCGGGGGAAGTGAGAGAAGGGAAAGGGACAGAGTGAAAGAAGAGAGAAGAGTGTTTTTATCATGGCCATGTTCTGTACAATAGAGCACCTTTTTGATTAGTCCTTAGAATATCTACATTATTCCATGAGAATACAACTGTAAAAAGTTGTTAAGATGGAGAATATACTACTTTTAGGCCTGTGCATGCTGGATATAGAATCCGGATGGCTCTAATTGGCTAGGGCTAGAACGAAGAGAGAGGATGGAGTGAGGGGGAGGGAGGGAGAGAGGGAGAGAGGGAGAGAGGGGGAGAGAGAGACTTGTGTAATGCTTACTGTTCATTTTTATTGTTTATTTCACTTTTGTTTATTATCTACTTCACTTGCTTTGGCGATGTAAACATATGTTTCCCATGGCACTAAAGCCCCTTAAATTTAATTGAGAGAGAGAGAAAGAGAGGGAGCGAGAGAGAGGGAGAGAGAGAGACGGGGGGTTAGGACAGAGGGTAGTCAAACATAAATGTTAGGGAGATGGGAAGTCAAAAAGAGAAAATGTTGAAAGAGATGGAAAGATGGGGACTGACCTTGTAGAAGAAAGGAGAACAAGATAGAAAGAGAGATGCGGGATGGGGGGATGGAGAGAGAACGAGAGAGATGGGGGGATCGAGAGAGATGGGAGGGATGGAGAGAGAACGAGAGAGATGGGGGGGATGGAGAGAGAACGAGAGAGATGGGAGGGATGGAGAGAGAACGAGAGAGATGGAGGGATAGAGAGAGAACGAGAGAGATGGAGGGATGGAGAGAGAACGAGAGAGACGGAGGGATGGAGAGAGAACGAGAGAGATCTAGGGATGGAGAGAGAACGAGAGAGATGGAGGGATGGAGAGAGAACGAGAGAGATGGAGAGAGAACGAGAGAGATGGAGGGATAGAGAGAGAACGAGAGAGATGGGGGGATGGAGAGAGAACGAGAGAGATGGAGGGATGGAGAGAGAACGAGAGAGATGGGGGGATGGAGAGAGAACGAGAGAGATGGAGAGAGAACGAGAGAGATGGGGGGATGGAGAGAGAACGAGAGAGATGGAGGGATGGAGAGAGAACGAGAGAGATGGGGGATGGAGAGAGAACGAGAGAGATGGAGGGATGGGAAGAGAACGAGAGAGATGGAGGGATGGGAAGAGAACGAGAGAGATGGGGGGATGGAGAGAGAACGAGAGAGATGGAGGGATGGAGAGAGAACGAGAGAGATGGAGGGATGGGGAGAGATTGAGAGAGATGGGGGGATGGAGAGAGAACGAGAGAGATGGAGAGATGGAGAGAGAACGAGAGAGACGGAGGGATGGAGAGAGAAAAGGGATAGAGATAAACCAGGAGTAATTGCGGTGTCATAATCAGACACATATGCTAGTGAGCAGTGAGTAGACCAAAGACACACACACACAAACACACACACACACACACACACACACACACACACACACACAACCACACCATAATTATGCATCGTAAAATATTCCAAAAGACTTCATTGCAGGCTCTCTCTCTCTCTCCATATTTTAATGCACAAATGACATCATGTGTGTTTGTGCCACAGACAGTTGTGTTTTATAGCGTCGTTATAGGTTCTGTGTTGGACTGAACTTTTCTCTCTCCCCAAAGGAATTCATGGCGTTTCATCATGTATTCTGTTGGGTAAAACGTAGCAAAACATTTTTATTCCGTTTTCAAAATGTTTTGTTACTGTTTCATGCCTATACTGTCTTGTTTTTAATTCAATTCAACCTTTGACCTGTTGTGTTGTCGTTCATTGACACTTATTACCAAGGGTTGGAACCTGAAATGAATTTCCACACGTTTCATTCTGAAGAAAACCATCATTTTTTTTGTTTGTTTTCCGTTACACTGTTCCGTCTGAACCAGTTTCAAACCAGAATAAGTATCGGTTTTATATCATTCCTTTCTGTTCCTTTTCAACCTCTGAAATAAACATTATTTTTAGTTTCTTTTTACATTTAGCTCCACATTTGATGACTTCACCAATCAGTGCAGATAGAGCAGCTTGCTGTGAAGCGGGTAGGCCATTTCATCTGTATAGGAAAGTCCTTAAGAACAAATTGTAATTTTGACGTATCTGCATGGTTTAATCTCACTGAAAGACAAAAAAAACACACAAATTGCTGCCAGTCAGCTAACATGTTGAGGTTGAAGGGAGAGCGAGACAGAAAGGAGGAAGCTTGTCTTGAAACACTGGGCATCTTGTTATAACATGCACTATCTGAATTAGGAACCCCACTGAATTATACCTACGGAGGAGCGGCTTCTATAGAGGAACTTTAAATGTCTTTGAACTTCCGAGTTGACATAATGTTGGATCAGAGCTAACGTTAGCTAGCTAGCTAACAAGCTTGTGTGTACAGAGCCGTACTAGAATTAAAAACACATGTTACCTCATTGTCCATTCACCCCTACCTACAAGTACAAATTACCTCTAACCTGTACCCCCGCACACTGACTTGATACCGGTACCCCCTGTATATAGCCTCATTATTGTTATGTTATTGTGTTACCGTTACTAATTATTATTTTTTATCTTTAGTTTATTTGGTAAATATTTTCTTAACTCTTCTTGAACTGCTCTGTTAGTTAAGATCTTGTAAGTAAGCATTTCACGGTAAGGTCTACACTTGTTGTATTCGGCACGTGTGACAAATAGTTTGATTTGATTTGAGTAGTTAATAAATCCAATGTGAAAAGTGATAAAACTATAGTATCCTTAACTAGCAATAAAAAGTAAATCCATTCTTCTCTAATTAAACATCTCACCATCATTTCTGAATTACACTTGTAACGTGGTCAGTAGGCTACAGTAACCTACTTCAGAGGGGGAGGGGCAGGTAGCCTACACACCCACTGGCAAAGATTTCCAGCTTGCGGGCAGATCCTGGAATAAGTTTCTGAGTGACAAAGTGAGGGCTTTGCATAGGCGCTTTGTTGCGAATTTTGTGAGACTGGGAAAAAAAATGTGAGGAACATAAAAGAACCGGTTCCCATGTTTTTAAAATAACGGTTCTGTTCCGCAACAGTATAGATCACTTTCGTTTTTGGTTCGGGTTCTGTTCCTTAAATAATTTAGTTATCACACGGTTTTCTGTTCTGTTCCCTGAACCGGTTCCAACCCTTGCTTATTACCCTTTGACAACTGTGTTATAGTCCATTGACCTCTGTCCAGCAGTACACCTGGGAGCATTTTAATCAAAACTCTAACCTCTAACCTCTGTGTTGTAGTCCATTGACCCCGGACAGCAGTTCACCTGGGAGCAGTCTAACCTAGAGGTCAACAAGCCAAAGAACCGCTATGCGAACGTGATTGCCTACGACCACTCCAGGGTTCTACTGTCCAGCATCGAGGGTAAGTTGGCAGTCACACACACACACGCTAAGGTCTTCGCCTACGATTACTCCAGGGTTCTACTGTCCAGCATCAAGGGAGAGACACACACACACACACTTTTCTTGTTTTATTCTCGGCCAGTCTAAAAGTTCCTTCGCTGTCTTAATATGATATTACCACTGAGCAGAAGCATTTATCTAAAGTGACTTACAGTACAGTGAGTGTATGCTGTTTTTTTTGTAAAGCAGAGAGGGAGAGAAAGCGAGAGGGAGGGGCCCTGGCAGCTTCATAGAGGAGAGGAGGAAGCCATGGGTGGCAAAGCCCAGACAGATTACTCTTATCTGGGCAGAGCATGTATGAGAGCAGCCCCTCCACCTCCTCGGTCCTGGAGCTCTCTTCTCTGTTTGTCTGTCTGTCAGGCCTGCGAGTCACACACACACACAAATTAACATACAAGCATACACTTTCCTTCTATCTTTCTCTCTCTCACGCACGCACACACATACACACATTCTGACTCTCGCCACACACACACACACACACACACACACACACACACACACACACACACACACACACACACACACACACACACACACACACACACACACACACACACACACACACACACACACACACACACACACAGACTCTGCCAAGCCTGCAGAGCCAGTGAGAGATGGGAACTCATCTCAGCTCTGTTTTCAACCAAGCTGCACAGCAGCCTTACTTCTGTTACTCCTATCCAGTCAAGTTATACACCCACACACACATCAAAGCCTATAGACAGGCTGCTGGTTTGAGAGATTGACTGTGGATGAACATATATTGCTTCTACCATTACCTTATGTTAATGTTACTTCACATTTTGAACTAGCATGCTGTGTGTGTGTGTGTGTGTGTGTGTGTGTGTGTGTGTGTGTGTGTGTGTGTGTGTGTGTGTGTGTGTGTGTGTGTGTGTGTGTGTGTGTGTGTGTGTGTGTGTGTGTGTGTGTGTGTGTGTGTGTGTGTGTGTGTCTGCTCGCAAGCATGTGTGCGTGAGAGAGAGAATGAGGGAGAGAGAGAGCCTAGTCCCAACGGACCCTAGTGCACTATATAGGGAATAGGGCTCTGGTCTAAAGTAGTGCACTATATAGGGAATAGGGCTCTGGTCACTAGTAGTTCACTATATAGGGAATAGGGCTCTGGCCTAAAGTAGTTCACTATATAGGGAATAGGGCTCTGGTCACTAGTAGTTCACTATATAGGGAATAGGGCTCTGGTCTAAAGTAGTGCACTATATAGGGAATAGGGCTCTGGTCACTAGTAGTTCACTATATAGGGAATAGGGCTCTGGTCTAAAGTAGTTCACTATATAGGGAATAGGGCTCTGGTCACTAGTAGTTCACTATATAGGGAATAGGGCTCTGGTCTAAAGTAGTTCACTATATAGGGAATAGGGCCCTGGTCACTAGTAGTTTACTATATAAGGAATAGGGCTCTGGTCTAAAGTAGTGCACTATATAGGGAATAGGGCTCTGGTCACTAGTAGTTCACTATATAGGGAATAGGGCTCTGGTCTAAAGTAGTTCACTATATAGGGAATAGGGCTCTGGTCACTAGTAGTTCGCTATATAGGGAATAGGGCTCTGGTCTAAAGTAGTTCACTATATAAGGAATAGGGCTCTGGTCACTAGTAGTTCACTATATAGGGAATAGGGCTCTGGTCTAAAGTAGTGCACTATATAGGGAATAGGGCTCTGGTCACTAGTAGTTCACTATATAGGGAATAGGGCTCTGGTCTAAAGTAGTTCACTATATAGGGAATAGGGCTCTGGTCTAAAGTAGTTCACTATATAGGGAATAGGGCTCTGGTCACTAGTAGTTCACTATATAGGGAATAGGGCTCTGGTCACTAGTAGTTCACTATATAGGGAATAGGGCTCTGGTCTAAAGTAGTTCACTATATAGGGAATAGGGCTCTGGTTTAAAGTAGTTTACTATATAGGGAATAGGGCTCTGGTCTAAAGTAGTTCACTATATAGGGAATAGGGCTCTGGTCTAAAGTAGTGCACTATATAGGGAATAGGGCTCTGGTCACTAGTAGTTCACTATATAGGGAATAGGGCTCTGGTCTAAAGTAGTGCACTATATAGGGAATAGGGCTCTGGTCACTAGTAGTTCACTATATAGGGAATAGGGCTCTGGTCACTAGTAGTTCACTATATAGGGAATAGGGCTCTGGTCTAAAGTAGTGCACTATATAGGAAATAGGGCTCTGGTCTAAAGTAGTGCACTATATAGGGAATAGGGCTCTGGTCTAAAGTAGTTCACTATATAGGGAATAGGGCTCTGGTCACTAGTAGTTCAACTATATAGGGAATAGGGCTCTGGTCACTAGTAGTTCACTATATAGGGAATAGGGCTCTGGTTACTAGTAGTTCACTATATAGGGAATAGGGCTCTGGTCTACTAGTAGTTCACTATATAGGGAATAGGGCCCTGGTCACTAGTAGTTCACTATATAGGGAATAGGGCTCTGGTCTAAAGTAGTTCACTATATAGGGAATAGGGCTCTGGTTACTAGTAGTTCACTATATAGGGAATAGGGCTCTGGTCACTAGTAGTTCACTATATAGGGAATAGGGCCCTGGTCACTAGTAGTTCACTATATAGGGAATAGGGCTCTGGTCACTAGTAGTTCACTATATAGGGAATAGGGCTCTGGTTACTAGTAGTTCACTATATAGGGAATAGGGCTCTGGTTACTAGTAGTTCACTATATAGAGAATAGGGCCCTGGTCACTAGTAGTTCACTATATAGGGAATAGGGCCCTGGTCACTAGTAGTTCACTATATAGGGAATAGGGCCCTGGTCACTAGTAGTTCACTATATAGGGAATAGGGCTCTGGTCACTAGTAGTTCACTATATAGGGAATATGGCTCTGGTCTAAAGTAGTTCACTATATAGGGAATAGGGCCCTGGTCACTAGTAGTTCACTATATAGGGAATGGGGCTCTGGTCTAAAGTAGTTCACTATATAGGGAATAGGGCTCTGGTCACTAGTAGTTCACTATATAGGGAATAGGGCTCTGGTCACTAGTAGTTCACTATATAGGGAATAGGGCTCTGGTCTAAAGTAGTTCACTATATAGGGAATAGGGCTCTGGTTTAAAGTAGTTTACTATATAGGGAATAGGGCTCTGGTCTAAAGTAGTTCACTATATAGGGAATAGGGCTCTGGTCTAAAGTAGTGCACTATATAGGGAATAGGGCTCTGGTCACTAGTAGTTCACTATATAGGGAATAGGGCTCTGGTCTAAAGTAGTGCACTATATAGGGAATAGGGCTCTGGTCACTAGTAGTTCACTATATAGGGAATAGGGCTCTGGTCACTAGTAGTTCACTATATAGGGAATAGGGCTCTGGTCTAAAGTAGTGCACTATATAGGAAATAGGGCTCTGGTCTAAAGTAGTGCACTATATAGGGAATAGGGCTCTGGTCTAAAGTAGTTCACTATATAGGGAATAGGGCTCTGGTCACTAGTTGTTAACTATATAGGGAATAGGGCTGGTCACTAGTAGTTCACTATATAGGGAATAGGGCCCTGGTTACTAGTAGTTCACTATATAGGGAATAGGGCTCTGGTCTAAAGTAGTTCACTATATAGGGAATAGGGCTCTGGTCACTAGTAGTTCAATATATAGGGAATAGGGCTCTGGTCACTAGTAGTTCACTATATAGGGAATAGGGCTCTGGTTACTAGTAGTTCACTATATAGGGAATAGGGCTCTGGTTACTAGTAGATCACTATATAGGGAATAGGGCCCTGGTCACTAGTAGTTCACTATATAGGGAATGGGGCTCTGGTCTAAAGTAGTTCACTATATAGGGAATAGGGCTCTGGTCACTAGTAGTTCACTATATAGGGAATAGGGCTCTGGTTACTAGTAGTTCACTATATAGGGAATAGGGCCCTGGTCACTAGTAGTTCACTATATAGGGAATGGGGCTCTGGTCTAAAGTAGTTCACTATATAGGGAATAGGGCTCTGGTTACTAGTAGTTCACTATATAGGGAATAGGGCTCTTGTCTAAAGTAGTGCACTCTATAGGGAATAGGGCCCTGGTCTAAAGTAGTTCACTATATAGGGAATAGGGCTCTGGTCACTAGTAGTTCACTCTATAGGGAATAGGGCTCTGGTCACTAGTAGTTCACTCTATAGGGAATAGGGCTCTGGTTACTAGTAGTTCACTATATAGGGAATAGGGCTCTGGTTACTAGTAGTTCACTATATAGGGAATAGGGCCCTGGTCACTAGTAGTTCACTATATAGGGAATGGGGCTCTGGTCTAAAGTAGTTCACTATATAGGGAATAGGGCTCTGGTTACTAGTAGTTCACTATATAGGGAATAGGGCTCTTGTCTAAAGTAGTGCACTATATAGGTAATAGGGCCCTGGTCTAAAGTAGTTTTCTATATAGGGAATAGGGCTCTGGTCACTAGTAGTTCACTCTATAGGGAATAGGGCTCTGGTCACTAGAAGTTCACTATATAGGGAATAGGGCTCTGGTCACTAGTAGTTCACTATATAGGGATTAGGGCTCTGGTCACTAGTAGTTCACTATATAGGGAATAGGGCTCTGGTCTAAAGTAGTTCACTATATAGGGAATAGGGCTCTGGTTACTAGTAGTTCACTATATAGGGAATAGGGCTCTGGTCTAAAGTAGTTCACTATATAGGGAATAGGGCTCTGGTCACTAGTAGTTCACTATATAGGGAATAGAGCTCTGGTTACTAGTAGTTCACTATATAGGGAATAGGGCTCTGGTCACTAGTAGTTCACTATATAGGGAATAGGGCTCTGGTCACTAGTAGTTCACTATATAGGGAATAGAGCTCTGGTTACTAGTAGTTCACTATATAGGGAATAGGGCTCTGGTCACTAGTAGTTCACTATATAGGGAATAGGCCCCTGGTCACTAGTAGTTCACTATATAGGGAATAGGGCTTTGGTTTAAAGTAGTTCACTTTATAGGGAATAGGGCTCTGGTCTAAAGTAGTGCACTATATAGGGAATAGGGCTCTGGTCACTAGTAGTTCACTATATAGGGAATAGGGCTCTGGTCACTAGTAGTACACTATATAGGGAATAGGGCCCTGGTCACTAGTAGTTCACTATATAGGGAATAGGGCTCTGGTCACTAGTAGTTCACTATATAGGGAATAGGGCTCTGGTTACTAGTAGTTCACTATATAGGGAACAGGACTCTGGTCTAAAGTAGTTCACTATATAGGGAATAGGACTCTGGTCACTAGTAGTGCACTATATAGGGAATAGGGCTCTGGTCACTAGTAGTTCACTATATAGGGAATAGGGCTCTGGTCACTAGTAGTTCACTATATAGGAAATAGGGCCCTGGTCACTAGTAGTTCACTATATAGGGAATAGGGCTCTGGTCACTAGTAGTTCACTATATAGGGAATAGGGCTCTGGTCACTAGTAGTGCACTATATAGGGAATAGGGCCCTGGTCACTAGTAGTTCACTATATAGGGAATAGGGCTCTGGTCTAAAGTAGTTCACTATATAGGGAATAGGACTCTGGTCACTAGTAGTACACTATATAGGGAATAGGACTCTGGTTACTAGTAGTTCACTATATAGGGAATAGGACTCTGGTCACTAGTAGTTCACTATATAGGGAATAGGTCCCTGGTCTAAAGTAGTTCACTATATAGGGAATAGGGCCCTGGTTACTAGTAGATCACTATATAGGGAATAGGGCTCTGGTCACTAGTAGTTCACTATATAGGGAATAGGGCTCTGGTCTAAAGTAGTTCACTATATAGGGAATAGGGCTCTGGTCTAAAGTAGTTCACTATATAGGGAATAGGGCCCTGGTCACTAGTAGTTCACTGTATAGGGAATAGGGCTCTGGTCTAAAGTAGTGCACTATATAGGGAATAAGGCCCTGGTCACTAGTAGTTCACTATATAGGGAATAGGGCTCTGGTCTAAAGTAGTTCACTTTATAGAGAATAGGGCTCTGGTCTAAAGTAGTTCACTATATAGGGAATAGGGCTCTGGTTACTAGTAGTTCACTATATAGGGAATAGGACTCTGGTCTAAAGTAGTTCACTATATAGGGAATAGGACTCTGGTCACTAGTAGTTCACTATATAGGGAATAGGGCCCTGGTCACTAGTAGTTCACTATATAGGGAATAGGGCTCTGGTTTAAAGTAGTTCACTATATAGGGAATAGGGCTCTGGTCTAAAGTAGTTCACTATATAGGGAATAGGACTCTGGTCACTAGTAGTTCACTATATAGGGAATAGGACTCTGGTCACTAGTTGTTCACTATATAGGGAATAGGGCTCTGGTCACTAGTAGTTCACTATATAGGGAATAGGGCTCTGGTCACTAGTAGTTCACTATATAGGGAATAGGGCTCTGGTCTAAAGTAGTTCACTATATAGGGAATAGGGCTCTGGTTACTAGTAGTTCACTATATAGGGAATATGGCTCTGGTCTAAAGTAGTTCACTTTATAGGGAATAGGGCTCTGGTCACTAGTAGTTCACTATATAGGGAATAGGGCTCTGGTCTAAAGTAGTTCACTATATAGGGAATAGGACTCTGGTCTAAAGTAGTTCACTATATAGGGAATAGGGCTCTGGTCACTAGTAGTTCACTATATAGGGAATAGGGCTCTGGTCACTAGTAGTTCACTATATAGGGAATAGGGCCCTGGTCACTAGTAGTGCACTATATAGGGAATAGGGCTCTGGTCACTAGTAGTTAACTATATAGGGAATAGGGCTCTGGTCACTAGTAGTTCACTATATAGGGAATAGGGCTCTGGTTACTAGTAGTTCACTATATAGGGAATAGGGCTCTGGTCTAAAGTAGTTCACTATATAGGGAATAGGGCTCTGGTTTAAAGTAGTTCACTATATAGGGAATAGGGCTCTGGTCACTAGTAGTTCACTATATAGGGAATAGGGCTCTGGTCACTAGTAGTGCACTATATAGGGAATAGGGCTCTGGTCACTAGTAGTTCACTATATAGGGAATAGGGCTCTGGTCACTAGTAGTTCACTATATAGGGAATAGGGCTCTGGTCACTAGTAGTGCACTATATAGGGAATAGGGCCCTGGTCACTAGTAGTTCACTATATAGGGAATAGGGCTCTGGTCTAAAGTAGTTCACTATATAGGGAATAGGACTCTGGTCACTAGTAGTTCACTATATAGGGAATAGGGCTCTGGTTACTAGTAGTTCACTATATAGGGAATAGGGCTCTGGTCACTAGTAGTTCACTATATAGGGAATAGGGCTCTGGTCACTAGTAGTTCACTATATAGGGAATAGGGCTCTGGTCACTAGTAGTTCACTATATAGGGAATAGGGCTCTGGTCACTAGTAGTTCAATATATAGGGAATAGGGCTCTGGTCACTAGTAGTTCACTATATAGGGAATAGGGCTCTGGTCACTAGTAGTTCACTATATAGGGAATAGGACTCTGGTCACTAGTAGTTCAATATATAGGGAATAGGGCTCTGGTCACTAGTAGTTCACTATATAGGGAATAGGACTCTGGTTACTAGTAGTTCACTATATAGGGAATAGGACTCTGGTCACTAGTAGTTCACTATATAGGGAATAGGTCCCTGGTCTAAAGTAGTTCACTATATAGGGAATAGGGCCCTGGTTACTAGTAGATCACTATATAGGGAATAGGGCTCTGGTCACTAGTAGTTCACTATATAGGGAATAGGGCTCTGGTCTAAAGTAGTTCACTATATAGGGAATAGGGCTCTGGTCTAAAGTAGTTCACTATATAGGGAATAGGGCCCTGGTCACTAGTAGTTCACTGTATAGGGAATAGGGCTCTGGTCTAAAGTAGTGCATTATATAGGGAATAAGGCCCTGGTCTAAAGTAGTTCACTATATAGGGAATAGGGCTCTAGTCTAAAGTAGTTCACTATATAGGGAATAGGGCTCTGGTCACTAGTAGTTCACTATATAGGGAATAGGGCTCTGGTCACTAGTAGTTCACTATATAGGGAATAGGGCTCTGGTCTAAAGTAGTTCACTTTATAGAGAATAGGGCTCTGGTCTAAAGTAGTTCACTATATAGGGAATAGGGCTCTGGTTACTAGTAGTTCACTATATAGGGAATAGGACTCTGGTCTAAAGTAGTTCACTATATAGGGAATAGGGCTCTGGTCACTAGTAGTTCACTATATAGGGAATAGGGCTCTGGTCACTAGTAGTTCACTATATAGGGAATAGGGCGGTGGTCACTAGTAGTTCACTATATAGGGAATAGGGCTCTGGTTTAAAGTAGTTCACTATATAGGGAATAGGGCTCTGGTCTAAAGTAGTTCACTATATAGGGAATAGGACTCTGGTCACTAGTAGTTCACTATATAGGGAATAGGACTCTGGTCACTAGTTGTTCACTATATAGGGAATAGGGCTCTGGTCACTAGTAGTTCACTATATAGGGAATAGGGCTCTGGTCACTAGTAGTTCACTATATAGGGAATAGGGCTCTGGTCTAAAGTAGTTCACTATATAGGGAATAGGGCTCTGGTTACTAGTAGTTCACTATATAGGGAATATGGCTCTGGTCTAAAGTAGTTCACTTTATAGGGAATAGGGCTCTGGTCACTAGTAGTTCACTATATAGGGAATAGGGCTCTGGTCTAAAGTAGTTCACTATATAGGGAATAGGACTCTGGTCTAAAGTAGTTCACTATATAGGGAATAGGGCTCTGGTCACTAGTAGTTCACTATATAGGGAATAGGGCTCTGGTCACTAGTAGTTCACTATATAGGGAATAGGGCCCTGGTCACTAGTAGTGCACTATATAGGGAATAGGGCTCTGGTCACTAGTAGTTCACTATATAGGGAATAGGGCTCTGGTCACTAGTAGTTCACTATATAGGGAATAGGGCTCTGGTTACTAGTAGTTCACTCTATAGGGAATAGGGCTCTGGTTACTAGTAGTTCACTATATAGGGAATAGGGCTGGTCACTAGTAGTTCACTATATAGGGAATAGGGCTCTGGTCACTAGTAGTTCACTATATAGGGAATAGGACTCTGGTCACTAGTAGTTCCCTATATAGGGAATAGGGCTCTGGTCTAAAGTAGTTCACTATATAGGGAATAGGGCTCTGGTTTAAAGTAGTTCACTATATAGGGAATAGGGCTCTGGTTTAAAGTAGTTCACTATATAGGGAATAGGGCTCTGGTCTAAAGTAGTTCACTATATAGGGAATAAGGCTCTGGTCTAAAGTAGTTCACTATATAGGGAATAGGGCTCTGGTCTAAAGTAGTTCACTATATAGGGAATAGGGCTCTGGTCTAAAGTAGTTCACTATATAGGGAATAGGGCTCTGGTCTAAAGTATATATATTTGATAGTGTCGGTATCAGGGAGGGCTGTTTATTAGTTATATAAACTGACCTCAAAAGATACATCAAGAGCTTTGTGACCTGCTTTCTGACTCACTAGAATCAGGTCAGGGGGTGTGTGTGTGTGTGTGTGTGTGTGTGTGTGTGTGTGTGTGTGTGTGTGTGTGTGTGTGTGTGTGTGTGTGTGTGTGTGTGTGTGTGTGTGTGTGTGTGTGTGTGTGTAAGACACAGTGATTTGGGGGATTATGGGCATAAGGCACAGATGAACATGACTGATCCTGAATGAAACAGACACATCTCCTCCCATACAAACTGGTTATCAGCTGAGATAGTAACACAATCCCCTCCCATACAAACTGGTTATCAGCTGAGATAGTAACACAATCCTCTCCCATACAAACTGGTTATCAGCTGAGATAGTAACACAAGCCCCTCCCATACAAACTGGTTATCAGCTGAGATAGTTAACACAATCCCCTCCCATACAAACTGGTTATCAGCTGAGATAGTTAACACAATCCCCTCCCATACAAACTGGTTATCAGCTGAGATAGTTAACACAATCCCCTCCCATACAAACTGGTTATCAGCTGAGATAGTAACACAATCCCCTCCCATACAAACTGGTTATCAGCTGAGATAGTAACACAATCCCCTCCCATACAAACTGGTTATCAGCTGAGACAGTTAACACAATCCCCTCCCATACAAACTGGTTATCAGCTGAGATAGTAACACAATCCTCTCCCATTCAAACTGGTTATCAGCTGAGATAGTAACACAATCCCCTCCCATACAAACTGGTTATCAGCTGAGATAGTTAACACAATCCTCTCCCATACAAACTGGTTATCAGCTGAGATAGTTAACACCCTTCCCCTCCCATACAAACTGGTTATCAGCTGAGATAGTAACACAATCCCCTCCCATACAAACTGGTTATCAGCTGAGATAGTTAACACAATCCCCTCCCATACAAACTGGTTATCAGCTGAGATAGTAACACAATCCCCTCCCATACAAACTGGTTATCAGCTGAGATAGTTAACACAATCCCCTCCCATACAAACTGGTTATCAGCTGAGATAGTAACACAAGCCCCTCCCATACAAACTGGTTATCAGCTGAGATAGTTAACACAACCCCCTCCCACACAAACTGGTTATCAGCTGAGATAGTTAACACAACCCCCTCCCACACAAACTGGTTATCAGCTGAGATAGTAACACAATCCACTAACTAACACATCCACTGTACATGCAGATTGATTGATTGATTGACTACTTTGATAATCCCCAAGGGGCGGCTGATCTGATTATCTGACCGAGTTAACAGTAAACATTACACTCTGTAGTTAAATATTACACTCAGTGGGTAAATATTACACTCAGTGGGTAAATATTACACTCAGTAGGTAAATATTACACTCAGAAGTTTAATATTACACTGTTGTTAAATATTACACTCAGTAGTTTAATATTACACTGTTGTTAAATATTACACTCAGTAGGTAAATATTACAGTGTTGTTAAATATTACACTCAGAAGTTAAATATTACACTCAGTGGGTAAATATTACACTCAGTAGTTAAATATTACACTCAGTAGGTAAATATTACACTCAGTAGGTAAATATTACACTCAGTAGGTAAATATTACACTCAGTAGGTAAATATTACACTCAGTAGGTAAATATTACACTCAGTAGGTAAATATTATTACACTCAGTAGGTAAATATTATTACACTCAGTAGGTAAATATTACACCCAGTAGTTAAATGTTACACTCAGAAGTTAAATATTACACTCAGTAGGTAAATATTATTACACTCAGTAGGTAAATATTATTACACTCAGTAGTTAAATGTTACACTCAGTAGGTAAATATTATTACACTCAGTAGTTAAATATTACACTCAGTTGTCTGAAAACCATAAAGACATTACAAATGTATCCCTCCCTCCCTCCACCCTTTCTCTCTCTCCCTACCTCTTTCACTCTCCCATTCTCTCTCTCTCCCTTTATCTCCCACTTTCTCTCTCTCTGTCTCCCCCGCTCTCTCTCTCTCTCTCCCTCCACTTCTCTCTCCCTCCACTTCTCCCCCCCCCCCCCCCTCCAGGTATCCCAGGCAGTGACTACATCAATGCTAACTACATTGATGGCTACCGTCGTCAGAACGCCTACATCGCGACGCAGGGCTCTCTCCCCGAGACCTTCTGTGACTTCTGGAGACTGGTTTGGGAACAGCACACGGCCAACATCATAATGATGACCAAGCTAGAGGAGAAGTCCCGGGTAAGGACTGACATCCCATGTTTAATACAGTTCAGAGGACAGTTAGAAATCAATAGACTTGTTAGAAATGACATTTTTTAACATTTGAGTGATTTTTAGCAGACAGCCTTATCCAGAGCTATTTATAGGAACAGTCAGATCAGTGTAATGATTGGGGGAAGGAGGACAGATCATTGTAATGACTGGGGGAAGGAGGACAGATCATTGTAATGACTGGGGGAAGGAGGACAGATCATTGTAATGACTGGGGGAAGGAGGACAGATCATTGTAATGACTGGGGGAAGGAGGACAGATCATTGTAATGATTGGGGGAAGGAGGACAGATCAGTGTAATGACTGGGGGAAGGAGGACAGATCAGTGTAATGACTGGGGGAAGGAGGACAGATCAGTGTAATGATTGGGGGAAGGAGGACAGATCATTGTAATGACTGGGGGAAGGAGGACAGATCAGTGTAATGACTGGGGGAAGGAGGACAGATCATTGTAATGACTGGGGGAAGGAGGACAGATCAGTGTAATGACTGGGGGAAGGAGGACAGATCAGTGTAATGATTGGGGGAAGGAGGACAGATCATTGTAATGACTGGGGGAAGGAGGACAGATCATTGTAATGACTGGGGGAAGGAGGACAGATCATTGTAATGACTGGGGGAAGGAGGACAGATCATTGTAATGACTGGGGGAAGGAGGACAGATCATTGTAATGACTGGGGGAAGGAGGACAGATCAGTTGATGGTCAATGTGGATGGAGATAGAACTATACTATGTCCTGTACAGTGTTGTACCCACTAATGTCAGCGTACAGTGTGGATACAAGTTCCTCTGGTGTGGATGGTCAGGGGACCACGGAACATAATTTCTAATCATTTGTAGACTGCAAAATTGACAACAACAAGCCCGAACAGATACAGTATAATACTAGACTTAAACAGAATCATTTCAAACTTTGTTTACATTTCTAAACCTGTGTGATGACATATATCTCTTTATTATGCGTTTGAATACCTTTGGAACAGATTTCCAAAATTAAAATCAGTTGGAGCTGATTTGCAGGTGGTTTTTTTTACAGTCTTTTATTTTTCTAAGAATAAATAAATAAATATCTATATTGTTTTTTGGGAGGTTTAGAAAACTTGGGGTGGCCAAATAGCATGCGGGAGGCCAGTTGGTGAACGCCGCTGTATATTATGTGTGTATACAGCAGTATGACTCTCCTATTAGGACCTTAAATAATCATGTACTTTCTCCCTCTAACGTGTTTCTAACATGGTGTTGTCACCTTTAGTCTTCAGTTTCTCTTCTTACCCCATGTAAAAACTAGGTACAACTTTCTCTTTCCACCATGCTTCTACTAATACTATGCTTATACTGTAGTACTGTCATGTACTATGTACTACCATGACTAGTAGAACTAACATGTACTATGTAGTACAATGACTAGTAGAACTAACATGTACTATGTAGGACCATGACTAGTAGTACTACCATGTTCTATGTAGTACTATGACTTGTAGTACTGCCATGTACTATGTAGTACTATGTAGTACCATGACTAGTAGTACTAACATGTAGTATGTAGTACCATGACTAGTAGTACTAACATGTAGTGTGTAGTATTATGACTAGTGGTACTACCATGTACTATGTAGTACCATGACTAGTAGTACTACCATGTAGTACCCAGACTATATATCCATGTACATATATGGCTATGTAGTACCATGACTAGTAGTACTACATGTACTATGTAGTACCATGACGAGTAGTACTACCATGTAGTACCCAGACTATATATCCATGTACATATATGGCTATGCAGTACCATGACTAATAGTACTAACATGTAGTATTATGACTAGTAGTACTACCATGTACTATGTAGTACCATGACTAGTAGTACTACCATGTAGTACCCAGACTATATATCCATGTACATATATGGCTATGTAGTACCATGACTAATAGTACTACCATGTACTATGTAGTACCATAACTAGTAGTACTAACATGTACTACCATGACTAGTAGTACTACCATGTAGTACCCAGACTATATATCCATGTACGTATATGGCTATGTAGTACCATAACTAGTAGTACTAACATTTACTATGTAGTACCATGACTAGTAGTACTACCATGTACTATGTAGTACCATGACTAGTAGTACTACCATGTACTATGTAGTTTCATGACTAGTAGAATTACCATGTAGTGCCCAGATTATATATCCATGTAAATATATGGCTATGAGTACCATGATAATACTAATAGTTTAGGTAGTTTAGTAGAAACTTCTTCTAGGCTGCTACTAATACTATGCTTATACTGTAGTATCACCATGGTATTACCATGACTAGTAGTATTGCCATGTAGTACCCAGAGTATGTAAATATATATATATTCATGTAAATATATAGATAAATACATCTATATTTATAAATATATGGTCATATATGGATCAATATCTAGTTATATGGTTATATATGGATAAATATTTGGTCATATATGGATAAACATTTGGTCATATATGGATAAATATATGGTCATGTATGGATAAATATATGGTCATGTATGGATAAATATATGGTCATGTATGGATAAATATATGGTCATGTATGGATAAATATATGGTCATGTATGGATAAATATATGGTCATGTATGGATAAATATATGGTCATGTATGGATAAATATATGGTCATGTATGGATAAATATATGGTCATGTATGGATAAATATATGGTCATGTATGGATAAATATATGGTCATGTATGGATAAATATATGGTCATGTATGGATAAATATATGGTCATGTATGGATAAATATATGGTCATGTATGGATAAATATATGGTCATGTATGGATAAATATATGGTCATGTATGGATAAATATATGGATATGTATGGATAAATATATGGTTATATATGAATAAATATGTGGTTATATATATATATAGTTATATATGGATAAATATATGGTTGTATATGGATAAATATATGGTAATATATGGATAAATATATGGTTATATATGGATAAATATATGGTTATATATGGATAAATATATGGTTATATATCGATAAATATATGGTTGTATATGGACAAATATATGGTTATATATGGATAAATATATGGATATGTATGGCTAAATATATGGCTCTGGTAGTCCCATGCTAATACTAACAATAGTACTAATATTGTAGTATTACCATGTACTATATAGTACCATTTTAATAGCAGTACTAATACTGTGGTAGTAATGTACTGTAGTGCTGTGTGATAGCTGCTGCCATGTCTCTTTTTCAACTCTCTCTCTCTCTGTCTGTTTCACCCTGTCTGTCTCTCTCTCTCTCTCTCTCTCTCTGTCTGTTTCAGATGCCCTCTTATTTCTTCTCCAAGGCAAGACATCCCTCTCTCCTTCCCTCCCTCCTTTACCCTCCCCCTATCCCTCTCCCTTTACTCTCTTACTTCATTTCTGCAACCTCTGCTCACATGGTTTTCTGATCACACAATATGTTATTTTCTGTCTGGTTTTTAAACACACTGAGAATGACTGAAATGCTCTTCTGAAACCACTTTTGGAGACTCAACAAAATGCACGTTGTCCACTAGTTCACGTTGCACGTTGTGTGTTGTGTTCTTTGGATCTCGTTCAAGGTTGGGTCTACTTCCATTTCAGTTCAGTCCGTTCCTCTTCAAGAAGAAGAGATATTACCATTTGTTATCCATTACATTTGTTATTTCTTCTCAAGTCTCCAATTTGGATTTCAGTTCCTGTCCTGAATTGGCTGAAAAGAAATGAAACTGACCCAAAACTTTGTCTGTTTAATCTGGACTGTAGCCACTGTCCATCCATGTTAGGCTAGGTAGCTACTGTATATTACATAGCTAATAGTACATTAAAGAGCTGAGCTATTAGACTATATTAGACTATTAGACTGTACCATATAGCTTCAATACATTAGCATTAGACTACATATACAGTACATTAGGGAGCTACAATATGATATATTTACTCCAGTCATTCCCTGGTGTGTAACCCAGCTTCTCAGTAGAAATGCTATGGTCACATCCCAAATGTCATCATGTTCCCTATATAGTGCACCACTTTTGACCAGAGTTCTATGTCCCTGCAATAGGCCTGCGTCCTGTCCAGGGGGTGTACTGGTACATCAAGCTGTCTCACTACAGAAACAGGATATAGACTAGTGTCCTGTCCAGGGGGTGTACTGGTACATCAAGCTGCCTCACTACAGAAACAGGAGATAGACTAGTGTCCTGTCCAGGGGGTGTACTGGTACATCAAGCTGTCTCACTACAGAAACAGGAGATAGACTAGTGTCCTGTCCAGGGGGTGTACTGGTACATCAAGCTGTCTCCCTACAGAAACAGGAGATAGACTAGTGTCCTGTCCAGGGGGTGTACTGTACATCAAGCTGTCTCACTACAGAAACAGGAGATAGACTAGTGTCCTGTCCAGGGGGTGTACTGGTACATCAAGCTGTCTCACTACAGAAACAGGAGATAGACTAGTGTCCTGTCCAGGGGGTGTACTGGTACATCAAGCTGTCTCACTACAGAAACAGGAGATAGTGTCCTAGTGTCCTGTCCAGGGGGTGTACTGGTACATCAAGCTGTCTCACTACAGGAACAGGATATAGACTAGTGTCCTGTCCAGGGGGTGTACTGGTACATCAAGCTGTCTCACTACAGAAACAGGATATAGACTAGTGTCCTGTCCAGGGGGTGTACTGGTACATCAAGCTGTCTCACTACAGAAACAGGAGATGGGCTCTTGTCCGTTCTGGCTCGGACAAGGCTACTTATAAAGGGAATAGGGTGCCATTTGGGACTATGGATACTATAATCAATAATATCCCAGCATCTCAGCCCTGTGGAAAGCAGTACAGTATAAAACTGTATTATAATCCCAGTGTCTCAGCCCTGTGGAAACCAGTACAGTATAAAGCTATATTATAATCCCAGCGTCTCAGCCCTGTGGAAACCAGTACAGTATAAAACTGTATTATAATCCCAGCGTCTCAGCCCTGTGGAAACCAGTACAGTATAAAGCTATATTATAATCCCAGCGTCTCAGCCCTGTGGAAACCAGTACAGTGTAAAGCTATATTATTATCCCAGCGTCTCAGCCCTGTGGAAACCAGTACAGTGTAAAACTATATTATAATCCCAGCGTCTCAGCCCTGTGGAAACCAGTACAGTATAAAGCTGTATTATAATCCCAGCGTCTCAGCCCTGTGGAAACCAGTACAGTGTAAAACTGTATTATAATCCCAGCGTCTCAGCCCTGTGGAAACCAGTACAGTGTAAAGCTATATTATAATCCCAGCGTCTCAGCCCTGTGGAAACCAGTACAGTATAAAGCTGTATTATAATCCCAGCGTCTCAGCCCTGTGGAAAGCAGTACAGTATAAAGCTGTATTATAATCCCAGCGTCTCAGCCCTGTGGAAACCAGTACAGTATAAAACTGTATTATAATCCCAGCGTCTCAGCCCTGTGGAAACCAGTACAGTATAAAGCTATATTATAATCCCAGCGTCTCAGCCCTGTGGAAAGCAGTACAGTATAAAGCTGTATTATAATCCCAGCGTCTCAGCCCTGTGGAAACCAGTACAGTATAAAGCTGTATTATAATCCCAGCGTCTCAGCCCTGTGGAAACCAGTACAGTATAAAGCTGTATTATAATCCCAGCGTCTCAGCCCTGTGGAAACCAGTACAGTATAAAGCTATATTATTATCCCAGCGTCTCAGCCCTGTGGAAACCAGTACAGTATAAAGCTATATTATAATCCCAGCGTCTCAGCCCTGTGGAAACCAGTACGGTATAAAGCTATATTATAATCCCAGCGCCTCAGCCCTGCGGAAACCAGTACAGTATAAAGCTATATTATGATCCCAGCGTCTCAGCCCTGTGGAAACCAGTACAGTATAAAGCTATATTATTATCCCAGCGTCTCAGGGAAAGAGAACAGATAATTACAGAGTAGCAATGGCCAGAAACACCAGAATCCAGTCTGGACGAGTGGAATGCAGAGCAGGCCTCCCCACTGGCTTTGATGTGAAACTGGATGGATCAGCTCATCCACATCGTTTGGTTTGGCCTGATTCTGCCATGGACTCTCCAGGGGATTTCTGTGATTTTCTTCCCTTAGCTCCCTGTGGTTTCTGAGGCTGGAAAAGAACTACAAATCTGTCTGCTTGTTATGTGGAATTGTATGTGGTGCGGTGCTAAAGCATGCTGGGGTTTGCTGTTTGCATATTTGTAGAGGTTAGCACAACATCCTGTGACCACTTATAGCTAGTTCAGTATCTGATAGATAACTTAGAATAACACCTGTCTTTCTCTCACACACTGTAACTGCACACACACACACACACACACACACACACACACACACACACACACACACACACACACACACACACACACTGTCTCTCTCTCCTCTCTCTCATATTCTCTGTAAAAAACACACACGTTCTCTCTCTCATTCTGTCTCTCTCTATCTCTTTTGTTATCAGTCTTTTGACCCCCTCTGCCCCCTCTGACGTTGTCTCTCTCTCTCTGCAGGTAAAATGTGATCAGTACTGGCCTACCAGAGGAACAGAGACATATGGGCTGATACAGGTTACTCTGCTGGACACTGTAGAGCTGGCTACATACTCTGTTAGGACCTTCGCTCTCTACAAGGTGTGTGTGAGGGGGGGTCGTGTGTGCGTGTGTGTGTGTGGGTGAGAGAAAGAGAGAGACAGACAGACGGACGTGTGTTTTATGTGTTTACTTTTTGTGTAACCTCCTCTCCTCTCTTCACCTCTCCTCTCTTCTCCTCTCCTCTCTTCACCTCTCTTTACCTCTCCTCTCCTCTCTTCACCTCTCCTCTCCCCTCTCCTCCACTTCTCTCCCCTCCTCTCCTTTCCTCCCCTCCCCTCCCTTCCCCCTCCTCTTCTCCTCTCCTCTCCTCTCCTCTCCTCTCCTCCTCCAGAGTGGCTCCAATGAGAAGCGTGAGATTCGTCAGTTCCAGTTTACAGCCTGGCCGGACCACGGGGTCCCCGAACACCCCACCCCCTTCCTGGCCTTCCTACGCCGGGTCAAGGCCTGCAGCCCTCCAGACGCAGGACCCATGGTCGTTCACTGCAGGTACCATCTTTACAGATTCTATTACTTAAAGTTTCCTGTGGGTAAGGAATATTTTGGGAATTTTCAAGTCTCTCCGTCGATTCCCATTTTTTGTTGAAGCTGGGCTGAAGCACGTCTGGGAACGCTTTCTTTCCATTGATCTGTTACAGTCTGTTTGACCTTCGTTCACCTATAGGTCAACACTGGAGGTTTAGTCAGCAACACAGTGCAGAAATATGGATCAGGTGAACAACATTCTGTTTTGTACAGAGATTCATTGGTAAATTGGGAGGTGCCGGAAACAGAAAGTGAGTGGCTCTGATTTACCTGGAACGCCTAGCAGAAAAAACCCTTTATAATAAAGCATAGCATTATCATGGCTCTGGTATAGTGATGTAGAACAGTAGAGTACATGACTCTGGTATAGTGATGTAGAACAGTAGAGTACATGACTCTGGTATAATGATGTAGAACAGTAGAGTACATGACTCTGGTATAGTGATGTAGAACAGTGGAGTACATGACTCTGGTATAGTGATGTAGAACAGTAGAGTACATGACTCTGGTATAGTGATGTAGAACAGTAGAGTACATGACTCTGGTATAGTGATGTAGAACAGTAGAGTACATGACTCTGGTATAGTGATGTAGAACAGTGGAGTACATGACTCTGGTATAGTGATGTAGAACAGTGGAGTACATGACTCTGGTATAGTGATGTAGAACAGTGGAGTACATGACTCTGGTATAGTGATGTAGAACAGTAGAGTACATGACTCTGGTATAGTGATGTAGAACAGTGGAGTACATGACTCTGGTATAGTGATGTAGAACAGTAGAGTACATGACTCTGGTTATAGTGATGTAGAACAGTAGAGTACATGACTCTGGTTATAGTGATGTAGAACAGTAGAGTACATGACTCTGGTATAGTGATGTAGAACAGTAGAGTACATGACTCTGGTATAGTGATGTAGAACAGTAGAGTACATGACTCTGGTATAGTGATGTAGAACAGTAGAGTACATGACTCTGGTATAGTGATGTAGAACAGTGGAGTACATGACTGGTATAGTGATGTAGAACAGTAGAGTACATGACTCTGGTATAGTGATGTAGAACAGTAGAGTACATGACTCTGGTATAGTGATGTAGAACAGTAGAGTACATGACTCTGGTATAGTGATGTAGAACAGTAGAGTACATGACTCTGATATAGTGATGTAGAACAGTAGAGTACATGACTCTGGTATAGTGATATAGAACAGTAGAGTACATGACTCTGGTATAGTGATGTAGAACAGTAGAGTACATGACTCTGGTATAGTGATGTAGAACAGTAGAGTACATGACTCTTGTATAGTGATGTAGAACAGTAGAGTACATGACTCTTGTATAGTGATGTAGAACAGTAGAGTACATGACTCTGGTATAGTGATGTAGAACAGTAGAGTACATGACTCTGGTATAGTGATGTAGAACAGTGGAGTACATGACTCTGGTATAGTGATGTAGAACAGTGGAGTACATGACTCTGGTATAGTGATGTAGAACAGTAGAGTACATGACTCTGGTATAGTGATGTAGAACAGTAGAGTACATGACTCTGGTATAGTGATGTAGAACAGTAGAGTACATGACTCTGGTATAGTGATATAGAACAGTAGAGTACATGACTCTGGTATAGTGATATAGAACAGTAGAGTACATGATTATAGTGATGTAGAACAGTGACTCTGGTATAGTGATGTAGAACAGTAGAGTACATGACTCTGGTATAGTGATGTAGAACAGTAGAGTACATGACTCTGGTATAGTGATGTAGAACAGTGGAGTACATGACTCTGGTATAGTGATGTAGAACAGTAGAGTACATGACTCTGGTATAGTGATGTAGAACAGTGGAGTACATGACTCTGGTATAGTGATGTAGAACAGTAGAGTACATGACTCTGGTATAGTGATGTAGAACAGTGGAGTACATGACTCTGGTATAGTGATGTAGAACAGTGGAGTACATGACTCTGGTATAGTGATGTAGAACAGTGGAGTACATGACTCTGGTATAGTGATGTAGAACAGTAGAGTACATGACTCTGGTTATAGTGATGTAGAACAGTAGAGTACATGACTCTGGTTATAGTGATGTAGAACAGTAGAGTACATGACTCTGGTATAGTGATGTAGAACAGTAGAGTACATGACTCTGGTATAGTGATGTAGAACAGTGGAGTACATGACTCTGGTATAGTGATGTAGAACAGTAGAGTACATGACTCTGGTATAGTGATGTAGAACAGTAGAGTACATGACTCTGGTATAGTGATGTAGAACAGTAGAGTACATGACTCTGGTATAGTGATGTAGAACAGTAGAGTACATGACTCTGGTATAGTGATGTAGAACAGTAGAGTACATGACTCTGGTTATAGTGATGTAGAACAGTAGAGTACATGACTCTGGTATAGTGATGTAGAACAGTAGAGTACATGACTCTTGTATAGTGATGTAGAACAGTAGAGTACATGACTCTGGTATAGTGATGTAGAACAGTAGAGTACATGACTCTGGTATAGTGATGTAGAACAGTGGAGTACATGACTCTGGTATAGTGATGTAGAACAGTGGAGTACATGACTCTGGTATAGTGATGTAGAACAGTAGAGTACATGACTCTGGTATAGTGATGTAGAACAGTAGAGTACATGACTCTGGTATAGTGATGTAGAACAGTAGAGTACATGACTCTGGTATAGTGATATAGAACAGTAGAGTACATGACTCTGGTATAGTGATATAGAACAGTAGAGTACATGATTATAGTGATGTAGAACAGTGACTCTGGTATAGTGATGTAGAACAGTAGAGTACATGACTCTGGTATAGTGATGTAGAACAGTAGAGTACATGACTCTGGTATAGTGATGTAGAACAGTGGAGTACATGACTCTGGTATAGTGATGTAGAACAGTAGAGTACATGACTCTGGTATAGTGATGTAGAACAGTGGAGTACATGACTCTGGTATAGTGATGTAGAACAGTGGAGTACATGACTCTGGTATAGTGATGTAGAACAGTAGAGTACATGACTCTGGTATAGTGATGTAGAACAGTAGAGTACATGACTCTGGTTATAGTGATGTAGAACAGTAGAGTACATGACTCTGGTATAGTGATGTAGAACAGTAGAGTACATGACTCTGGTTATAGTGATGTAGAACAGTAGAGTACATGACTCTGGTATAGTGATGTAGAACAGTAGAGTACATGACTCTGGTATAGTGATGTAGAACAGATGGTCCAGTGAAAAATGTAGCCTTTTATAAACGCATTTCATGCAATTTTACATCATTTTAGATGACTGGAGACTTTAGCATAATCTTCTTTAATACCTCGTAAATTTTTGAAATGACATGTTACTTTGACACTGAGAATGTGAGCTCATTAAAAACGACCTCTTGTTGAATCCATCAATAGTTTCGGTCTAGATGTGTGGAGGAGACAATATGAGGAGGAAGTTGTTGTCCTAAAAAAGCCTTCCAGTTTCACTGACTCACCCAATGATGTGCAGCTCACTCACCAGCGATGGCTTATACCCTTGTGTCAAAAGCCTCTCTCTCTCTCTCTCTCTCTCTCTCTCTCTCTCTCTCTCTCTCTCTCTCTCTCTCTCTCTCTCTCTCTCTCTCTCTCTCTCTCTCTCTCTCTCTTGTTTTACTTTGTTTGTTCAACAGGCCTATTTGTTAGTTGATAACTCGGTGGCCTACAGACAGACAGACAGACAGACAGACAGACAGACAGACAGACAGACAGACAGACAGACAGACAGACAGACAGACAGACCATAGAAAGGGTGAATGCCGTTCTAATTCTGTGAGAGATACCAGCTTCACTCTCTCACCACAGCAATGGCCACATGTTGGTCTATACAGGCTACGATGTTGCACAAACCATAAACACGGGCCGCCACCCAAAACAAACCAATTCTTAGAATATCAGTTTTCACAGAATTACAGAGGAGGCAACTTGAATTACAGTTTTTTCCAACTGCTTACACACAATATCTTTTCATGTCACACGATTTTTGAAACCTCTCACTCAAAGTGCAAAACTACACACCAAATATCCAAAACCATAAGCTTTGACTCAGTTGTCAATTGCATAAAACAATTTTTTCAAAACACTACACACAATTCTCTACCTAAAACACAAAAATCTAACAGGAAGTGACTTGCTTTCCTTTTCCAAACACAACCAATCAAAATGCTACACTTATTCATCAGGTCACACACACAATAGGACAGAGGGCAATTACCAATGTCCCTGGACAGCGTGGGGGTAATATAACTATGTGTGCTGCCATCACTCAAAACGGGGTCCTCCATCACAATGTCACACTGGGTCCGTACAACACCGGCTATATGCTCACTTTTCTGGATGCAATTTACACAATGCTTGTCCCTGTTCCAGATCAGGAGCCTGCTAGATTTGTGGTTTTATGGGACAATGTTAGTTTTCACCGGGCTGTTCTGGTCCAAAACTGGTTTGCCACCCATCCACAATTTGTAGTTTTGTACCTACCCCCATATTCACCTTTTCTAAATCCCATAGAGGAATTCTTCTCAGCCTGGCGCTGGAAAGTGTATGATCGCCAACCCTATGCCCGCATGCCGCTTCTCCAGGCAATGGAGGACGCATGTGGGGACATAGAGGTTGCCTCTGTCCAAGGTTGGATACGCCATGCTAGGAGATACTTCCCTCCATGTTTGGCAAGAGAAAACGTATCTTCTGATGTGGACGAAGCATTGTGGCCAGACCCAGCCCGGAGAAGAGATGAAGCGTAGCTTAGCACTGGTGACTGCCCCCCCCCCTACCAATTCCTGGACTGCCCCCCCGGGACCCCACACACACAATTGTGTTCTTTACTGTATTCTAAAGAATATACTTTTGGTTTACATATGTTTATGGTTTTGTTGTATGCTACTGTATACAACAGTAATGTTTGGCCTAATAAATATTTTCTGTTTCTACATTGCATTGGTGTTTACAGTGTACTTGTTACCCCTCTCAGCAGATTACTTTCACTGTAGAACATTGTATTGGAATGTAGATATAAGCCTATGAAAGACCAACGAGCTTTAGATTTAGAACAACAGTGTTTACATTGTATATCCAAACAATGTACTATTACGAAAGCAGTGTTTGCCATTTGATGCAAATGCTTCATTCTGACATGTGTTTATGGCATTTTGAATGCAGTGTTACATTTTGAAGGAGATGTGAGGCATTTTGTGTGTGCAGTTTTAGGAATTGTGTGTAGAGTTTTTAAAAAAGGAGAGACAGTTTTGAAAATGTGTGTAAGCAGTTGGAAAAAAACTGAAATTTTATTAGAATTGTTACATTGCAAACAGGGAAAATAATTGTTCATGCCATGATAGGTACCGGATCCTGGTAAATGGATTCCGGAACAAAATAGTCCAAAATTGAGAGGTGCTGTTTCCAGCAGAATCCGGCAGAATCCGGCTCAAATGAAGCAATGGTTCTGTAGACACAGTCTCTGCACACATCAAACCAGGTTTCAGTGATTTCATTTGTCAAAGACCCGACCAAATATCTTGACTTTGTCCATCACTGGCCAAGTTCATGGCAGCAGTGTAACAACAAGCATACAGTAATACCCAGGAAACCCAGAGAAGAACTGAGTTACGGGTTCGTCACGCTCAGTTCTGTCAACTGAAATTCCATTCAAACAATGGAAATCATATATATATATGAATCTCCTGAGCTTAAATGAGATTGACCTTTTACCCAGACAGAAACCCCAAACACTTCTCATTGGCTAAACAAGCTGCATTCCTCCATAACAATATTGGTTTACGACGAGCAACGAGGTATTTACATCAGTGGATTTTACCGTTTACTATGTACTCTCTAAGCGTTACACACACACACACACACACACACACACACACACACACACACACACACACACACACACACACACACACTTGGGTTCAGGAGTTGACAGTCCCAGTGCGTTGTCTAAACGGTATGCTGTGCTTTATGAACCCTGTCATTAGAAGGCTGGGCTGGCTCCCACTGTGGAATGGAATAGACATGGAGAATACTTCTCTTCCTCTTACTCAGCAAGTCAGAGAGGGAGGGAGACGGGGTGAGAGAGAGGGTGTGTGTGTGTGTGTGTGTGTGTGTGTGTGTGTGTGTGTGTGTGTGTGTGTGTGTGTGTGTGTGTGTGTGTGTGTGTGTGTGTGTGTGTGTGTAACAAGGAAGCTGCCAGTGAGATGGAGTGTGTAACAGGATTATAGGTGAATTAAATTAGCTTATTTACAGTAACAATAGTCAGTCTCTCTCTCTCTCTCTCTCTCTCTCTCTCTCTCTCTCTGTATCTCTCTCTCTCTCTCTCTCTGTATCTCTCTCTCTCTCTCTGTATCTCTCTCTCTCTCTATATATATATCTCTCTGTATCTCTGTATCTCTGTATCTCTCTCTATCTCCCTCTCTCTGTATCTCTCTCTCTCTCTGTATCTCTCTCTCTCTCTCTGTATCTCTCTCGATCTCTCTCTGTATCACTCTCTGTATCAATTAAATTAAATTTAAGGGACTTTATTGCCATGGGAAACATATGTTAACATTGCCAAAGCAAGTGAAGTAGATAATAAAGAAAAGTGAAATAAACAATAAAAATGAACAGTAAACATTACACTCACAGAAGTTCCAAAAGAATAAAGACATTAAACTGATAATGTCAGCAGGCTGATTATGCTAAAGTCATGTAAACATCTTAATCTGCTCATCTTAATCAGCGTAAAAAGGTCATAATTGATGAAAGCACAGGCCTGGTTTTCTGAGCCATCTTTTAAACGATTAGGACATGTAAACATCTTAGTATAGTACACAGGCCTGGTTTTCTGAGCCATCTTTTAAACGATTAGGACATGTAAACATCTTAGTATAGTACACAGGCCTGGTTTTCTGAGCCATCTTTTAAACGATTAGGACATGTAAACATCTTAGTATAGTACACAGGCCTGGTTTTCTGAGCCATCTTTTAAACGATTAGGACATGTAAACATCTTAGTATAGTACACAGGCCTGGTTTTCTGAGCCATCTTTTAAACGATTAGGACATGTAAACATCTTAGTATAGTACACAGGCCTGGTTTTCTGAGCCATCTTTTAAACGATTAGGACATGTAAACATCTTAGTATAGTACACAGGCCTGGTTTTCTGAGCCATCTTTTAAACGATTAGGACATGTAAACATCTTAGTATAGTACACAGGCCTGGTTTTCTGAGCCATCTTTTAAACGATTAGGACATGTAAACATCTTAGTATAGTACACAGGCCTGGTTTTCTGAGCCATCTTTTAAACGATTAGGACATGTAAACATCTTAGTATAGTACACAGGCCTGGTTTTCTGAGCCATCTTTTAAACGATTAGGACATGTAAACATCTTAGTATAGTACACAGGCCTGGTTTTCTGAGCCATCTTTTAAACGATTAGGACATGTAAACATCTTAGTATAGTACACAGGCCTGGTTTTCTGAGCCATCTTTTAAACGATTAGGACATGTAAACATCTTAGTATAGTACACAGGCCTGGTTTTCTGAGCCATCTTTTAAACGATTAGGACATGTAAACATCTTAGTATAGTACACAGGCCTGGTTTTCTGAGCCATCTTTTAAACGATTAGGACATGTAAACATCTTAGTATAGTACACAGGCCTGGTTTTCTGAGCCATCTTTTAAACGATTAGGACATGTAAACATCTTAGTATAGTACACAGGCCTGGTTTTCTGAGCCATCTTTTAAACGATTAGGACATGTAAACATCTTAAATCGGCGTTCCAGCGGTGTATTTGATCTGAGCATGAGCATCAGCCGATCGAACCTCTCTGTTACGCGCGAGAGAGTTCAGAACAACTTTAAATATGCATCTTAGAAATAGTTTTCACATATAAAGTTTGTGTCCAAACTCGGAATGAAATACGATTCACAAAAATAACATGTGGTAGAATGTTCATTTATATTGCCGATTTTCTGCGTTTATCAGTGTCAGCACGTAGACTGATTTCAGATGTGTCCATATAAACAGGATTATTAGGAAAATTATTCTTCTTGCTAAGCATGTAAACGTTTTAAACTAACTATTATATCCATCTATTGTGTGCATGTAACCGTACTGGCCGACTGTCTGGGTTTGAGCATAGGATAGAGCTCTGTGTGTGTGTGTGTGTGTGTGTGTGTGTGTGTGTGTGTGTGTGTGTGTGTGTGTGTGTGTGTGTGCACATTTTACTCTACTTGTACCAGAAATCTTCACAAGAATAGTAAACCAATAAAAATTCTGAGAAGTGAGGACATTTTGCCGGTCCTCACTTGTGAAAGGGCTATTTTAGGGGTTGGGGTTAAGGTTAGGGGTTGGGGTTAAGGTTAGGGGTTAAGGTTAGGGGTTGGCATTAAGGTTAGGGGTTGAGGTTAGGGGTTGAGGTTAAGGTTAGGGGTTAAGGTTAGGGGTTAAGGTTAGGGGTTAAGGTTAGGGGTTAAGGTTAGGGGTTAAGGTTAGGGGTTAAGGTTAGGGGTTGAGGTTAGGGGTTGAGGTTAGGGGTTACGGTTAGGGGTTGAGGTTAGGGGTTGAGGTTAGGGGTTGAGGTTAAGGTTAGGGGTTCAGGTTAGGGGTTCAGGTTAGGGTTAAGGTTAGGGGTTGAGGTTAGGGGTTGAGGTTAGGGGTTGAGGTTAGGGGTTGAGGTTAGGGGTTGAGGTTAGGGGTTGAGGTTAGGGGTTGAGGTTAGGGGTTGAGGTTAGGGGTTGAGGTTAAGGTTAGGGGTTCAGGTTAGGGGTTGAGGTTAGGGGTTAGGGGTTGGCATTAAGGTTAGGGGTTGAGGTTAGGGGTTGAGGTTAAGGTTAGGGGTTAAGGTTAGGGGTTAAGGTTAGGGGTTAAGGTTAGGGGTTAAGGTAAGGGGTTAAGGTTAGGGGTTAAGGTTAGGGGTTAAGGTTAGGGGTTAAGGTTAGGGGTTACGGTTAGGGGTTGAGGTTAGGGGTTGAGGTTAGGGGTTGAGGTTAAGGTTAGGGGTTCAGGTTAGGGGTTGAGGTTAGGGGTTAGGGGTTGGGGTTAAGGTTAGGGGTTGAGGTTAGGGGTTGAGGTTAGGGGTTGAGGTTAGGGGTTGAGGTTAGGGGTTGAGGTTAGGGGTTGAGGTTAGGGGTTAGGGGTTGGGGTTAAGGTTAGGGGTTGAGGTTAGGGGTTAGGGGTTGAGGTTAAGGTTAGGGGTTAGGAAAGGGGACTGAGGTCTGTTACCCACAAGGGGGACAGGGTGCCTTCTTCACAACAGCCCCGACGATGTGAAGCTTGGATGGGACAATGGTGTTGAACACTCAGCTACAGAACAGCATTCTCACATACTGTAGGTGTTCCTCTTGTCTAGGTGGGTGAGGGCAGTGTGGAGAGCAAATGAGATCATGTCATCTGTGGATCTGTTGGGGCGGTATGTAAATTGAAGAGTGTCTAGTGTATCTGGGTTTATGGAGATGACGTGTGTCATAACCAGCCTCTCAAAGCACTTCATGATTCCAGATGTGACTGCTACAGGGCGGTAGTCATTGTGGCATGAAGCCCTAGAGTTATTAGGAACAGGAATGATCCTGGTCATCTTAAAACATGTGGGGATTACAGACTGGGACAAGGAGAGGTTGAAAATGACAGTGAATATGCCTGCCAGCTGATCTCAGCATGCTCTGAGAACGCGCCCTGAAATAGCGTCCGGCCCCGCGGCCTTGCGAGCGTTGACCTGATTTAAGACCTTACTCACGTCGGCCTCGGATAGAGAGATCACCCAGTCTTCTGGTTCGGCAGGGGGCATGTCATGCCAAATAGTGTCCCCCTTTACGTCACAATGGGATTCTATGAGTTCTAACTTCTGTTGCTAGGGCTGTTGCTAGGGCTGTTGCTAATTGTTTATGGAATCCCATTATGACGTAGAGCGGGACACTATTTGGCATGACAGGTCCTCACGCACGGTACGGTGTTGTTGTTGTTGTCGAAGCATAAAATGAGTTGAGTTGGTCTAGAAAAGAGGCATGGATGGGCAGATCACTTTTGATGACTCTGAGGAGGTCGTAGAGGGACTTTGTGTGTGTGTCTGTGTGTCTGTGTGTGTGTGTGTGTGTGTGTGTGTGTGTGTGTCTGGACAGAGAGGATCCAGTGGATTCCGTTAAAAGCTAGTTAGTTGCAGGTCAACATGTTGCTGTCAACATTAGCTACAGACTGTAGAAGGATGAATCATTACAGCTCCATTTAGTTCCAGGTTACCCATCGGCCCTGCAAGTAGTACTGGGATAACTTCTCTGGAACGGAGCTTTGTTTTAACACGTCATCCTACAGATGATACTGGGATACATAGACTAACTGTTGGAATGATTATGCACCATGTCTCTTGTTCCCTCCTCCCTTTTTTAGTGCTGGAGTGGGCCGGACTGGTTGTTTCATCGTGATTGACGCCATGGTGGAGCGAATCAAACACGAGAAGACAGTTGACATCTACGGTCACGTGACCCTCATGAGGTAAATGGGATGTTGAATCACTTTTGGGGGGAAATCTCTCATCCAATAAGCATTCATTTTCAGAACGTTGAACTAATTACCACTGTAGGGACCACGTAGGAGCAGCCACACATCATTTTTTACAGACACATGTCGTTTTTTAGACACGTCATTTTTTACAGACACATGTCGTTTTTTACAGACACATGTCATTTTTTACAGACACATCATTTTTCAGACTCTTTACAGTAAATGCTAACTGAAACCAGGACTATGTGATTACCGGTGTTTACCAGTAAATGAACCCTGACTGAAACATTCAACTTTTAGGTCCCAGCGGAACTACATGGTGCAGACGGAGGATCAGTACGCCTTTATTCACGATGCGCTGCTGGAAGCCGTCACCTGCGGCAACACTGAGGTTCCGGCGCGAAACCTTCACGCCTACATCCAGAGGCTGACCCAGATAGAACCAGCGGAGAACGTCACGGGCACAGAACTGGAGTTCAAGGTACGTTGTAAAGGTTGTAGGGTTCTGTGGTGCTGTTCCAGGGAGAAAAAAAGTTGTGTCTTTGAGATCCAGGGCCGGCGTACCTCCTTGCCCGTTCAAATCAAATATTTAAATATTGATCATTTATTGAGACGTCTCAGTATGTGTAGACCATGTATCTGATGCTGTCTGGACAGAGAAATAGCTCCCCTCTGTCTCAGTATGTGTAGACCATGTATCTGATGCAGTCTGGACAGTGAAACAGCACCTCTCTGTCTCAGTATGTGTAGACCATGTCTCTGATGCTGTCTGGACAGTGTAACAGCACCTCTCTGTCTCAGTATGTGTAGACCATGTATCTGATGCTGTCTGGACAGAGAAATAGCTCCCCTCTGTCTCAGTATGTGTAGACCATGTATCTGATGCTGTCTGGACAGAGAAACAGCACCTCTCTGTCTCAGTATGTGTAGACCATGTATCTGATGCTGTCTGGACAGTGAAACAGCTCCCCTCTGTCTCTCTACATGTAGACCATGTATCTGATGCTGTCTGGTCAGTGAAATAGCTCCTCTCTGTCTCAGTATGTGTAGACCATGTATCTGATGCAGTCTGGACAGTGAAACAGCACCTCTCTGTCTCAGTATGTGTAGACCATGTCTCTGATGCTGTCTGGACAGTGTAACAGCACCTCTCTGTCTCAGTATGTGTAGACCATGTCTCTGATGCTGTCTGGACAGTGTAACAGCACCTCTCTGTCTCAGTATGTGTAGACCATGTATCTGATGCTGTCTGGACAGAGAAACAGCACCTCTCTGTCTCAGTATGTGTAGACCATGTATCTGATGCTGTCTGGTCAGTGAAACAGCACCTCTCTGTCTCAGTATGTGTAGACCATGTATCTGATGCTGTCTGGACAGAGAAACAGCACCTCTCTGTCTCAGTATGTGTAGACCATGTATCTGATGCTGTCTGGACAGAGAAATAGCTCCCCTCTGTCTCAGTATGTGTAGACCATGTATCTGATGCTGTCTGGTCAGTGAAACAGCACCTCTCTGTCTCAGTATGTGTAGACCATGTATCTGATGCTGTCTGGACAGTGAAACAGCGCCCCCTCTGTCTCAGTATGTGTAGACCATGTATCTGATGCTGTCTGGACAGTGAAACAGCACCTCTCTGTCTCAGTATGTGTAGACCATGTATCTGATGCTGTCTGGACAGTGAAACAGCGCCCCCTCTGTCTCAGTATGTGTAGACCATGTATCTGATGCTGTGTGGACAAGAAGGGTATAACATGTTAACGCCGTGGCATGTCATACTCTTTTCTTGGCCAGATGAAAACATCATGACTGGTTGTGTTCAAGCCACATTAAAAGGTGATCCATTTCTCCAGTTAAATGACATGTCTTTACTATAAAAACCTATAAAGAAACGTGGAGGACATAGGAGGTCCCATGAACAAAACGTGTCCCCTTGTGGAAATGAAATGTGTGTTCCATTGACTTCCTGTAGTTTCCTCTCTGTCCTTCTCTAATGAGCTGTTGTTCTTTCTCACCCGAGTCAAGCAACGGTCAGACTGTGTGTGTGTGTGTGTGTGTGTGTGTGTGTGTGTGTGTGTGTGTGTGTGTGTGTGTGTGTGTGTGTGTGTGTGTGTGTGTGTGTGTGTGTGTGTGTGTGTGTGTGTGATTTCGCTGACGCAGGATAAACGCTGGTTCACATGTGTGTGTCGAGACAGCCAGGGGGCCTGTGGTTTCCTCTCCCACTTCTCTTCTCTTCTCCCCCTCTCTTCTCTTCTTCCTCCCCCCTCCACCCCCTCTTCCTCCTCCTCCTCCCCCTCTCTTCTCCCCCTCTCCTCCTGTTTGATAGACTCTGTGCAAACTGAACTGTATAACGGTCATGCTCTGTTCTACTATGTCATGATATAATTCATTATGTCATGTGATATTTTCTTATGAATTGTTAAGCCATATCTTATCTTGTTATAACACACTATGTCATGACATATTGCGTCCCACAGCATCTAGCCAATGCTATGGTCAAGCTTAAATATTAAGTCATGCACTGTTCTGTTCTGCTGTGTCATTCTATATCACATTATTACATGATGTGTAGCTATGTCACATTATAACACCCTATGTCACCACCCTCCCCTTCATAGTGCTTGACCAGTGTGAAGGCCCACAATTCCCTTCTCCTCACATGTCATATCTTATGATACAATATGTAATGCTATGTCACATTATAACAACCTATGTCATCTCCCTCCCCCTCCATAGCGGTTGGCCAGTGCGAAGGCCCACACCTCCAGGTTTGTGAGTGCCAACCTGCCGTGTAACAAGTTCAAGAACCGTCTGGTGAACATCATGCCCTATGAGTCCACCAGGGTCTGTCTGCAGCCAATCAGAGGAGTGGAGGGGTCAGACTACATCAACGGCAGCTTCATAGACGGATACAGGTGAGGAGGGAGGGGGTCAGACTACATCAACGGCAGCTTCATAGACGGATACAGGTGAGGAGGGAGGGGGTCAGACTACATCAACGGCAGCTTCATAGACGGATACAGGTGAGGAGGGAGGGGGTCAGACTACATCAACGGCAGCTTCATAGACGGATACAGGTGAGGGGGGAGGGGGTCAGACTACATCAACGGCAGCTTCATAGACGGATACAGGTGAGGGGGGAGGGTCTTACAGTAGCAGGCAACTTTAAACGATCAAAGACGCACATTTCTTTCGAAAACAGCAGACATTTATTTGAAATTGTCTATTGATTGGATGTGTCCATTGACAAAAACATTTGTATAGATCATATAAGAGAGGTTAGAAAGAGTCATTGTAATACAGTTCTTCTCAAACCTCTCCTCTGGGACTCCCAGATGTTTCAGCATGTTGTTATAGCCCTGAACTATCTCACCTGATTTACCTAGTCAAGGACTTGATGATTAGTTGACAAGTTGAATCAGGTGCTAACTCTGGAAGAGATCAAATCCATAGAATGGCTGGGGGTCCTGAGGGGAGATTTGGAACAGCTGGGAGTCCTGAGGAGAGGTTTGGAACGGCTGAGAGTCCTGAGGAGAGGTTTGGAACGGCTGGGAGTCCTGAGGAGAGGTTTGGAACAGATGGGAGTCCTGAGGAGAGGTTTGGAACAGCTGGGAGTCCTGAGGAGAGGTTTGGAACAGATGGGAGTCCTGAGGAGAGGTTTGGAACAGCTGGGAGTCCTGAGGAGAGGTTTGGAACAGCTGGGAGTCCTGAGAAGAGGTTTGGAACAGCTGGGAGTCCTGAGGAGAGGTTTGGAACGGCTGGGAGTCCTGAGAAGAGGTTTGGAACAGCTGGGAGTCCTGAGGAGAGGTTTGGAACAGATGGAAGTCCTGAGGAGAGGTTTGGAACAGCTGGGAGTCCTGAGAAGAGGTTTGGAACAGCTGGGAGTCCTGAGGAGAGGTTTGGAACAGCTGGGAGTCCTGAGGAGAGGTTTGGAACAGCTGGGAGTCCTGAGGAGAGGTTTGGAACAGCTGGGAGTCCTGAGGAGAGGTTTGGAACAGCTGGGAGTCCTGAGGAGAGGTTTGGAACAGCTGGGAGTCCTGAGGAGAGGTTTGGAACAGCTGGGAGTCCTGAGGAGAGGTTTGGAACAGCTGGGAGTCCTGAGGAGAGGTTTGGAACAGCTGGGAGTCCTGAGGAGAGGTTTGGAACAGCTGGGAGTCCTGAGGAGAGGTTTGGAACAGCTGGGAGTCCTGAGAAGAGGTTTGGAACAGCTGGGAGTCCTGAGGAGAGGTTTGGAACAGCTGGGAGTCCTGAGGAGAGGTTTGGAACGGCTGGGAGTCCTGAGAAGAGGTTTGGAACAGCTGGGAGTCCTGAGGAGAGGTTTGGAACAGATGGAAGTCCTGAGGAGAGGTTTGGAACAGCTGGGAGTCCTGAGAAGAGGTTTGGAACAGCTGGGAGTCCTGAGGAGAGGTTTGGAACAGCTGGGAGTCCTGAGGAGAGGTTTGGAACAGCTGGGAGTCCTGAGGAGAGGTTTGGAACAGCTGGGAGTCCTGAGGAGAGGTTTGGAACAGCTGGGAGTCCTGAGGAGAGGTTTGGAACAGCTGGGAGTCCTGAGGAGAGGTTTGGAACAGCTGGGAGTCCTGAGGAGAGGTTTGGAACAGCTGGGAGTCCTGAGGAGAGGTTTGGAACAGCTGGGAGTCCTGAGGAGAGGTTTGGAACAGCTGGGAGTCCTGAGGAGAGGTTTGGAACAGCTGGGAGTCCTGAGAAGAGGTTTGGAACAGCTGGGAGTCCTGAGGAGAGGTTTGGAACGGCTGAGAGTCCTGAGGAGAGGTTTGGAACAGCTGGGAGTCCTGAGGAGAGGTTTGGAACAGCTGGGAGTCCTGAGAAGAGGTTTGGAACAGCTGGGAGTCCTGAGGAGAGGTTTGGAACAGATGGGAGTCCTGAGAAGAGGTTTGGAACAGATGGGAGTCCTGAGAAGAGGTTTGGAACGGCTGGGAGTCCTGAGGAGAGGTTTGGAACAGCTGGGAGTCCTGAGGAGAGGTTTGGAACGGCTGGGGGTCCTGAGAAGAGGTTTGGAGCGGCTGGGGGTCCCGAGGAGAGATTTGGAGCGGCTGGGGGTCCCGAGAAGAGGTTTGGAGCGGCTGGGGGTCCCGAGGAGAGATTTGGAGCGGCTGGGTGTCCTGAGTAGAGGTTTGGAGCGGCTGGGGGTCCTGAGGAGAGGTTTGGAGCGGCTGGGGGTCCCGAGGAGAGATTTGGAGCGGCTGGGGGTCCTGAGGAGAGGTTTGGAGCGGCTGGGGGTCCCGAGGAGAGATTTGGAGCGGCTGGGGGTCCCGAGAAGAGGTTTGGAGCGGCTGGGGGTCCCGAGGAGAGATTTGGAGCGGCTGGGTGTCCTGAGTAGAGGTTTGGAGCGGCTGGGGGTCCTGAGGAGAGGTTTGGAGCGGCTGGGGGTCCCGAGGAGAGATTTGGAGCGGCTGGGGGTCCTGAGGAGAAGGTAGAGAAGGTAGATAAACAATTCTATCAAAAAGTAAGATAAGAAACAGACAAAGCAAAACCAAAACCCAACATACAATATTAAAATAATATTAAAATGTGGCCTGGGGTGGAACACAACAGCACCGCCTGGTGTTTGCTAAACGGCATTGGAACTTGGATTGGAACCGGTGTTATTTATTTAACCTTTATTTAACCTTTATTTAACCTTTATTTAACTAGGCAAGTCAGTTAAGAACACATTCTTATTTATAATGACGGCCTACCAAAAGGCAAAATGCGTCCTGTGGGGACGGGGGCTGGGATTAAAAAATACAAATATAGGACAAAACATCACGACAAGAGATGCACACAACCTAACACAACACTACCTAAGAGAGACCAAACACAACACTACATAAGAGAGACCTAACACAACACTACATAAAGAGAGACAAAACAACACTACATAAAGAGAGACACCACAACACTACATAAAGAGAGACACCACAACACTACATAAAGAGAGACCTAACACAACACTACATAAAGAGAGACACCACAACACTACATAAAGAGAGACTCCACAACAATACATAAAGAGAGACACCACAACACTACATCAAGAGAGACTCCACAACACTACATAAAGAGAGACCTAACACAACACTACATAAAGAGAGACACCACAACACTACATAAAGAGAGACAACACTACATAAAGAGAGACCTAACACAACACTACATAAAGAGAGCCCCACCTGGGACACCACAACACTACATAAAGAGAGCCCCCACCGGGACAACACTACATAAAGAGAGACCCACAACACTACATAAAGAGAGACCTCCACAACACTACATAAAGAGAGCCCACCCGGGACCACAACACTACATAAAGAGAGACACCACAACACTACATAAAGAGAGACACCACAACCTACATAGAGACCACAACCTACATAGAGACCACAACACTACATAAAGAGAGACACTACAACACTACATAAAGAGAGACACTACAACACTACATAAAGAGAGACCACAACACTACATAAAGAGAGACTCCACAACACTACATAAAGAGAGACCTAACACAACACTACATAAAGAGAGACCACAACACTACATAAAGAGAGACACAACAACACTACATAAAGAGAGACATCACAACACTACATAAAGAGAGACCACAACACTACATGAAGAGAGACAACACAACACTACATAAAGAGAGACAACACAACACTACATAAAGAGAGACAACACAACACTACATAAAGAGAGAACACAACACTACATAAAGAGAGACCACAACACTACATGAGAGACACCACAACACTACATAAAGAGACAACACAACACTACATAAAGAGAGACAACACTACATAGAGAGACCACAACACTACATAAAGAGAGACAACACTACATAGAGAGACCACAACACTACATAAAGAGAGACACCACAGCACTACATAAAGAGAGACACCACAACACTACATAAAGAGAGAGACCACAACACTACATAAAGAGAGACACCACAGCACTACATAAAGAGAGACAACACAACACTACATAAAGAGAGACAACACAACACTACATAGAGAGAGACACCACAACACTACATAAAGAGAGACACAACAACACTACATAAAGAGAGACCTAACACAACACTACATAAAGAGAGACCTAACACAACACTACATAAAGAGAGACACCACAACACTACATAGAGACACCACAACACTACATAAAGAGAGACACCACAACACTACATAAAGAGAGACCTAACACAACACTACATAAAGAGAGACCACAACACTACATAAAGAGAGACACCACAACACTACATAAAGAGAGACTCCACAACACTACATAAAGAGAGACCTAACACAACACTACATAAAGAGAGACCTAACACAACACTACATAAAGAGAGACACCACAACACTACATAAAGAGAGACCTAACACAACACTACATAAAGAGAGACACCACAACACCACAACACTACATAGACACACCACAACACTACATAGAGACACCACAACACTACATAAAGAGAGACACCACAACACTACATAAAGAGAGACCTAACACAACACTACATAAAGAGAGACCACAACACTACATAAAGAGAGACCACAACACTACATAAAGAGAGACACCACAACACTACATAAAGAGAGACCACAACACTACATAAAGAGAGACCTAACACAACACTACATAAAGAGAGACCACAACACTACATAAAGAGAGACACCACAACACTACATAAAGAGAGACCACAACACTACATAAAGAGAGACCACAACACTACATAAAGAGAGACCACAACACTACATGAAGAGAGACAACACTACATAAAGAGAGACCTAACACAACACTACATAAAGAGAGACCACAACACTACATAAAGAGAGACACCACAACACTACATAGAGACACCACAACACTACATGAAGAGAGACACCACAACACTACATAAAGAGAGACCACAACACTACATAGAGACACCACAACACTACATGAAGAGAGACACCACAACACTACATAAAGAGAGACACAACAACACTACATAAAGAGAGACCAAACACAACACTACATAAAGAGAGACACCACAACACTACATAGAGACACCACAACACTACATAAAGAGAGACCACAACACTACATAAAGAGAGACTCCACAACACTACAACACTACATATAGAGAGACACCACAACACTACATAAAGAGACACCACAACACTACATAAAGAGACACCACAACACTACATAAAGAGACACCACAACACTACATAAAGAGAGACCTAACACAACACTACATAAAGAGAGACCACAACACTACATAAAGAGAGACCTAACACAACACTACATAAAGAGAGACCACAACAACACTACATAAAGAGAGACAACACAACAGTACATAAAGAGAGACCACAACACTACATAAAGAGAGACACCACAACACTACATAAAGAGAGACACCACAACACTACATAAAGAGAGACCACAACACTACATAAAGAGAGACTCCACAACACTACATAAAGAGAGACACAACAACACTACATAAAGAGAGACCTAACACAACACTACATAAAGAGAGACACCACAACACCACAACACTACATAGACACACCACAACACTACATAGAGACACCACAACACTACATAAAGAAAGACACCACAACACTACATAAAGAGAGACCTAACACAACACTACATAAAGAGAGACCACAACACTACATAAAGAGAGACCACAACACTACATAAAGAGAGACACCACAACACTACATAAAGAGAGACCACAACACTACATAAAGAGAGACCTAACACAACACTACATAAAGAGAGACCACAACACTACATAAAGAGAGACACCACAACACTACATAAAGAGAGACCACAACACTACATAAAGAGAGACCACAACACTACATAAAGAGAGACCACAACACTACATAAAGAGAGCCACAACACTACATAAAGAGAGACCTAACACAACACTACATAAAGAGAGACCACAACACTACATAAAGAGAGACACCACAACACTACATAAAGAGACACCACAACACTACATAAAGAGAGACCACAACACTACATAAAGAGAGACCACAACACTACATAAAGAGAGACCACAACACTACATAGAGACACCACAACACTACATGAAGAGAGACACCACAACACTACATAAAGAGAGACACCACAACACTACATAAAGACACCACAACACTACATGAAGAGAGACACCACAACACTACATAAAGAGAGACACAACAACACTACATAAAGAGAGACCTAACACAACACTACATAAAGAGAGACACCACAACACTACATAGAGACACCACAACACTACATAAAGAGAGACCACAACACTACATAAAGAGAGACCTAACACAACACTACATAAAGAGAGACCACAACACTACATAAAGAGAGACACCACAACACTACATAAAGAGAGACCACAACACTACATAAAGAGAGACCACAACACTACATAAAGAGAGACCACAACACTACATGAAGAGAGACAACACTACATAAAGAGAGACCTAACACAACACTACATAAAGAGAGACACCACAACACTACATAAAGAGAGACTCCACAACAATACATAAAGAGAGACACCACAACACTACATCAAGAGAGACTCCACAACACTACATAAAGAGAGACCACAACACTACATAAAGAGAGACACCACAACACTACATAAAGAGAGACAACACTACATAAAGAGAGACCTAACACAACACTACATAAAGAGAGACCTAACACAACACTACATAAAGAGAGACCACAACACTACATAAAGAGAGACCACAACACTACATAAAGAGAGACTCCACAACACTACATAAAGAGAGACACCACAACACTACATAAAGAGAGACACCACAACACTACATAAAGAGAGACACCACAACCTACATAGAGACCACAACCTACATAGAGACCACAACACTACATAAAGAGAGACACTACAACACTACATAAAGAGAGACACTACAACACTACATAAAGAGAGACCACAACACTACATAAAGAGAGACTCCACAACACTACATAAAGAGAGACCTAACACAACACTACATAAAGAGAGACCACAACACTACATAAAGAGAGACACAACAACACTACATAAAGAGAGACATCACAACACTACATAAAGAGAGACCACAACACTACATAAAGAGAGACAACACAACACTACATAAAGAGAGACAACACAACACTACATAAAGAGAGACAACACAACACTACATAAAGAGAGAACACAACACTACATAAAGAGAGACCACAACACTACATAAAGAGAGACACCACAACACTACATAAAGAGACAACACAACACTACATAAAGAGAGACAACACTACATAGAGAGACCACAACACTACATAAAGAGAGACAACACTACATAGAGAGACCACAACACTACATAAAGAGAGACACCACAGCACTACATAAAGAGAGACACCACAACACTACATAAAGAGAGAGACCACAACACTACATAAAGAGAGACACCACAGCACTACATAAAGAGAGACAACACAACACTACATAAAGAGAGACACCACAAAACTACATAAAGAGAGACACCACAACACTACATAAAGAGAGACACAACAACACTACATAAAGAGAGACCTAACACAACACTACATAAAGAGAGACCTAACACAACACTACATAAAGAGAGACACCACAACACTACATAAAGAGAGACACCACAACACTACATAAAGAGAGACCTAACACAACACTACATAAAGAGAGACCACAACACTACATAAAGAGAGACCACAACACTACATAAAGAGAGACACCACAACACTACATAAAGAGACACCACAACACCACATGAAGAGAGACCACAACACCACATGAAGAGAGACCACAACACTACATAAAGAGAGACCACAACACTACATAGAGACACCACAACACTACATGAAGAGAGACACCACAACACTACATAAAGAGAGACCACAACACTACATAGAGACACCACAACACTACATGAAGAGAGACACCACAACACTACATAAAGAGAGACACAACAACACTACATAAAGAGAGACCTAACACAACACTACATAAAGAGAGACACCACAACACTACATAGAGACACCACAACACTACATAAAGAGAGACCACAACACTACATAAAGAGAGACTCCACAACACTACAACACTACATATAGAGAGACACCACAACACTACATAAAGAGACACCACAACACTACATAAAGAGACACCACAACACTACATAAAGAGACACCACAACACTACATAAGAGAGACACCACAACACTACATAAAGAGAGACCTAACACAACACTACATAAAGAGAGACCCACAACACTACATAAAGAGAGACCTAACACAACACTACATAAAGAGAGACACCACAACACTACATAAAGAGAGACACCACAACACTACATAAAGAGAGACCACAACACTACATAAAGAGAGACTCCACAACACTACATAAAGAGAGACACAACAACACTACATAAAGAGAGACCTAACACAACACTACATAAAGAGAGACACCACAACACCACAACACTACATAGCCCCCCACGACACCACAACACTACATAAAGAGAGACACCACAACACTACATAAAGAGAGACCTAACACAACACTACATAAAGAGAGACCACAACACTACATAAAGAGAGACCACAACACTACATAAAGAGAGACACCACAACACTACATAAAGAGAGACCACAACACTACATAAAGAGAGACCTAACACAACACTACATAAAGAGAGACCCACAACACTACATAAAGAGAGACACCACAACACTACATAAAGAGAGACCACAACACTACATAAAGAGAGACCACAACACTACATAAAGAGAGACCACAACACTACATAAAGAGAGACAACACTACATAAAGAGAGACCTAACACAACACTACATAAAGAGAGACCACAACACTACATAAAGAGAGACACCACAACACTACATAAAGAGACACCACAACACTACATAAAGAGAGACCACAACACTACATAAAGAGAGACCACAACACTACATAAAGAGAGACCACAACACTACATAAGGAGAGACCACAACACTACATAGAGACACCACAACACTACATGAAGAGAGACACCACAACACTACATAAAGAGAGACCACAACACTACATAGAGACACCACAACACTACATGAAGAGAGACACCACAACACTACATAAAGAGAGACACAACAACACTACATAAAGAGAGACCTAACACAACACTACATAAAGAGAGACACCACAACACTACATAGAGACACCACAACACTACATAAAGAGAGACCACAACACTACAGAGACACCACAACACTACATGAAGAGAGACACCACAACACTACATAAAGAGAGACCTAACACAACACTACATAAAGAGAGACACTACAACACTACATAGAGACCACAACACTACATAAAGAGAGACCACAACACTACATAAAGAGAGACACCACAACACTACATAAAGAGAGACCTAACACAACACTACATAAAGAGAGACCACAACACTACATATAGAGAGACACTACAACACTACATAAAGAGAGACCACAACACTACATATAGAGAGACACTACAACACTAAATAAAGAGAGACCACAACACTACAACATAGCAACACATGACAACATCTACAGTAGGCCGCTGTCACCCAGACATCTACAGTAGGCTGCTGTCACCCAGAACATCTACAGTAGGCTGCTGTCACCCACAACATCAACAGTAGGCTGCTGTCACCCAGACATCTACAGTAGGCTGCTGTCACCCAGACATCTACAGTAGGCTGCTGTCATCCACAACATCTACAGTAGGCTGCTGTCACCCACAACATCTACAGTAGGCTGCTTTCACCCAGACATCTGCAGTAGGCTGCTGTCACCCAGACATCTACAGTAGGCTGCTATCACCCAGAACATCTACAGTAGGCTGCTGTCACCCAGACATCTACAGTAGGCTGCTGTCACCCAGACATCTACAGTAGGCTGTTGTCACCCAGACATCTACAGTAGGCTGCTGTCACCCATAACATCTACAGTAGGCTGCTGTCACCCAGACATCAACAGTAGGCTGCTGTCACCCAGACATCTACAGTAGGCTGCTGTCACCCACAACATCTACAGTAGGCTGCTGTCACCCAGACATCTACAGTAGGCTGCTGTCACCCAGACATCTACAGTAGGCTGCTGTCACCCAGACATCTACAGTAGGCTGCTGTCACCCACAACATCTACAGTAGGCTGCTGTCACCCACAACATCTACAGTAGGCTGCTGTCACCCACAACATCTACAGTAGCCTGCTGTCACCCAGACATCTACAGTAGGCTGCTGTCACCCACAACATCAACAGTAGGCTGCTGTCACCCAGACATCTACAGTAGGCTGCTGTCACCCAGACATCTACAGTAGGCTGCTGTCACCCACAACATCAACAGTAGGCTGCTGTCACCCAGACATATACAGTAGGCTGCTGTCACCCAGACATCTACAGTAGCCTGCGGTCACCCACACATCTACAGTATGCTGCTGTCACCCACAACATCTACAGTAGGCTGCTGTCACCCAGACATCTACAGTAGGCTGCTGTCACCCACAACATCTACAGTAGGCTGCTGTCACCCAGACATCTACAGTAGGCTGCTGTAACCCACAACATTTACAGTAGGCTGCTGTCACCCAGACATCTACAGTAGGCTGCTGTCACCCAGACATCTACAGTAGGCTGCTGTCACCCATAACATCTACAGTAGGCTGCTGTCACCCACAACATCTACAGTAGGCTGCTGTCACCCAGACATCTACAGTAGGCTGCTGTCACCCAGACATCTACAGTAGGCTGCTGTCACCCAGACATCTACAGTAGGCTGCTGTCACCCATAACATTTACAGTAGGCTTGTACAGAATTAGGATATCACTCATTCTTCCACTGTTGTTCCAGTGTGCTATTACTACGGTAACCAGGTCTGTGGCGTCTGGCTCAGTCTCCCCAGCTTAGCTGATTATCACAGAGACAGCCTTCCACAGTATTCCTCCTCCAATCACGGGCAACAACAACATCAGGAACATTCCTATCAGTTCAGTGTCATTATAGAGCACCTGGTAGGACCAGTGATTCTTCCTTTTGCTAGTCTTCTGCTGCAGCCAAGCCAGTCACCTAGTTCTGCTGCCGTTGTGGAGGACAGCACAAAGCTTCCAGCTACTCCCATCACTGATGCTCCTACAGCGTTACTGAACCCTATGGACAGGGAGGGAGGGAACGAGGGAGGGAAGGGGTGGGGGGAGGGAGAGAGAGAGAGAGAGAGAAGGAGATAGTGGAGAGGGAGAGAGAGAGAGAAGGAGTTAGTGGAGAGGGGGAGAGAGAGAGAAGGAGTTGGTGGAGAGGGGCAGAGAGAGAGAAGGAGTTGGTGAAGAGGGTGAGAGAGAGAGAAGGAGTTGGTGGAGAGGGGGAGAGGGAGAGAAGGTGATAGTGGAGAGGGGGAGAGTGAGAGAGAAGGAGTTGGTGGAGAGGGGGAGAGGGGGAGAGAGAGAAGGAGTTGGTGGAGAGGGGGAGAGAGAGAGAGAAGGAGTTGGTGGAGAGGGAGAGAAGGAGATAGGGGAGAGGGGGAGAGAGAGAAGGAGTTGGTGGAGAGGGAGAGAAGGAGATAGGGGAGAGGGGGAGAGAGAGAAGGAGTTGGTGGAGAGAGGGAGAGAGAGAAGGAGTTGGTGGAGAGGGGGAGAGAGAGAAGGAGTTGGTGGAGAGTGAGAGAGGGAGAGAAGGAGTTGGGGGAGAGAGAGAGAAGGAGTTGGTGGAGAGGGGGAGAGAGAGAAGGAGTTGGTGGAGAGTGAGAGAGGGAGAGAAGGAGTTGGGGGAGAGAGAGAGAAGGAGTTGGTGGAGAGGGGGAGAGAGAGAAGGAGTTGGGGGAGAATGTAGACCCATCTAAATGAGTGTAACATCCAGCTAACAGAGCAAGTGAAATGGAGGCTGCTTTCAGCAGTTCGTTGTCACGATGTGTCTGACAGTGTGTTTACACTAGGAAGTGGCATTGCACAGTGAAACATCGGAAGCCATTCATTTTCAACGTGAAGGACAGAGAGAGAAGTGGAGAGGGTGGGGGGGACTGTTAAGAGATGTGAGGATGGGCAAGGGAGCAAAACTGGGCAGGACTAAAATTGGGGAAAATTGAACTTTATTAAAAATCCTCCGTGACCAATTGTAGCTCACCATAGCTTCCATCCCCTACTGGATTGGCTGACAGCGGCTGTTGATATGTAGCACTACCTAGCATGCTTGTTAGCACCCACATGAGGGCAAGGCTAGCGTGGCTAGGCCAGTGTTGCTTGTATAGTGTAAACGTCCGCTGAGCCTTAGCCCAGGCACAGACCAGATAACACAAGACACTAATGATGCCCTCAAATATTCATCAACGTGGGGGGGGGGGGGGGGGGGGGGGGGGGGGTTAACCCACCAGCAGTCAGCGTTTTACTATGTATCAAACCTGATCACAGTAATGCGCCCTAAATGGCACCCTATTCCCTATGTAGTACACTACTTTTGACCAGGGCCCTGTAGAGAAATAGGGAGCCACTTGGAACAGAGCCATAGAAATGAGGTCTAACAGGTTCTAGAGCTTCAGTGTTGTCAGCCACGGTGACATTTAACCATGACTTTGACACGATGAACTGAACTGAACTAAATCACACTGTTATCCACAGTGGTGTGTAACCTAATACACACCACTGGAACAGATAGCCTGAAGGCTAGAATACACTGAAACGTGACGGGAGAATTAGTAGACGTGTAGAGACAGGTGTTTCCCACAGAAATCACTGACCAGACAGATTTTGATTCTAATTTACAGGCCAACATGTTGGATCACAGTAAAAATAGTTCAACTTCAGCAAACTCTGTCATTTTGTGCTGCAACACTGATAATAACTGTGGCTGTTAATGGCTGGCCCCACACACTCTCTGAGGTTATGCACGAAATGAAGGAGCGTGGCTTTAAACAGGAAGAAACATGGTATATAACAAATGATGATGTGTTTATTGTGATTCTGGTCTTACCCTGCTTGTCCATTGTTCATACGGAGAGTCACTGCATCAACCTGCCTCTGTTGCTGTCTTCCTGTTTTCTGAACCGACCTTCTGTCTGACGGTGTCTGAGGTACAGGTGACTACGTCATCGCACCGTGGCAAGAGGCGGGCCAGGTGCATTCCAGGCCCCACTACATTACAGACATTTCATTGCATGAAACCATGTCACGTCATTGACTGTGCAGTCTGGCATCAGATTGCTGTAGCAGATGATGTGGTTAGCTGATATGTTTAAACACCTGTCCAGGTGTTGTGAGATCTGGCAGGGGTCTGTAATGTAGTCATCCTGGAACACACCCTATCCAGGTGTTGTGAGATCTGGCAGGGGTCTGTAATGTAGTCATCCTGGAACACAGCCTATCCAGGTGTTGTGAGATCTGGCAGGGGTCTGTAATGTAGTCATCCTGGAACGCACCCTATCCAGGTGTTGTGAGATCTGGCAGGGGTCTGTAATGTAGTCATCCTGGAACGCACCCTATCCAGGTGTTGTGAGATCTGGCAGGGGTCTGTAATGTAGTCATCCTGGAACACACCCTATCCAGGTGTTGTGAGATCTGGCAGGGGTCTGTAATGTAGTCATCCTGGAACGCACCCTATCCAGGTGTTGTGAGATCTGGCAGGGGTCTGTAATGTAGTCATCCTGGAACGCACCCTATCCAGGTGTTGTGAGATCTGGCAGGGGTCTGTAATGTAGTCATCCTCTACAAGGGTGGGCAATTCCAGTCCTCGAGGGCCTGATTGGTGTCAGTTCTGCCCCAGCTAACACACCTGACTCCAATAATCACCTCATCACGGTCTTCAGTTTAGAATGCAGTTTGATTAATCAGCTGTGTTTTCTAGGGGATGGGGGGAAAAGTGTAACACCTCAAGGACTGGAGTTGCCCACCCCTAACATTATTCAAATAAATTCAAACAAACATTTATTTAACTTTTTTTTTTTGTTTATATACATATTTTCTGGAGATATATAAAAAAAGGATACAAGTTTTTGAAATAGATGTACAATTATATCCATTTTTTTAACAACAAGGGGAGTAAGTATCATACATAGAGATTACAATCAAAAGACTCTCCCTGCCCCAACAAGCAAAATAATACCCAACATGCAATATTTAAATAATATGCAAACAAAACCCAACATTCCCTGTTAGTCCACTGACAATGTTTTATATATTTTATTGAACCGTTATTTAACCAGGCGAGTCAGTTAAAAACTCATTCTTATTTACAATGACTACCTGGAGTCCTATATATATATATATACAGGTGATAACATTTTATTAAAATACAACGATTACAAAGGCATGAAAAATATCCCTTTCACACACAGACCAAAATCCCACTAATTGACCAGGTTATTGGTATATCTGAAATGGATAGGGTGTAAAAACAGAATCATGGAAAAATAAAAACCACTAGTCATGATTCCTGCATTTTCACAGACCCTAGAACCAAAATACAGGTATGACTCTGTGTATATGGTTCTCTGCTTTTTTACATGTAAATGCATTAACACTTCCATTGTTTAAAACCTCCCTAATTTGAACTGCAAATATCCCCTCATGGTTTAACAGTACCCCCACCCCTCCCAATTGGCCAAAGGGGTTTACCTCCCAAAATATATTTACTTAACTAGGCAAGTCAGTTAAATAAGAACAAATTCTAATTTACAATGACGGCCTACCCCAGACAATGCTGGGCCAATTGTGCGCCGCCCTATGGGACTCCCAATCATGGCCGGTTGTGATACAGCCTGGAATCGAACCAGGTTCTGTAGTGACGTCTCCACATCTTCTGTCTGAAATGGGTATAAAGAAACATTTAGTCAAATTATTTCCTGACTATATCTCCTCTGCTGACATTGTATCTGAGATTCTTTCTCCTTGATTAACTGGTCTGGTAGGATCCACAACGACTAGGGACAGAAGTGAGATCAGAAAGATCCATATTAAAATCCACACCGTGAAATAACTCAGAGTCCATCTCCCAAACCACGTGGCACACATTGCCCCCAGTGTTGCCCCAAGTCTCCCTGCCTTCCCATAGCTGCTACTGCTGCGTCTTAGAGCAGCAGACAGAGCCACCCCTGCAGCTGCCGCCGGGCCAAACAGAGCCCCCATAGTGCCCCAATGCCCCAGGATTGACTGGGACTTCAAGGCTGCCAGTATCCCTGTTCCTATGCCTGCTGCCGCCCTCAGTTTGACTGCTCCCTTACCGAACTGAACAGACACCCCTGCAGCCAACGCAGCCATGAAAGGAGACACGACAATAAAGATGACTTTCACAGCCATTTCTACAGTGTATTGGTACACAGTGAGGATGTCAGTCAGTCCTCCAATGGCTGTTTCCAAGAGGAATCCCACACCTCCGCATATAGCAGAGGTCCCCATCAGGACCACTGTTACGACTGCAGCCACCTCCGTAGCGTCCGGCTCAGTCTCCCCAGCCTTCCTGATTGCCATGGAGGCGGCAAGGCACAGTATTCCTCCTACTACCATGGGCAGAAACAACATCAGGAACATTCCTATCAAGAGGGTCAGGAAGGTGATGAACCCTTTGTCTGCCTCTGATTCTCCCTTATTAATGTCTTCTGGTGGAGGCCCCAGGCCACCTAGTTCTGCTGCCATTGTGGAGGATAGTAGGTAACCTCCAGGTACTCCAGAGATGAAGCCCAGCACCGCTGCACCTACAGCTTTCCAGATATCTATAGAGAGAGAGAGAGAGAGAGAGAGAGAGAGAGAGAGAGAGAGAGAGAGAGAGAGAGAGAGAGAGAGAGAGAGAGAGAGAGAGAGAGAGAGAGAGAGAGAGAGAGAGAGAGAGAGAGAGAGAGAGAGGACCCGGGTTCAAATACTATTGTTACTTTCACATACATTTGAAGTATGTATTATACAAGAGGTATAAACACACTTGGAAAGTATTAGAACAATGCCAATACACAAGCTCAAGTACTCTCCCATGTATTTGAAGTAAGTATTTAAAAATCCTTTTAAAATACAATTTGGTTGACTATTTTTTAGTTTTTTTTACAAATAACCATTCAAATACTGAAATTAAAGTACTTGTTTTTGGGCTGTGGATTTGAAAATACTAAAAAACACAGAAAAAAAAGTATTTTAAATACTAGATACTCTTATACACATGTATTAACCAGGTCTGGTGGAGAGGGAGAAGTGGGGGAGGGGTTGGGGGAGGGAGAGAGAGAGGTGGGGGGGTGTGAGAGGAGGAGAAAATAGATAAATGTCTGAGAGATGGTAGGATGGTTTCTGACAGGACAGCCTGAGAGATGGTAGTAAAGAACACTTTTACTACAATAAACTGAAAGGTAATGTTACAGCTAGCTGTCTGGTCTGGCATCAGCATCAGGGCTCGTTTTAATGTTACAGCTAGCTGTCTAGTCTGGCATCAGTGTCAGGGCTCGTTTTAATGTTACTGCTAGTTATGTGGTCTGGCATCAGTATCAGGGCTCATTTTAATGTTACAGCTAGCTATGTGGTCTGGCATCAGCATCAGGGCTCGTTTTAATGTTACAGCTAGCTGTCTGGTCTGGCATCAGTGTCAGGGCTCGTTTTAATGTTACTGCTAGTTATGTGGTCTGGCATCAGTATCAGGGCTCGTTTTAATGTTACAGCTAGCTATGTGGTCTGGCATCAGCATCAGGGCTCGTTTTAATGTTACAGCTAGCTATGTGGTCTGGCATCAGCATCAGGGCTCGTTTTAATGTTACAGCTAGCTATGTGGTCTGGCATCAGCATCAGGGCTCGTTTTAATGTTACAGCTAGCTATGTGGTCTGGCATCAGCATCAGGGCTCGTTTCAATGTTACAGCTAGATGTCTGTCTGGCATCAGCATCAGGGCTCGTTTTAAGGTTACCGCTAGCTATGTGGTCTGGCATCAGTGTCAGGGCTCATTTCAATGTTACAGCTAGATGTCTGTCTGGCATCAGCATCAGGGCTCGTTTTAATGTTACCGCTAGCTATGTGGTCTGGCATCAGCATCAGGGATCCTTTTAGTCTAGTAGTTCACCAGTCATGGTTCCTAAACTCTGTCAGTCAGACACAGATCAAGAAACCTGGTGTAATCATAATAACCTCTAATATTACAAGAACTGTCTCATCACCACAGGCTGTTGACAACCAGTGTTGGACTGAACACATTTAACTTGATCCATAACTTTTGACACAGTTAATGAACTGAGAGAGACAGAGAGAGAGAGAGAGAGAGAGAGAGAGACCCGCACAGACACAGAGAGAGAGAGAGAGACACGCACAGACACAGAGAGAGAGAGACACACACAGACACAGAGAGAGAGAGAGAGAGACACACACAGACACAGAGAGAGAGAGAGAGAGAGAGAGAGACACACACAGACACAGAGAGAGAGAGAGACACAGAGAGAGACACAGAGAGAGAGACACAGAGAGAGAGACACAGACACAGACAGACAGACAGACAGACAGACAGACAGACAGACAGACAGACAGACAGACAGACAGACAGACAGACAGACAGACAGACAGACAGACAGACAGACAGACAGAGATATATATATATATATATATATATATATATATATATATATATGTGCTTCTCACAGAATCAGACCAGACAGGTTTTATTGTAATGTCAAGTCAGGCAGATCTTGTCATTGACTCTGTCATTACTTGCTGCAACACTGATAATAACTGTGGCCGTTAATGGCTGGCCCCACACTCTCTGAGGTTATTCACAAATGAAGGAGTGTGGTTTTAAACAGGAAGAAACATGATATATAACAAATGATGATGTGTTTATTATGGCTCTAGTCTTACCCTGACTGTCCAACGTTGACATGGTTGATACGGAGAGTCACTGGATCAACCTGGGGCTCTGGTGCGGTCTTCCTGTTATTAAAACCTACTTCTCTGTCCTGACGCACGGTGACTGAGGTACAGGTGACTGCATCATCACCCTGGGACAGAAATACAACCAGTAGGAAAGGGGGAGGGCGTGGCCTCAGTAGAAGGGTTAGTGTGTGTGTGTGTGTGTGTGTGTGTGTGTGATGATTGTAAAGTGTGTCTTTGTGTGTGTCTCTATACAGGCAGCAGAGGGCTTATATAGCCACCCAGGGCCCGCTGGCTGAGACTACTGAGGACTACTGGAGAATGTTGTGGGAACACAACTCTACCATAGTGGTCATGTTGACTAAACTGAGGGAGATGGGAAGGGTAAGAACACACACACACACACACACACACACACACACACACACACACACACACACACACACACACACACACACACACACACCCTGTGTTAACCCTCATTGTGTGTCCCTCTACAGGAAAAGTGTCATTAGTACTGGCCAGCAGTACACACACAGACACACACAGAACACACACACACCAGTATTAGTTTGTATGTGTCAGCTATTTTAGATGTAGTTTTAGTCTTAAAATACCTTTTAGTTTTAGTCACATTTTAGTCATCTCATCCTTGGTTAGTTTTAGTTATCAGTCCTCTAAAACTCTGGACAACTTTAGTCTAGTTTTAGTTTTTATCAGTCCTCTAGAGCGGCAACACAGACGAATGAATAACAGAGCACATAAAGCTTCAGATGTGATCAAAGCAAAAAATGTCCAAGATGAAATGAAGAGAGAGTAAACATTGTTTCTAGTTGAGGTTAGTTACAAGTCCAGTGTCCTGCTTCACATCAGTTCAAAAGACTGAAGAGTGAATGAAGAGACCTCCTGGAAGCTGAAAGATGTTCATTCTGCCAATGAGAGGACTACATTAAATATTCTGCATGCATGGTTAGGATTGGAAAGGAACGTCGTGTCAAATGAAATGTCCATTAGTCTAACGTGGAATTCTCGTCTCGTCACATTTTCATCGACTAAAATTAAAAGTAATTTGTTACAGTTATCGGGTTTTTTTCTCCAGGGCATCTCATCTCGTTATCATCATCGTTTTAGTCAGGAAAAATAGGTTGTTGGCGAGTATTTTTTCTTATAGTTATTGTTGAAAATTAACACTGACACACACACACACACAGCTTTGTTTTGGTGACATTTCAGAGTGTAAAAATGTTTGACCATTAAAAGTCTTATTTTCTCTAAATCTAATCGTAGCATTAAACCTAACCTTAACCCCAAAAACCCTAACCCTAATCCCAAAACCCTAAACCTAACTCTTAAGCATAAAATAGCATTTGAATAAATTCAGGACCTGAAAAAAGGCTTGACCTTTCAAAAAAAGTTATTGTTTTCCTTCCTTTTCAGGACATTATTGTGAAATGTTAGGACATTGGGGTACACACACACACACACACACACACACACACACACACACGCCATGTTAACCCTCATTGTGTCTCCCCTTACAGGAGAAGTGCCATCAGTACTGGCCAGCAGAGCGCTCAGCCAGGTACCAGTACTTTGTAGTGGACCCCATGGCTGAGTACAACATGCCCCAGTACATCCTACGAGAGTTCAAAGTCACCGATGCCAGGGTGAGTGGGGGAGGGAGTGTTTGTGATGAGTTATTTCTCACAACTGTTTTTGCTGTGTGTGTGTGTGTGTGTGTGTGTGTGTGTGTGTGTGTGTGTGTGTGTGTGTGTGTGTGTGTGTGTGTGTGTGTGTGTGTGTGTGTGTGTGTGTGTGTGTGTGTGTGTGTGTGAGTGTGTGTAAAAAAAACTGTGTGGTTTAATCAACCTACTGTCTGTGTTCTGATTGGTGGATTATTTTTTCCAGGACGGCCAGTCTCGGACGGTTCGTCAGTTCCAGTTCACTGATTGGCCGGAGCAAGGAGTGCCAAAGTCAGGGGAGGGGTTCATTGATTTCATTGGCCAGGTGCACAAAACTAAAGAGCAGTTTGGCCAGGACGGACCAATCACGGTGCACTGTAGGTAAGGTCCCGCCTCCATCAACACCTCTTTAATCTGACTTGATGTCACCGAACTCCAGATATGTATTTTCTGTTATTCAATATATAGGTACAAACATTGAACAAGCAGATTAAAAAAAGCACATGTTTAATAAAAACATAAATATTCCACAGAGGTAGACGCAGAACATATTTATATGTGTCACTATTCACAGAGAAATGCATGAAGCACG
>NC_138298.1:38465000-38570000 GCF_965601325.2 Salmo salar
GTACACTCAAAAGTAGTGCACTACTGGTTAGTGCACTACACAGGGAATAGGGGCCATTTGAGATTAGGCCTCCAACACCTCCAGAGGGCAGGGCACCCATGGCTCCACTCCTCCCCCAAAATGAGCACCTAAACTGAGCCATATTTGCGTGTCTGACCTGGGGATACCTCCAGACCCAACCCAAACACACTCACTACTCAGTCAGAAGTGCACTACGTTGTGCACTATATAGGGAATAGGGCGCCATTTTGGACGCAAACTGACACTACTTAACAATGGATTGAGGATTCAATGGATTGATAATGGAACAAGTCTTTACATGGTAAAGGAAGACAGTTAGAGAACTCACTTCATTCACAATGGAACAAGTCTTTACATGGTAAAGGAAGACAGTTAGAGAACTCACTTCATTCACAATGGAACAAGTCTTTACATGGTAAAGGAAGACAGTTAGGGGAACAAGCAACACCCACTTAGATATGTACTAGACTGCAGTAGGATGACAAACACATCATCAAAGCAACTTTGGAAAGTCCACTTTCTGTTTTCCGTCACAGATTGATTGATTGGACATTGTGGGGACGATGCAGAGAGACTTTTGAGGAGTGGAAAATTGCCAATTTGAGGAGTGGAAACTGAAAGGAACAAACAGTATTAATGAAACGAGACACCTTGGAATCATGGATCATGAAAGACACCAGGAGGACTTTTCTTTGGGCCCGGAATGTTGTTTCAGGTGAATGAAGAAGGAGAGGAGGAGGAAGAGGAGGAGGAGGAAGATATTTCTACAGTAATAAGTAATAATGAGCTCAATTCAATCAAATCAGCATTCCGGTATTTACGCAGTAGTTGTTTATTATACCCATGGTCAAATGATCAAATGGCATGACAGAATGGTTATGGGGGTGATGGAAACACCTACCACTGCCGGGTAGACTCCACCACGGCCGGGTAGACTCCACCACGGCCGGGTAGACTCCACCACGGCCGGGTAGACTCCACCACGGCCGGGTAGACTCCACGGCCGGTAGACTCCACGGCCGGGTAGACTCCTCCACGGCCGGGTAGACTCCACGGCCGGTAGACTCACGGCCGGGTAGACTCCACGGCCGGGTAGACTCCACGGCCGGGTAGACTCCACGGCCAGGTAGACTCCACGGCCAGGTAGACTCCACGGCCAGGTAGACTCCACCGCCAGGTAGACTCCACTGGCCAGGTAGACTCCACTGACAGGTAGACTCCAGGGCCAGGTAGACTCCAGGGCCAGGTAGACTCCACTGACAGGTAGACTCCACTGCCAGGTAGACTCCACGGCCAGGTAGACTCCACGGCCAGGTAGACTCCACGGCCAAGTAGACTCCACGGCCAGGTAGACTCCACGGCCAGGTAGACTCCACTGCCAGGTAGACTCCACGGCCAGGTAGACTCCACGGCCAGGTAGACTCCACTGACAGGTAGACTCCACTGACAGGTAGACTCAATGGCCAGGTAGACTCAATGGCCAGGTAGACTCCACTGACAGGTAGACTCCAGGGCCAGGTAGACTCCACGGCCAGGTAGACTCCACGGCCAGGTAGACTCCACGGCCAGGTAGACTCCACGGACAGGTAGACTCCACTGACAGGTAGACTCCACGGCCAGGTAGACTCCACGGCCAGGTAGACTCCACGGCCAAGTAGACTCCACGGCCAGGTAGACTCCACGGCCAGGTAGACTCCACTGCCAGGTAGACTCCACGGCCAGGTAGACTCCACGGCCAGGTAGACTCCACGGCCAGGTAGACTCCACTGACAGGTAGACTCCACTGACAGGTAGACTCAACGGCCAGGTAGACTCAATGGCCAGGTAGACTCCACTGACAGGTAGACTCCAGGGCCAGGTAGACTCCACTGACAGGTAGACTCCACGGCCAGGTAGACTCCACGGCCAGGTAGACTCCACGGCCAGGTAGACTCCACTGACAGGTAGACTCCACTGACAGGTAGACTCCACTGACAGGTAGACTCAATGGCCAGGTAGACTCCACTGACAGGTAGACTCCACTGCCAGGTAGACTCCACGGCCAGGTAGACTCCACGGCCAGGTAGACTCCACGGCCAAGAAGACTCCACTGACAGGTAGACTCCACGGCCAGGTAGACTCCACTGACAGGTAGACTCCACGGCCAGGTAGACTCCACTGACAGGTAGACTCCACAGCCAGGTAGACTCCACTGACAGGTAGACTCAATGGCCAGGTAGCCTCCACTGACAGGTAGACTCAATGGCCAGGTAGCCTCCACTGACAGGTAGACTCCACGGCCAGGTAGACTCCACGGCCAGGTAGACTCCACGGACAGGTAGACTCCACGGCCAGGTAGACTCCACTGACAGGTAGACTCCACTGACAGGTAGACTCCACGGACAGGTAGACTCCACGGCCAGGTAGACTCCACGGCCAGGTAGACTCCACGGCCAGGTAGACTCCACTGACAGGTAGACTCCAGGGCCAGGTAGACTCCACGGCCAGGTAGACTCCACGGCCAGGTAGACTCCACGGCCAGGTAGACTCCACGGCCAGGTAGACTCCACTGACAGGTAGACTCCACGGCCAGGTAGACTCCACGGCCAGGTAGACTCCACGGCCAGGTAGACTCCACTGACAGGTAGACTCCACGGCCAGGTAGACTCCACTGACAGGTAGACTCCACTGACAGGTAGATGCTTCCAGCTCACAGAAGTGTGGCTACGTGAAGACACTGTGTAAACATTTCTAAATGCATGTTTGATTGAATACCTGCCTGTGTGTCACTATTGAAGAGGAATTGGGAAAGTGGTTAAAAATCCCCACAAAGTATAAACAACATCCATCTCGTTTTGTAGTACTATATAGATCTGTAACTATCTTTTTGGTACTATATAGATCTGTAACTATCTTTTTGGTTTTTGTACAGACTTGTGACTTTGTCTCGTCCTACGATGGCGACAAGGTTGCAACGAATTTCTTTTGTATTGTAGTTTTTTGTTAAAGCTGTGTTACTGTTAAAAACTGTGGTACTGTTTTAATGTGTGCAATCAAGCAAAGTCAAATGGTTTACAGTTGACTTTACACCATTATCGATGTGCCACTCACTCTTCTGTCATGTTTGTGTTCCTGCAGTCTCTCTCTCTCTCTCTCTCTCTCTATTTAACTCTATCAATCCTTACTGGGTTGCTGGACTCTCGTCTTCTCATCATCTCATAATCAGTGGGGCTAGGAGTATTTCCTTTCCTGACCATGTGACCTGACCAGGAGAAACTCTAAACTCCTAGCCCTAATCCTCAGTACTTACTAATCCTCAGTACCAATACATGGCAGCCATTTTGACATGGCGGCCATTTTGAATGATCAGGTACCAGCTAAGTATGATTCTGCTGCTATCAAAACACTCAACTTTTCCACCAGACAGTGATGTATACAGGTTATACTAACCAGTGTATACTACAGTGTACTACTGTAGATACTAAACAGTGTATACTACAGTGAATTCCTGTGTATACTAACCAGTGTATACTAGTGTACTCCAGTGTATACTAACCAGTGTATACTACAGTGTACACTAACCAGTGTATACTACAGTGTACACTAACCAGTGTATACTACATTCTAATGAGAAAGGCCCAGTTATGACAGAAACACAGATGTATGCACATAAATTGCTAGATAGAAGCAAAGTATTTGTCCCAATAAGCTTCACTAAGAGATCTCTCAACGAGGAAGGAAAAGAGGAATGGATGGAGTGAAGGAGGGAGGGATGGGGAAAGGAGGGAGGGATGGGGAAAGGAGGGAGGAAATGAGGGAGGGATGGGGAAAGGAGGGAGGGATGGGGAAAGGAGGGAGCAGTGGGGAAAGGAGGGAGGAAATGAGGGAGGGATGGGGAAAGGAGGGAGGGGTGGGGAAAGGAGGGAGGAAAGGAGGGAGGGATGGGGAAAGGAGGGAGGAAATGAGGGAGGGATGGGGAAAGGAGGGAGCAGTGGGGAAAGGAGGGAGGGATGGGGAAAGGGGGGAGGGGTGGGGAAAGGAGGGAGGAAAGGAGGGAGGGATGGGGAAAGGAGGGAGGGATGGGGAAAGGGGGGAGGGGTGGGGAAAGGAGGGAGGGATGGGGAAAGGAGGGAGCGGTGGGGAAAGGAGGGAGCGGTGGGGAAAGGAGGGAGGAAAGGAGGGAGGGATGGGGAAAGGAGGGAGGGATGGGGAAAGGAGGAAGGAAAGGAGGGAGGGATGGGGAAAGGAGGGAGGAAATGAGGGAGGGATGGGGAAAGGAGGGAGCAGTGGGGAAAGGAGGGAGGGATGGGGAAAGGGGGGAGGGGTGGGGAAAGGAGGGAGGAAAGGAGGGAGGGATGGGGAAAGGAGGGAGGGATGGGGAAAGGGGGGAGGGGTGGGGAAAGGAGGGAGGAAAGGAGGGAGGGATGGGGAAAGGAGGGAGGAAAGGAGGGAGGGATGGGGAAAGGAGGGAGGGATGGGGAAAGGAGGAAGGAAAGGAGGGAGGGAGGGATGGAGGAAAGGAGGGAGGAATGGGTGAAGGTAATTTTCTCACTGGAATGCTCCCAGATATATAAGCGTTCTCTCTCTGATTCAGTACCCGTGCAATAAGTATATGTGTGACTATTATATTTCTGTCAAGTGTCTCACTACTCAAGTTTCGCCATGTATAATGTTGACGAGGACCTATCTTTTCAGGCACCACGGTGTTATTATGACTGATATTGCACCTGCCCAATGAAACGTGTCCGTTTCAAGGACCTTTGACCCAGGAAGTAGATACATTTTTGTCTTGTCATGGCACAAGTAGATGATGTCATCCTTTTGTGTGTATCACAGCAATGAATGAGCAACAACTTGTGGTATTTCCAAACAGCATCAAATAAGTATTGTTAAGTTTAGACTATATAGTGCCTTATAATACTCGCCTATTTTGATAAAGTTTAAGTTATGTTAGTAATAACTGTGTGTTATGGTATGTATGTATGTTAACTGGAATGTCCATTGCGTGTGTGATGTAAAGGATTTAGTTGTTATGGTTGTTTTTAGTATGTTATGATATGTTATGGGAGTTTATGGAAGAGTCATTCTGTTTTTCATTCACCACTTCTCTCATTCACCTTCATCTAGGCAACAAATGACCAGCCTAGTGTAATGTCTTTGGTTTAAACCCTATCATGGTCAGCAACTAGCTAACCTAGTGTAATGTCTTTGGTTTAAACCCTATCATGGTCAACAGCTAGCTAACCTAGTGTAATGTCTTTGGTTTAAACCCCATCATGATCAGCTAGCTAACCTAGTGTAATGTCTTTGGTTTAAACCCCATCATGGTCAACAGCTAGCTAACCTAGTGTAATGTCTTTGGTTTAAACCCCATCATGATCAGCTAGCTAACCTAGTGTAATGTCTTTGGTTTAAACCCCATCATGGTCAACAGCTAGCTAACCTAGTGTAATGTCTTTGGTTTAAACCCCATCATGGTCAACAGCTAGCTAGCCTAGTGTAATGTCTTTGGTTTAAACCCCATCATGGTCAGCTAGCTAACCTAGTGTAATGTCTTTGGTTTAAACCCTATCATGGTCAACAGCTAACCTAGTGTAATGTCTTTGGTTTAAACCCCATCATGGTCAACAGCTAGCTAACCTAGTGTAATGTCTTTGGTTTAAACCCTATCATGGTCAACAGCTAACCTAGTGTAATGTCTTTGGTTTAAACCCCATCATGGTCAACAGCTAGCTAACCTAGTGTAATGTCTTTGGTTTAAACCCCATCATGGTCAACAGCTAGCTAACCTAGTGTAATGTCTTTGGTTTAAACCCCATCATGGTCAACAGCTAGCTAACCTAGTGTAATGTCTTTGGTTTAAACCCCATCATGGTCAACAGCTAACCTAGTGTAATGTCTTTGGTTTAAACCCCATCATGATCAGCTAGCTAACCTAGTGTAATGTCTTTGGTTTAAACCCCATCATGGTCAGCAGCTAGCTAACCTAGTGTAATGTCTTTGGTTTAAACCCCATCATGGTCAACAGCTAGCTAACCTAGTGTAATGTCTTTGGTTTAAACCCCATCATGGTCAACAGCTAACCTAGTGTAATGTATTTGGTTTAAACCCCATCATGGTCAACAGCTAACCTAGTGTAATGTCTTTGGTTTAAACCCCACAACAGTCAACAGCTAACCTAGTGTAATGTCTTTGGTTTAAACCCCACAACAGTCAACAGCTAACCTAGTGTAATGTCTTTGGTTTAAACCCCAACATGGTCAACAGCTAGCTAACCTAGTGTAATGTCTTTGGTTTAAACCCCATCATGGTCAACAGCTAGCTAACCTAGTGTAATGTCTTTGGTTTAAACCCCATCATGGTCAACAGCTAACCTAGTGTAATGTCTTTGGTTTAAACCCCATCATGGTCAACAGCTAACCTAGTGTAATGTCTTTGGTTTAAACCCCATCATGGTCAACAGCTAGCTAACCTAGTGTAATGTCTTTGGTTTAAACCCCAACATGGTCAACAGCTAGCTAACCTAGTGTAATGTCTTTGGTTTAAACCCCAACATGGCCAACAGCTAACCTAGTGTAATGTCTTTGGTTTAAACCCCATCATGGTCAACAGCTAACCTAGTGTAATGTCTTTGGTTTAAACCCCATCATGGTCAACAGCTAACCTAGTGTAATGTCTTTGGTTTAAACCCCATCATGGTCAACAGCTAACCTAGTGTAATGTCTTTGGTTTAAACCCCATCATGGTCAACAGCTAGCTAACCTAGTGTAATGTCTTTGGTTTAAACCCCATCATGGTCAACAGCTAACCTAGTGTAATGTCTTTGGTTTAAACCCCAACATGGTCAACAGCTAGGACCTGAGATAAACCTCAGCATGGGATTTAAAATAAGTGTTATCTGCACAAATATGTTGATGAGAGTTGTTTTCTGCATCCTATTGTACCCTATTCCTGATAGAGTGCACTACTTTTGACCAGGGGTCATAGGGCTCTGGTCAAAAGTGTGCACTATATAGGGAATAGGGTGCCATTTTGGACATAGGCGTAGTGTTTTGGGTATTGAGTCCTGACAATCTGTCAAGTCAGTCAAGCTTGACTGAGTCAGTGACATTCTTTTGTTCCAAAGTGTCACGTTGTTTTGTTTTTTTCTTCATGGCGCTTGGTATGTATTCTTGTATTCTCCTAGAGACTTCAATTTGACTCCTGTGAAAGTTGCCAATTCCAACAGTACCCAATTATGGGTTTGGCACAGACAGAGAGATAACAAACAAGTCACAGTAACTTAGCTACACTTCTATATAAAGATACATGACAATGGCTTTGACATTGTATTTTGTTGTAACTCTGGCCCAGTCCAACCACACCACCACCACCACCACCACCACGTTTGTGCTTTTGCATTCCATTCCAGTTGAAACCTCCCTTTTTATTTAAAGAAAACAGTGAACCTTCTTGTCTGACTGTGTCTGCATCCATCGCAGTATATTCTACATATGGGACTAGGGTGCCATTTCAGACGCATCCTGTGTTAATTAGAATTCCGTTGTCCGTTTTCCCCCCGGCTGTCGTTGGTCATGTGACAAAGCTCCGGTTCCTATTGTTACTCTCTACACTGTCCTCTATGTACGACACACAAAAAGCATCGTTTTGGAACTCGCTCATTCATTCTTCACAACTTTGTATTGTCCACCACCTCGCTGTACATCTTACAGTGACACGGATCGTCGTGTGCGTCCCAAAAATTACACCCTATTCCCTTTATAGTGCACCTCTACCCATAGGCACAGGTCAAAAGTAGTGCACTATATAGGGTAATAGGGAGCCATTTTGGGACGTAGACGGTTGTCTTTTTATATGCATGGTATTGGTAGCCTACCAGGACTTTTGAGACGGTCCCTTGGCAAACACCTTGATGGGAAGATTTAGCACTTTCTCTCTTTGTACTATGCACTACTACTATAATACTACCACCTTGTTGGTTCTGTTCAGACACGGGTTCAAATACTTCAAGCGTTTGCTCTAGCCTGCCTGGAGTGCCAGATGGGCGGGGTTTGTGGGTGTTTTTTTGTTGTTGCGACTGTTCTATTGGTTCCGTTGCTCCAGGCAAGCTCAATCAAGCCCAGATACAGTATTTTGAAATGATTTCCTCATGTCTGATTCTGATATCACTCCCCCAAACTATGTTACTTGAACTTGTGTTTGTCAGTCAAGATCAACTCTCGATGCTTACTACATTGTGTATATGTAAATAACACAGAACACGAAGAATAAAATCTACAAATAAATAACTATTAAATAAGTAAAACAGATTTTAATGAAAGCTTCTATCACAGTCACTTATGTGTAATATGTCACCCTCTGGTCATGCTACCACTAAATAAAACTATAAACTATCACATAAATTAATAAATCAATTGTTATTTTCCCCCCCAAATGTGTCATGTGGATGAATAAAACTGGAGTTTATTAAAAAAAAAAAAAAAAGAGACATTTTAAACAGAATATGGCGTGTTAAAAGGAAATAATCAAATGACCTCCGAACAACCTGTACATGTAAACGGTTTTCTGTTTTGAGTGAAACAAGTGCTTTGTCATTTTTCTTCCGTTCCCTGCGGCGACACTGGAAAAAAAATAACAAAAAGTCTGTATGAAATTCTGTTCTTTGTCGACACAAGTTTTTTTGTTACAAATAAACTCAAGTGAAAAAAATTTATTGTGGTGCTTCTGCTTGTGTTAGAGGGTAGTATGATGTGTGACTGTTAGAGAGGACTACGAGAAAGAGAGAGAGCGAATGTACCAGCATGTTTCTTTGTTCATGACAGAATGTGCCAAGAATTGGCTGTGATATGAAAGAGGTTGTGGGTTCGATGTCAAAATAAGAAGAGCAGTGTAGAAAGTGTGAAGGAGTTGGTGACAGGGGCGTACCACAGATTCACCTAATACCTTTTTTGCACTGTTGGTTAGAGCCTGTAAGTAAGCATTTCACTGTAAGGTCTGCACCTGTTGTATTCGGCACACGTGACAAATAAACTTTGATTTGATCCTTGGTATGAAAGAATTGCATATGTTAGCTTAGTAGTAGTCTTGCATTGCCACACCTCCAGAATCATGTCGCCTCCCTCGGAGTTCTGGAGAATTTTGTTTTGCAAAAATAAAAAAAAACGGTTTGAATGGTCTGCTGACTCCCAGCAGCAACATTTTGATTGGATGTTACATTTCAACAACCCCCCCCCCCCCCCCCCCCCCCCCCCCCACATACCCCGTTGGTGCTACATGTTATGTTCCTCACTGTTTTCAGACCAGGAAGGACACGTTTTGAAGAGAGTTGTTCTGTATGCTAGTTTACAACATTACAGAAAATGGAAGGAAAAATCAGGAGGAAAAACTGACTTGTGTTTTGTCAGAAGCTCTATATGCAAAATCAACATGGGCTCCACTACGGTCCCTGGTTCGAATCGAACAAAGTGAAATGGTCCACCCACACAGACAGCGTGGTGAAGAAGATGCAGCGGCGCCTCTTCAACCTCAGGAAGCTGAAGAAATTCGGGCTCGTCACCAAAAACACTCACAAACTTTTACAGATACACAATCGAGAGCATCCTGTCGGGCTGTATCACCACCTGGTACGGCAACTGCTCCGCCCACAACTGTAAGGCTCTCCAGAGAGTAGTGAGGTCTGCACAACGCATCACCGGGTGCAAACTACCTGCCCTCCAGGACACCTACACCACCCGATGTCACAGGAAGGCCAAAAAGATCATCAAGGACAACAACCACCCGAGCCACTGCCTGTTCACCCCGCTACCATCCAGAAGGCGAGGTCAGTACAGGTGTATCAAAGCAGGGACCGAGAGACTGAAAAACAGCTTCTATCTCAAGGCCATCAGACTGTTAAACAGCCATCACTAACATTGAGTGGCTGCTGCCAACATACTGACTCAACTCCAGCCACTTTCATAATGGGAAAATTGATGTAATCAATGTATCACTAGCCACTTTAAACAATGCCACTTCATATGTTTACATACCCTACATCACTCATCTCATATCTATATACTGTACTCTATACCATCTACTGCATCTTGCCTATGCCGTTCGTCCATCACTCATTCATATATTTTTATATACATATTCTTATTCATCCCTTTACACTTGTGTGTATAAGTTAGTTGTTGTGAAATTGTTAGGTTAGATTACTTGTTAGATATTACTGCATGGTCGGAACTAGAAGCACAAGCATTTCACTACACTCACATTAACATCTGCTAACCATGTGTATGTGACCAATAAAATGTGATTTGATTTGAATCCAGGCTGAAATCACATCCGGCCGTCATTGTAAATAAGAATTTGTTCTTAACTGACTTGCCTTGTTAAATAAAGGTTGACGAGCACTGTCGCACCTACAACATTATTCTAGGAAGCATTATTGGGGCTTCTCCCCAAGCAAGGCTTTTAATTGGTTTGACGTGTAGCGAGTCATCACTGATTCACACTGGCTCTCCATCCCTAATTTAACTATTGTTTAGTAAAAAAGACAAGTGCAGCTGATAAAACTGCTCGCGTTATGGAGACAGAGGACATGTAGGTGTAGCCCATCTATCCCAAAATAATATGGCATGTTGCCGCCTTGGCAAAATATGGTATGTCATACGCTTTTTTTTTGTCCAGACAGCATCAGATACATGGGCTACATAGAGGGAGATAGAGGGGTGCTGTTTAGCTCGGGTGCTTTCTCCGGTGAAATATCTTTCAGACACTGGCCAATTGAAGGAAAATTGGCGGGTGCACATTGCAGTGTTCGGATATTGGAATTATTTTCGATGAACGTGCAAAGACCACTTACTTTTTGAAGTGATTTATTTGACAATCAGATGAAAACATCATCATGACTGGTTGTGTTTGTGACATGAAATGGTAATACATTTTTACAGTTAAATGACATATTTATTATAAAACCATTTTTTTTTTAAATGTGCACGCAGAGGAGCGGGGGCCTTAGACTGGCCTTTGCCTGCACATCTCCAGCGCCCACATCACTCAGCCACATGGCCTCAAACTGAACCATTTTGTTTCTCTCCGTCACCCACACATTTTCAACATTTAGATAATGAAGCATTTGACCTTTCCATTGAATTAACGACGGAGGATTGGTTGATTTAGAGTTTTTTAAGTTACTTTTCTCATCAGTCATCTTAAAATAACGTTATCGTCCAACCCATCAGATATCTCACGCCACCCATATACCATGTCTTGAAATATGCAGACAGACGGATTAAAAGTAAAATGTACATTGTGATATTTCTGACAGGCAATTTTCTACCACCGCCCATAACTTTTGAACTTTATAGCGTTCCCAGAAGGCATGGATTATTGAGTCATTGTTCGTTTACAGATGACTGCCGTTGTGCTGTGGAATTTGGGAATTTTGTCTCATGTAATAAATTCTATACATTCGTTTATACTGGATTAAACATACATTTTCGTTAACTGTAATTTCGTTGGTTATGTTCCAGCATTCCCTCCACCTTGTGCCAATATTAGTTCCTTTTACATTTTGGTTGTAATAGTTTATATTTTTTACTAAGAGATTGTCAGTTGGATATGCTCTCTGCAAGGTTTTGTATATCTTACCTATCATATGAATATCATTTTCTTACTCAAATAGGATTCCCTCAAGATTGCTGTGACGTCCAAAAGACTTCAAATGATATGACATTTTTAAATTGCATGTATTCGAAAATAACTACAATTGGTCAGCCCAAAAATGCTTTTTAATTCTGTCTTGGAAATACATATATTGCCTATTACCAAGTAATGTACGGTTTTCTGTGCGTGTAGTCTAAGGGCAAAATGATCGGTGAATTCCCGAAAAGCTATCCAAGGATTGTTCCATAGGGTTTGTAGGGAATGATTTTGGTTCTTGTAGAACGTTTCATTGTCTTCCATATTGTTATAGTGTTCTTAACTATGACGTTGTTAATGTTCTAAGTTTTATCCTTTGAAAACAGAAACGTGAGAATATTCTGTAGGGTGAGAATGCGCATCTTCAACATGTGCCTTTTGTTCCGCTTTAGCGCATTTAACTGTAAAAGCCCTGGGTGGCAAATTGATACAATTCCAAGTCTGGAAGGTTAAACATCACACGCAGATTTAGGAAGATGTAAAATTGGCCTTATTGTTCTATGAGTTTTATTAGCCCATAAAAAGTCTTATGACGGAGTATACTTTTTTTTTTTATAGAATACATCGGTGGGGTAATTAGTATTACCGAGAAAAAAATATAAAAACTTTTGGAGCCGTACCATTCTGAAGAGGTTTTTTCTACGTGTAAGATTTATGCGAAGATTGTTCCATTTAATCAGATCTGCTTTCATATTGTTAAGTAATGGGATAAAGTTATCTTTATATATGTTTTCACCAGGGTTGGGGAGTAACGGATTACATGTAAGGGATTACTAAAACGTTCATTGTAATCTGTTACATTACCAGCAAAACAATTATTGTAATCAGATTACAGATACGTTTGCAAAACTAGATGATTACTTTGACGATTACTTTTAAATTCAGAAAGGATGTTTGCGAAAAAAATATTTCACACTTCTCTGTTTTCTCAGTGAAAAAAAAGGCGCAAATTTAAGTTTGTACCACTTGAACGAGTCTGACCACAAGTCAGACTGACATGATGACACAACAAATGTGTTTGATCAATCGCTGAAAAAGAGCAGAAATAGGCTTTTGTGGGCTAAAGTCCAAGCTGTATCTTCCAATGGTGTGACTGCTGTCGGCATTCAAAGATGATCCAACTTGAATAAACACTTGGAGGTAAAAATGACAGCAGTGGTGTAGTCAACGGCGATACGGATGTCACTTATTATTGATATCTACATAGCTCATTGATGTGAATCACACTGCTTCTCTCTCATTTAGCTATTTGCGCCTTACGGATTGTGGTTGTTGTGGATGTCTGTTCACAAATCTAAATGTGTATTTGAACCCAATAATGGTTGAATTCAAGAAGTTTAAACTCCCTATCAATCATTGTTTTTGTAACCAGTGGACAGACAGTGAAAAATGTGCTCTTGCAACATCTGCATAGTGCGGATCCCAGCCTATGGAATACAAGTGGGGGCTTTTATTGCTCAATCTAATTCATGCTGATAAAATAAATACATCTAATGGGCACGTGCTCAATCTCACACTTTTGATTGACTTAAAGGGGTACTATGTAGTTGTTACATGCATTTTTGAATTGATCAATTTATATAGACCCATTGATTGTTAAATAATATAACTTGTAAATGCCTCATGAGCTAAGTTCAACTGTCACACCCCATCAAAACCCAAAATACAAGCTTGTTTTACTCCACTGTCTGTTAACATTGTACATGTAAAGAAACACTGTATATCCTCATAACATGGTTAAAACAATCATTTTGATATCATGGATGGTCAGTCCTGGTTACATTTCTCCAGGCCCATCCCTCAGCTTCTCCAGGTCAATCAGTCTCCATGACAACTAAAACCATAAACAACAGAGTAGGGCTGGCTAATAAGTCCTTAGTTTTGGGGTTATGCTCAGGTAAAACAATTTGACTAATCTATACTTCAATATGTCAAAGTCCTATTCTTGAAGATCAAAGGGTATAACATTTATTGGAATGACTGGAATTCTGATAGACTTTGGTTTTTAATGTAAAGATCAAATTTAATTGTATTATTATGTGTAGTAGAAAGGGATGGATTCCAAGATGGCGTAGCAGTCAGACGTCTTTGTCTCGTCCCGTGTATATCTTTTTTTATATATTTTTCTTCGCATTCTTTTTAATATTTTCCTAAACCTCAACTTCTAAATACTCTCCTGCAACCCGCCTCACCCAATGTGGTGTGGATCTGTTTTTCTCTCTAAAGTATTTATATTTACCTCCGAACTGGAATACCTCAACTGAAGCTAGCTAGCTAACTAGCTACCAGCTATCAGCCAGCTAACTTTTAGCTCGGAAATCTCTCGCCAGTTCGTACATTTCGCGTTTCAAACCAGAGCATACCGGACTAGCTAGCTAACCGCAACCCGGGTTGACTACTCCTGGCTAACGTTTCCGTCCCGGAGCAAGCACCAACTAGCCTGGGGCTAGCCCATGCTAGACCCATCTCCCGGCTAGGGCTCCTGGGCTACTCCTGAAGCCCACTCCCCGGCTACAATATCCGGACCCCTTCTACTGCCGGTACAGGGCACGGAACCCCGCCGATCGTTCACGACTGGAATACCGACATAATCTGCCAGAGGATCCCAACAGGCCCCTCAGGCGCGACATCCCCTGAAGGCCCATTCTGCTAACCGCGGCCTGCTAGCTATCTAGAGCATATTGGACTGTTAGCTGATCCACCGGCCAGTTTCTTGGACCACTATACCCATTTTGCCAATTGGACTTGGACCCCTATGCTACTTGGAACCCTACTAATCCACGACTGGTCTATCGACGTCACCGCACGAGGAGGCAAAAACAGACTTTTCCCCCATTGCGACGTCCCTCTAAAGCCCTTATGCTAGCTTGCAAGCCCCGGCCTGCTAACTGTCTGAATTGCCGTGTCCCCAGCCAACCCAACCATGTTTGTTTGACTGGAAAGCTGAGTGTGCTATTATGATACAATCAGTACTTGTTGCATTTACAACTTGTCTAAGGAATACCAACTGATTTCACCCAGTGTTTGGCTGTGAATTGACTGCATTGTTTGAATGGAATGTTGGCATATTGGCAGTTAATTAGAAAAATGTATGGAATCATTCCTCTTAAACTGTCTGGCTAGCTAGCTAATAAATATAGTGCAGCTAAATTCTTCAAATTCATTATTTTACACCATGTCTTTTAAAACCTCTTTGGGATAGGTGGGGCGCGAAATTCAAAATACAACATTCGTAATATTAAACATTAATGAAAATACAAGTGTCTTATATCGTTTAAAAGCTTAACTTCTTGTTAATCCAGCTGCTTTGTCAGATTTCAAAAAGGCTTTACCGCAAAAGCATACCATGCGATTATCTGAGGACAGCGCCCCGCGTACAAAAGCATTAAAAACATTTTCCAAACAAGCAGAGGCGTCACGAAAGTCAGAAATAGCGATAAAATAAATCACTTACCTTTGAAGATCTTCCTCTGTTTGCAATCCCAAGGGTCCCAGCTACATAACAAATGGTCATTTTGTTCGATAAAGTCCTTCTTTATATCCCAAAACAGTCAGTTTAGTTGGCGCGCTTGATTCAGTAATCCACCTGTTTCCCTCGTTCAAAATGCATACAAAGGAATCCCAAAAGTTACCAATAAACTTCATCCAAACAAGTCAAACAACGTTTCTAATCAATCCTCAGGTACCCTAATATGTAAATAAACAATAAAAATTTAAGACGGAGAATAGTATGTTCATTACCGAAGATAAATAACAAAGTGCGCTCCTTCATTCACGCGCGCCACAATACTACAGTCAAAATGAGAGCCACTTAGAAAAACTACAAATTCTAGCTCATTTTTCAAAAAACAAGCCTGAAACTTTCTAAAGACTGTTGACATCTAGTGGAAGCCCTGGGAACTGCAAACTGGGAGGTATTCCGTTGATTTTCCCATAGACAGCCATTTCAATGGGTGGTGACCTCAAAAAAAGAAAATATCTGTTATACTCAGACATTATTTTAACAGTTTTAGAAACTTCAGAGTGTTTTCTATCCATTACTACCAATTATATGCATATCCTAGCTTCTGGGCCTGAGTTTACTTTGGGTACGTCATTCATCCGAATTTCCGAGTACTTACCTATCCCTAAAAAGATAACAGCACTGGCAAAGCATGGTTGACCAACTCCCTGAACAAAATGGCTGCCCTTTATCCCGTCTTTGTTTTTTTACCTTAATTTAACTAGGCAAGTCAGTTAAGAACAAATTCTTATTTTCAATGACGGCCTAGAAAAAGTGGGTTAACTGCCTTGTTCAGGGGCAGAACGACAAATATGTACCTTGTCAGCTCGGGGATTTGAACTTGTAACCTTTCGGTTACTAGGCCACTAGGCCTAGCTACGCTGCCGCCCCAAGCAGGTTCATAAGCAGGTTCATGTCCATTCTAGTAATGTAATTCCTAATTCTATGGGGGGCGACCTCCAGGTTGAGAAGTTGCCTTCCATCCAAGAGGTTATGGGTTCAAAACCCCATCTCTTCCTGTTTTAGTAGACTTTTCTGTGGACGTCGATGTCAAAAAATTATAAAGGGAAGTGTAATGAGAGTGAAGAAGTCTATGGCTCTGGCGTAAGGATCTCATCAACCAAAGCACAGGGCTGTAGGTTTGAACCCAGTTCTGGCTCTCTATCATGGTTTGTCTTCACATGTAGGACTCTGCTGCAGAGCCAGCCAAGGCTGCTGGGATTGGCTGTCACACGTAGGACTCTGCTGCAGAGCCAGCCAAGGCTGCTGAGATTGGCTGTCACACGTAAATTGTCTGGAAGGGAGTGATAAGCGTGAGTGATCAATCCTGGGGTTCTGGAACAATTTTAGCCTATTAAAATACTGAGCTTTTTCCAGAGCTTTTTCTCCTGAGTACAGAAGTCGTTCAGTAGAGGAAACTCAACACTTCCATCCCTGTCAGTGTCACTACACAGCCAGGTCAACTGTGATACAAGTCCGTATTCCATGTCCATCCATGTCTGAGGACGTCGGGAGATGACATGGAAACCCACCACTAGGGGCAACAGTGAGCACTGTTCTGTTACCTTCAAGGAGTTTTCATCTGCCTCTGATTCCAAAGGTTGCAAGTTTGAATCCAGCAATATAAAGTTGTTTTTGATATTTATGTTTTAAACTGATCCTTAACCCTTACCATTCGGAGTTATTGCCTGAACATATTTCCCTAACATAAACAATTCTGAGTTAATGCCTAACATAACCTAAACCCTTTGAAATTTGAGCAAGGCTCTGGAGCACAATTGGAGGTTCTAACCCCAGTCAAGGCTCTGGATCATGGTTGGAGGTTATAACCCCAGTCAAGGCTCTCTGGAGCATGGTTGGAGGTTCTAAACCCAGTCAAGGTTCTGGAGCATGGTTGGAGGTTCTAACCCCAGTCAAGGCTCTCTGGAGCATGGTTGGAGGTTCTAAACCCAGTCAAGGTTCTGGAGCATGGTTGGAGGTTCTAACCCCAGTCAAGGCTCTGCAGCATGGTTGGAGGTTCTAACCCCAGTCAAGGCTCTCTGGAGCATGGTTGGAGGTTCTAACCCCAGTCAAGGTTCTGGAGCATGGTTGGAGGTTCTAACCCCAGTCAAGGCTCTCTGGAGCATGGTTGGAGGTTCTAACCCCAGTCAAGGTTCTGGAGCATGGTTGGAGGTTCTAAACCCAGTCAAGGTTCTGGAGCATGGTTGGAGGTTCTAACCCCAGTCAAGGATCAGGATCATGGTTGGAGGTTCTAACCCCAGTCAAGGCTCTCTGGAGCATGGTTGGAGGTTCTAACCCCAGTCAAGGCTCAGGAGCTTCCCCATCTAAACTCCAGAGCATGGTTGCAGGTTAAACTCTGGTTAAGTCTCAAGATCATGCCCTCTGCTGGTCAGCAGGTCAAAGTGAGACAAATTAGCTACTGTGGGTTTAAGTTACCAGGCACAGAAACCGCCAGGTGCCAATGATTCATTGTGTGCAATTATTTTCACGTCCGTCTAATTTAGTCCGGATTCAATACGACCGCGCTGCATACTGTATGTCGACTCAATTGGAAATGACCTTTAAAAATTGTACGTAGCCGACAAAGTGCGATACTAATGGTTTGTTTACATAACAGGTTAGGAGAATGAGGTTAAGGTTAGAAAAAGGGTTAGGCTAAAATGCAACAGTTTTCAATAACTGTTGTCCCCGGTGCCATCTAGCCACTAGCGTAAACAAACCTTCAGTATCATAACACCGGCCTTTAACTACCTTTACATCACTCACACTCCTGCCTCGTCAAATCATTCATTCTACAACACGCTCACTCCTGCCTCGTCAAATCATTCATTCTACCTATACATCACGCTCACTCCTGCCTCTTCAAATCATTCATTCTACCTCTACATCACGCTCACTCCTGCCTCGTCAAATCATTCATTCTACCTATACATCACTCACACTCCTGCCTCGTCAAATCATTCATTCTACAACACGCTCACTCCTGCCTTGTCAAATCATTCATTCTACATCACGCTCACTCCTGCCTCGTCAAATCATTCATTCTACCTTTACATCACGCTCACTCCTGCCTCGTCAAATCATTCATTCTACCTATACATCACTCACACTCCTGCCTCGTCAAATCATTCATTCTACCTATACATCACTCACACTCCTGCCTCGTCAAATCATTCATTCTACAACACGCTCACTCCTGCCTCATCAAATCATTCATTCTACCTATACATCACGCTCACTCCTGCCTCTTCAAATCATTCATTCTACCTCTACATCACGCTCACTCCTGCCTCGTCAAATCATTCATTCTACCTATACAACACTCACACTCCTGCCTCGTCAAATCATTCATTCTACCTATTCAACACGCTCACTCCTGCCTCGTCAAATCATTCATTCTACAACACGCTCACTCCTGCCTCGTCAAATCATTCATTCTACATCACGCTCACTCCTGCCTCGTCAAATCATGCATTCTACCTATACAACACGCTCACTCCTGCCTCGTCAAATCATTCATTCTACCTATACATCACGCTCACTCCTGCCTCCTCAAATCATTCATTCTACCTATACATCACGCTCACTCCTGCCTCGTCAAATCATTCATTCTACCTATACAACACGCTCACTCCTGCCTCCTCAAATCATTCATTCTACCTCTACATCACGCTCACTCCTGCCTCGTCAAATCATTCATTCTACCTATACAACACGCTCACTCCTGCCTCGTCAAATCATTCATTCTACCTATACATCACTCACACTCCTGCCTCGTCAAATCATTCATTCTACCTACACAACACGTTCACTCCTGCCTCGTCAAATCATTCATTCTACATCACGCTCACTCCTGCCTCGTCAAATCATTCATTCTACATCACGCTCACTCCTGCCTCGTCAAATCATGCATTCTACCTATACATCACGCTCACTCCTGCCTCATCAAATCATTCATTCTACCTACACAACACTCTCACTCCTGCCTCGTCAAATCATTCATTCTACCTATACAACACGCTCACTCCTGCCTCGTCAAATCATTCATTCTACCTATACAACACGCTCACTCCTGCCTCGTCAAATCATTCATTCTACCTATACAACACGCTCACTCCTGCCTCGTCAAATCATAACAAACAACGCAGGACATGGAAGTAATTTATTTTTTTCCTTACAGCAGTTAGCAATACTTTTTTTTAAAGCAAGCCCCAAAAATAAATAAAAATATTAAATTAAATAAGACAATCATGTTTTTATTCAACACAGCGACAGTAGCAACTCTGTTTCACATGTTAAGAGGACAGAGAACTCAATTATCTAGTTGCTTCCTCTTCTCGTCTCCTTTCCTCAACTCCTTTACTTAATCTGTACTGATCTGGCAAGACCGGACAAATTAAAGCAATATCAAAATGGCTGATGTCTATTGTGAGTTCGCTTTCACCTTTCAGGTCAGTGCAAATGGAGGATAAAGGAAAGGAAACGAGTATACAAGGAAACGAGGAGAGGAAGCTGTTTTTAGAGTATGGAGACGCGGCCGAGGAGAAGAAGTAGCAGACGACAGCTAACATGCGGAGGGAAAACACTGGGACTATCTCCCAAATGGCACACTATTCCCTTATAGAAGTGCACTACTTTTAACCAGAGCCCTGGTCAAATGTAGTACAGTAAATAGGGTGCCATTTGGGGCACAGCCTGGGACTGGGGATGCATTCATATTCAAAATAATCATCAGGTAGATACAGCAGATTCCAAAACGCTACTGTATTGTAGGCTTGTTTAGAAAAAAAATAGCTCAGTTTGTTTTTGTAATATACAAAGAAAAACGTGTTTTTGTCATTTATTAATAAAAAGAAAACGCAATCAGGTGACAAATGTTTTTTTTTGTTTTGAATTCCCTGACTTATGAGAAAGCACTGGGCAACCACCACAACACAAGTCCAATCAAAATTCTCCTCTGCCCAGCCCGCTTTCCTACCCCCCCCACACACACACACACCTTTACATCCCACAGCTACACCCACACACACACACACACCTTTACATCCCACAGCTACACCCACACACACACCTTTACATCCCACAGCTACACCCACACACACACACACCTTTACATCCCACAGCTACACCCACACATACATCAGTGCATTCATTTGTCATCACTCCATCCATCTCTCCACCCCTCTATCATTTTCCTTTAGGGCTGCGGGGCTCCCATGTGCTCTTGCTGGCGGTAAGGAGGCCTGGGAGGGCCACATAGTCTTTCTGGAAACGGGAGTTGGGCGTTCTCTGTCTCTTCCTCTCTCCCTGGGTCGTGAAGAAGGCATCCTGGAAACGCATGCTGGATGCCGTCGACTGGAGAGAGGAGAGAAGAAGAGAAGAGGGAGGAGAGAAGGAGAGGAGATAAATATACAGGTATTGGAATAGTATATAGATCAGAGTCCATACAGTCAGTCTAGTAGTATATACAGTCAGTCTAGTATAGTATATAGATCAGAGTCCATACAGTCAGTCTAGTATAGTAGTATAGTATATAGATCAGAGTCCATACAGTCAGTCTAGTAGTATAGTATATAGTCAGTCTAGTAGTATAGTATATACAGTCAGTCTAGTATAGTATAGTATATAGATCAGAGTCCATACAGTCAGTCTAGTAGTATAGTATATACAGTCAGTCTAGTATAGTAGATAGATCAGAGTCCATACAGTCAGTCTAGTATAGTAGTATAGTATATCAGTCAGTCTAGTATAGTAGTATAGTATATACAGTCAGTCTAGTATAGTAGTATAGTATATACAGTCAGTCTAGTATAGTATATAGATCAGAGTCCATACAGTCAGTCTAGTATAGTAGTATAGTATACACAGTCTAGTATAGTAGTATAGTATATAGATCAGAGACCATACAGTCAGTCTAGTATAGTAGTATAGTATATAGATCAGAGTCCATACAGTAAGTCTAGTATAGTAGTATAGTATATACAGTCAGTCTAGTATAGTAGTATAGATCAGAGTCCATACAGTCAGTCTAGTATAGTATATACAGTCAGTCTAGTATAGATCAGAGTCCATACAGTCAGTCTAGTATAGTATATACAGTCAGTCTAGTATAGTATATAGATCAGAGTCCATACAGTCAGTCTAGTATAGTAGTATAGTATATACAGTCAGTCTAGTATAGTATATAGATCAGAGTCCATACAGTCAGTCTAGTATAGTAGTATAGTATGTCAGTCTAGTACAGTACATATCTATTTTCTACAACGCTGCCATCATAGAAATATAATGCTGTACCAGTCAAATTGCCAGGGTTAGAGACTCCTAGACAAATCTACAGATGATATTTCCAGGGTTAGAGACTCCTAGACAACTCTATAGATGATATTTCCAGGGTTAGAGACTCCTAGACAACTCTATAGATGATATTTCCAGGGTTAGAGACTCCTAGACAACTCTATAGATGATATTTCCAGGGTTAGAGACTCCTAGACAAATCTACAGATGATATTTCCAGGGTTAGAGACTCCTAGACAACTCTATAGATGATATTTCCAGGGTTAGAGACTCCTAGACAAACCTACAGATGATATTTCCAGGGTTAGAGACTCCTAGACAACTCTATAGATGATATTTCCAGGGTTAGAGACTCCTAGACAAACCTACAGATGATATTTCCAGGGTTAGAGACTCCTAGACAACTCTATAGATGATATTTCCAGGGTTAGAGACTCCTAGACAAATCTACAGATTATATTTCCAGGGTTGAGACTCCTAGACAACTCTATAGATGATATTTCCAGGGTTGAGACTCCTAGACAACTCTATAGATGATATTTCCAGGGTTGAGACTCCTAGACAAACCTACAGATGATATTTCCAGGGTTGAGACTCCTAGACAACTCTATAGATGATATTTCCAGGGTTGAGACTCCTAGACAAATCTACAGATGATATTTCCAGGGTTGAGACTCCTAGACAAATCTACAGATGATATTTCCAGGGTTGAGACTCCTAGACAGCTCTATAGATGATATTCCCAGGGTTAGAGACTCCTAGACAACTCTATAGATTATATTTCCAGGGTTGCCATGGCGTTACGTTATTTACACTATATATACACACAAAAGTATGTGGACACCCCTTCAAATGAGTGGATTTAGCCATTTCTGCCACACTCGTTGTTGACAGGTGTATAAAATCGAGCACACAGCCATGCAATCTCCATAGACAAACATTGGCAGTAGAATGGCCTTACTTGAAGAGCTCAGTGACTTTCAACGTGGCACCATCATAGGATGCCACCTTTCCAACAAGTCAGTTTGTCAAATTCCTGCCCTGCTAGAGCTGCCACGTTCAACTGTAAGTGATGCTATTGTGAAGTGGAAACGTCTAGAAGCAACAACGACTCAGCTGCGAAGCCATAGGCCGGCCACACAAGCTCACAGAGCGGGACCGCCGAGTGCTGAAGCGCGTAAAAATTGTCTGTCCTCAGTTGCAACACTCACTACCGAGTTCCAAATCGGCCCTAGAAGCAACGTCAGCACAAGAACTGTTGGTTATGGGTTTCCATGGCTGAGCAGCCACACACAAGCCTAAGATCACCATGCACACTGCCAAGCTTCGGCTGGAGTGGTGTAAAGCTCGCCGCCATTGGACTCTGGAGAGTGGAATCGCGTTCTCTGGAGTGATGAATCACGCTTCACCATTTGGCAGTCAGACGGACGAATCTGGGTTTGGCGGATACCAGAAGAACACTACCTGCCCCAATGCACTGTAAAGTTTGGTGGAGGAGGAATAATGGTCTGGGGCTGTTTTCATGGTTCAGGTTAGGCCCCTTAGTTCCAGTGAAGGGAAATCTTAACGCTACACCATACAATGACATTCTAGACGATTCTGTGCTTCCAACTTTGTGGCAGCAGTTTGGGGAAGGCCCTTTCCTGTTTCAGCATGACAATGCCCCCGTGCACAAAGTGAGGTCCATACAGAAATGGTTTGTTGAGATCAGTGTGGAAGAACATGACTGGCCTGCAAGGAGCTCTGACCTCAACCCCATCGAATGCCTTTGGGATGAACTGGAACGCCGAATGCAAGCCAGGCCTAATCGCCCAACATCAGTGTCCGACCTCACTAATGCTCTTGTGGCTGAATGGAAGCAAGTCCCCAACATCTAGTGGAAAGCCTTCCAGAAGAGTGGAGGCTGTTATAGCAGCAAAGGGGGGACCAACTCCATATTAATGCCCATGATTTTGGAATGAGATGTTCGATGAGCAGCTGTCCACAGACCTTTGGTAATGTATAATAGCATCATATCACTATAAACAATACAGGACCACACAGGCCAGTAGATGTTTAGCGAGTACAGTACTTACGAGTCGCCCTTTCACCTTTTTGGGAAGATCTTCATCCAGAGTATAGACGTCCTCTCTCTTAGCTACCACCTGGGAACCATCCTCAAACTCCACCTGGGAAACCAGAAACACACAACCTTACTAATTCACATCAATTTATTCTGTGGATATTATATCACTCAGTTATATTCAACTTCTGTCCATCAACGTGATATAGCCCTACACACTCTTCCTCATGGTTGGATGAAATGTTTATTTAATATCTGACCACTACTTAATACTAATGTTAAGTTACTATCAAAGTTATTAAACCTCCTGTCTATTCATCTCCTTATCAAAGTTATTAAACATTATTAAACCTCCTGTCTATTCATCTACTTATCAAAGTTATTAAACATTATTAAACCTCCTGTCTATTCATCTACTTATCAAAGTTATTAAACCTCCTGTCTATTCATCTACTTATCAAAGTTATTAAACATTATTAAACCTCCTGTCTATCCATCTACTTATCAAAGTTATTAAACCTCCTGTCTATCCATCTCCTTATCAAAGTTATTACACCTCCTGTCTATTCATCTCCCTATCAAAGTTATTAAACATTATGAACCTCCTGTCTATTCATCTACTTATCAAAGTTATTAAACATTATTAAACCTCCTGTCTATTCATCTACCTATCAAAGCTATTAAACCTCCTGTCTATTCATCTACTTATCAAAGTTATTAAACCTCCTGTCTATTCATCGACTTATCAAAGTTATTACACCTCCTGTCTATTCATCTCCCTATCAAAGTTATTAAACATTATGAACCTCCTGTCTATTCATCTACTTATCAAAGTTATTAAACATTATTAAACCTCCTGTCTATTCATTTACCTATCAAAGCTATTAAACCTCCTGTCTATTCATCTACTTATCAAAGTTATTAAACATTATTAAACCTCCTGTCTATCCATCTCCTTATCAAAGCTATTAAACCTCCTGTCTATTCATCTACTTATCAAAGTTATTAAACCTCCTGTCTATTCATCTACTTATCAAAGTTATTAAACCTCCTGTCTATTCATCTACTTATCAAAGTTATTAAACCTCCTGTCTATTCATCTACTTATCAAAGTTATTAAACCTCCTGTCTATCCATCTACTTATCAAAGCTATTAAACCTCCTGTCTATTCATCTACCTATCAAAGTTATTAAACCTCCTGTCTATTCATCTACTTATCAAAGTTATTAAACATTATTAAACCTCCTGTCTATTCATCTACCTATCAAAGCTATTAAACCTCCTGTCTATCCATCTACTTATCAAAGTTATTAAACCTCCTGTCTATTCATCTCCTTATCAAAGTTATTAAACCTCCTGTCTATTCATCTACTTATCAAAGTTATTAAACCTCCTGTCTATCCATCTACTTATCAAAGTTATTAAACCTCCTGTCTATTCATCTACTTATCAAAGTTATTAAACATTATTAAACCTCCTGTCTATTCATCTACTTATCAAAGTTATTAAACCTCCTGTCTATTCATCTACTTATCAAAGTTATTAAACCTCCTGTCTATTCATCTACTTATCAAAGTTATTAAACCTGCTGTCTATCCATCTCCTTATCAAAGTTATTAAACATTATTAAACCTCCTGTCTATCCATCTACCTATCAAAGTTATTAAACCTCCTGTCTATTCATCTACTTATCAAAGTTATTAAACCTCCTGTCTATTCATCTACTTATCAAAGTTATTAAACCTCCTGTCTATTCATCTACTTATCAAAGTTATTACACCTCCTGTCTATTCATCTACCTATCAAAGTTATTAAACATTATTAAACCTCCTGTCTATTCATATACTTATCAAAGTTATTAAACATTATTACACCTCCTGTCTATCCATCTCCTTATCAAAGTTATTAAACATTATTAAATCTCCTGTCTATTCATCTACTTATCAAAGTTATTAAACCTCCTGTCTATCCATCTACTTATCAAAGTTATTAAACCTCCTGTCTATCCATCTACTTATCAAAGTTATTAAACCTCCTGTCTATTCATCTACTTATCAAAGTTATTAAACCTCCTGTCTATCCATCTCCTTATCAAAGTTATTACACCTCCTGTCTATCCATCTCCTTATCAAAGTTATTACACCTCCTGTCTATTCATCTACCTATCAAAGTTATTAAACCTCCTGTCTATTCATCTACCTATCAAAGTTATTAAACATTATTACACCTCCTGTCTATTCATCTACTTATCAAAGTTATTAAACATTACACCTGTCTATTCATCTACTTATCAAAGCTATTAAACCTCCTGTCTATCCATCTACTTATCAAAGTTATTAAACTTTATTAAACCTCCTGTCTATTCATCTACCTATCAAAGTTAAACATTATTACACCTCCTGTCTATCCATCTACTTATCAAAGTTATTAAACCTCCTGTCTATTCATCTACTTATCAAAGTTATTAAACCTCCTGTCTATTCATCTACTTATCAAAGTTATTACACCTCCTGTCTATTCATCTACCTATCAAAGTTATTAAACATTATTAAACCTCCTGTCTATTCATCTACTTATCAAAGTTATTAAACATTATTAAACCTCCTGTCTATTCATCTACTTATCAAAGTTATTAAACATTATTACACCTCCTGTCTATCCATCTCCTTATCAAAGTTATTAAACATTATTAAATCTCCTGTCTATTCATCTACTTATCAAAGTTATTACACCTCCTGTCTATTCATCTACCTATCAAAGTTATTAAACATTATTAAACCTCCTGTCTATTCATCTACCTATCAAAGTTAAACATTATTACACCTCCTGTCTATCCATCTACTTATCAAAGTTATTAAACCTCCTGTCTATCCATCTACTTATCAAAGTTATTAAACATTATTAAACCTCCTGTCTATTCATCTACTTATCAAAGTTATTAAACCTCCTGTCTATCCATCTACTTATCAAAGTTATTAAACCTCCTGTCTATTCATCTACTTATCAAAGTTATTAAACCTCCTGTCTATCCATCTCCTTATCAAAGTTATTACACCTCCTGTCTATCCATCTCCTTATCAAAGTTATTAAACCTCCTGTCTATCCATCTCCTTATCAAAGTTATTACACCTCCTGTCTATTCATCTACCTATCAAAGTTATTAAACCTCCTGTCTATTCATCTACCTATCAAAGTTATTAAACATTATTACACCTCCTGTCTATTCATCTACTTATCAAAGTTATTAAACATTATTACACCTGTCTATTCATCTACTTATCAAAGCTATTAAACCTCCTGTCTATCCATCTACTTATCAAAGTTATTAAACTTTATTAAACCTCCTGTCTATTCATCTACCTATCAAAGTTAAACATTATTACACCTCCTGTCTATCCATCTACTTATCAAAGTTATTAAACCTCCTGTCTATTCATCTACTTATCAAAGTTATTAAACCTCCTGTCTATTCATCTACTTATCAAAGTTATTAAACCTCCTGTCTATCCATCTCCTTATCAAAGTTATTACACCTCCTGTCTATGCATCTCCTTATCAAAGTTATTACACCTCCTGTCTATTCATCTACCTATCAAAGTTATTAAACCTCCTGTCTATTCATCTACCTATCAAAGTTATTAAACCTCCTGTCTATTCATCTACTTATCAAAGTTATTAAACATTATTACACCTCCTGTCTATCCATCTACTTATCAAAGTTATTAAACCTCCTGTCTATTCATCTACTTATCAAAGTTATTAAACCTCCTGTCTATCCATCTCCTTATCAAAGTTATTAAACATTATTAAACCTCCTGTCTATTCATCTACTTATCAAAGTTATTAAACATTATTACACCTCCTGTCTATCCATCTACTTATCAAAGTTATTAAACCTCCTGTCTATCCATCTACTTACCAAAGTTATTAAACCTCCTGTCTATCCATCTACTTATCAAAGTTTACACCTCCTGTCTATCCATCTCCTTATCAAAGTTATTACACCTCCTGTCTATTCATCTACCTATCAAAGTTATTAAACATTATTAAACCTCCTGTCTATTCATCTACCTATCAAAGTTATTAAACCTCCTGTCTATCCATCTACTTATCAAAGTTATTAAACATTATTAAACCTCCTGTCTATTCATCTACTTATCAAAGTTATTAAACCTCCTGTCTATCCATCTACTTATCAAAGTTATTAAACCTCCTGTCTATTCATCTACTTATCAAAGTTATTAAACCTCCTGTCTATCCATCTCCTTATCAAAGTTATTACACCTCCTGTCTATCCATCTCCTTATCAAAGTTATTAAACCTCCTGTCTATTCATCTACTTATCAAAGTTATTAAACATTATTACACCTCCTGTCTATCCATCTACCTATCAAAGTTATTACACCTCCTGTCTATTACACCTCCTGTCTATCCATCTACTTATCAAAGTTATTAAACCTCCTGTCTATCCATCTACCTATCAAAGTTATTAAAGTGACCATTTCCACATTATAAAACCTCCCATCTGGTAACACTGAGCAGTACCTGCATCAGAGAGCGGTTTAGGCATACCTTAACCCCACCTCTCTCCACCTTCACCCCACCCCTCTCCACCTTCACCCCACCCCTCTCCACCTTCACCCCACCCCTCTCCACCTTCACCCCACCCCACCCCACCTCAACCCCACCCCACCTCAACCCCACCCCTCTCCACCTCAACCCCACCCCTCTCCACCTCAACCCCACCTCTCTCCACCTCAACCCCACCTCTCTCCACCTCAACCCCACCTCTCTCCACCTCAACCCCACCTCTCTCCACCTCAACCCCACCTCTCTCCACCTCAACCCCACCTCTCTCCACCTCAACCCCACCTCAACCCCACCTCTCTCCACCTCTCCACCTCAACCCCACCTCTCCACCTCAACCCCACCTCTCCACCTCAACCCCACCTCTCCACCTCAACCCCACCTCTCCACCACCTCTCTCCACCTCAACCCCACCCCTCTCCACCTCAACCCCACCCCTCTCCACCTCAACCCCACCCCTCTCCACCTCAACCCCACCCCTCTCCACCTCAACCCCACCCCTCTCCACCTCAACCCCACCCCTCTCCACCTCAACCCCACCCCTCTCCACCTCAACCCCACCCCTCTCCACCTCAACCCCACCTCTCTCCACCTTAACCCCACCTCTCTCCACCTTAACCCCACCTCTCTCCACCTTAACCCCACCTCTCTCCACCTTAACCCCACCTCTCTCCACCTTAACCCCACCTCTCTCCACCTTAACCCCACCTCTCTCCACCTTAACCCCACCTCTCTCCACCTTAACCCCACCTCTCTCCACCTTAACGTGTGGAGCAAGGTTTTTCCCCGTTAACACTTCTCTAAACCGTGGTCCACCTACGGTAACTGTCGTCACAGAGCAGCCCCATGCGTCAGCTGCTGTTGTGCAACATAACACGCGTTCCCACAGAGAGAGAACAAACTCAACTAGAGACTTAAGTGGCTGCTCCGCCATCTTGACTTGGTGAATATTTCATCATGTTTAAATAATGCAGACCATCACCACCTCATTCTCCTCCATCATCTCTCACGCTCTCTCTCTTCATCTCTCTCTCCCTCGCGCCCGCCATCTGTTTTCTCAATCCTCCCCCTCTCTTTGCCAGTCTCTCTCTCTCTCTACATAGAACTTACGGACTGGTTAAAGTCACCGAGTTCAGAGTACTAAAGATGACAAAGTTGAGTGAGTTCAGGACACTGCCCTGTGTCCTGTCTTGGTTCTGGACTATCACCTTTATGTAATGGCTGCAGTGTGTCCTGTCTTGGTTCTGGACTAACACCTTTATGTAATGGCTGCCCTGTGTCCTGTCTTGGTTCTGGACTAACACCTTTATGTAATGGCTGCCCTGTGTCCTGTCTTGGTTCTGGACTAACACCTTTATGTAACGGCTGCCCTGTGTCCTGTCTTGGTTCTGGACTATCACCTTTATGTAACGGCTGCAGTGTGTCCTGTCTTGGTTCTGGACTAACACCTTTATGTAACGGCTGCCCTGTGTCCTGTCTTGGTTCTGGACTAACACCTTTATGTAATGGCTGCCCTGTGTCCTGTCTTGGTTCTGGACTATCACCTTTATGTAACGGCTGCAGTGTGTCCTGTCTTGGTTCTGGACTAACACCTTTATGTAACGGCTGCAGTGTGTCCTGTCTTGGTTCTGGACTAACACCTTTATGTAATGGCTGCAGTGTGCCCTGTCTTGGTTCTGGACTAACACCTTTATGTAATGGCTGCAGTGTGTCCTGTCTTGGTTCTGGACTAACACCTTTATGTAATGGCTGCAGTGTGTCCTGTCTTGGTTCTGGATTATCACCTTTATGTAATGGCTGCAGTGTGTCCTGTCTTGGTTCTGGACTATCACCTTTATGTAATGGCTGCAGTGTGTCCTGTCTTGGTTCTTGGTTCTGGACTAACACCTTTATGTAATGGCTGCAGTGTGTCCTGTCTTGGTTCTGGACTAACACCTTTATGTAATGGCTGCAGTGTGCCCTGTCTTGGTTCTGGACTATCACCTTTATGTAATGGCTGCAGTGTGTCCTGTCTTGGTTCTGGACTATCACCTTTATGTAATGGCTGCAGTGTGTCCTGTCTTGGTTCTTGGTTCTGGACTAACACCTTTATGTAATGGCTGCAGTGTGTCCTGTCTTGGTTCTGGACTAACACCTTTATGTAATGGCTGCAGTGTGCCCTGTCTTGGTTCTGGACTAACACCTTTATGTAACGTCTGCAGTGTGTCCTGTCTTGGTTCTGGACTAACACCTTTATGTAATGGCTGCAGTGTGCCCTGTCTTGGTTCTGGACTATCACCTTTATGTAACGTCTGCAGTGTGTCACAAAAGTCAAAGAAGTGTATGTGTGTCCAGGATGCAGCAATTCGACCATGAAGGCCTGATTCACGCAGTGTCCTCTGAACAGTTGATGTTGAGATGTGTCTGTTACTTGAACTCTGTGAAGCATTTATTTGGGCTGCAATCTGAGGTGCAGTTAACTCTAATGAACTTATCCTCTGCAGCAGAGGTAACAACTGATTGGCTCAAACGCATTAAGAAGGAAAGAAATTCCACAAATTCACTTTTAACAAGGCACACCTCTTAATTGAAATGCATTCCAGGTGACTACCATGAAGCTGGTTGAGAGAATGCCATGAGTGTGCAAAGCTGTCATCAACGCAAAGGGTAACTACTTTGAAGAATCTCAAATATATATGGATTTGTTTAATACATTTTTAGTTACTACATAATTCCATATGTGTTATTTCATAGTTTTGATGTCTTCACTGTTATTCTACAATGTAGAAAATAGTAAAAATAAAGAAAAACCCTTGAATGAGTAGGTGTGTCCAAACTTTTGACTGGTACTGTATGTGTGTGTCTCTGCTGTGTTTGTGTGTGTGTGTGTGTTTACCTGGTACATATACGAGGTGTTTGATCCCTGGTATTTGGCTCCATAGAAGAGTCCATCAGGCCACTTGACCTGGACAGCCTCCCCTACTTCAGGAGGACCCAGACAGGCACAGTCCCTGCTCTGAGAGGACAGGAGAGAGGAGCTCAATGGTGTGTCATGTATATGTATGTCCTCTGGGTGGGGGGGTGTGTGTCCCTCCTCACCACTATGTCCTCTGGGTGTGTGTGTGTGTCCCTCCTCACCACTATGTCCTCTGGGTGGGGGGGTGTGTGTCCCTCCTCACCACTATGTCCTCTGGGTGGGGGGGTGTGTGTCCCTCCTCACCACTATGTCCTCTGGGTGTGTGTGTGTGTGTCCCTCCTCACCACTATGTCCTCTGGGTGGAGTGTGTGTGTGTGTCCCTCCTCACCACTATGTCCTCTGGGTGGAGTGTGTGTGTGTGTCCCTCCTCACCACTATGTCCCCTGGGTGTGTGTGTGTCCCTCCTCACCACTATGTCCTCTGGGTGTGTGTGTGTGTGTGTATCCCTCCTCACCACTATGTCCTCTGGGTGGGGTGTGTGTGTGTGTGTGTGTGTGTGTGTGTGTGTGTGTGTGTGTGTGTGTGTGTGTGTGCGCGTGTGTGTGTATCCCTCCTCACCACTATGTCCTCTGGGTAGGTGTCGTTGCTGAAGGATCCGTCATCAAACATGACCTCATAGAAGGTCTGGGAGGTCACCTGGGTGACCTTTGAACTGTAGTAGCGCAGGTTCTTGTGTTTGGAGATGACGGTCTGACCCAGGACAATGTCCTTCTGAAACGCTAAACGCTGCTGAGAGAGAGAGAGATGGAAGGAGAGAGAGATATCACTGTCTGGCTGAGGATAGGAGACCACAGTGTGTCACTAGTAGAAAGGTATATTTGTAACCAAGCCTCAAAGTTCTACGGTAACCAAGCCTCAAAGTTCTACGGTAACCAAGCCTCAAAGCTCTACAGTAACCAAGCCTCAAAGCTCTACGGTAACCAAGCCTCAAAGTTCTACAGTAACCAAGTCTCAAAGCTCTACGGTAACCAAGCCTCAAAGCTCCACGGTAACCAAGTCTCAAAGCTCTACAGTAACCAAGCCTCAAAGTTCTACAGTAACCAAGCCTCAAAGCTCTACGGTAACCAAGTCTCAAAGCTCTACAGTAACCAAGCCTCAAAGTTCTACAGTAACCAAGACTCAAAGCTCTATGGTAACCAAGCCTCAAAGCTCCACGGTAACCAAGTCTCAAAGCTCTACAGTAACCAAGCCTCAAAGTTCTACAGTAACCAAGCCTCAAAGCTCTACAGTAACCAAGCCTCAAAGTTCTACGGTAACCAAGCCTCAAAGCTCTACAGTAACCAAGCCTCAAAGCTCTACAGTAACCAAGCCTCAAAGTTCTACGGTAACCAAGCCTCAAAGCTCTACAGTAACCAAGCCTCAAAGCTCCACGGTAACCAAGCCTCAAAGCTCCACGGTAACCAAGCCTCAAAGTTCTACGGTAACCAAGCCTCAAAGTTCTACGGTAACCAAGCCTCAAAGCTCTGCAGTAACCAAGCCTCAAAGTTCTACAGTAACCAAGCCTCAAAGTTCTACGGTAACCAAGCCTCAAAGTTCTACGGTAACCAAGCCTCAAAGTTCTACGGTAACCAAGCCTCAAAGCTCTACAGTAACCAAGCCTCAAAGCTCTACGGTAACCAAGCCTCAAAGCTCCACGGTAACCAAGCCTCAAAGCTCTACGGTAACCAAGCCTCAAAGCTCTACGGTAACCAAGCCTCAAAGCTCCACGGTAACCAAGCCTCAAAGTTCTACAGTAACCAAGCCTCAAAGTTCTACAGTAACCAAGCCTCAAAGTTCTACAGTAACCAAGCCTCAAAGTTCTACAGTAACCAAGCCTCAAAGCTCTACGGTAACCAAGTCCTCAAAGTCTCTACACGTAACCAAGTCTCAAAGTTCTACGGTAACCAAGCCTCAAAGCTCCACGGTAACCAAGCCTCAAAGCTCCACGGTAACCAAGCCTCAAAGCTCTACAGTAACCAAGCCTCAAAGTTCTACAGTAACCAAGCCTCAAAGTTCTACAGTAACCAAGCCTCAAAGCTCCACGGTAAACAAGCCTCAAAGTTCCACGGTAAACAAGCCTCAAAGTTCCACGGTAAACAAGCCTCAAAGCTGGCATTGGGAAAAGACAAATAAAGATAGTTTGTTAAGAAAATGGAACTGTTCTGAGGGGTTGAGATGTGTGCTTGTTAGGTCAGCTTATGTGGATGGATGTGTAGTTGTCTTATGTAAGTGCGTGTGTGTCTACTTGGTGTGTGTGTGTGTGTGTGTGTGTGTGTGTGTGTGTGTGTGTGTGTGTGTGTGTGTGTTACCTACTGTGGTGGGAGGGACCGAAGCCGAGCGGCTCTGAGTACTCACAGCAGACGAGCTCCGTGATTGGTGCCTGTGGCAGGTGATTGACACCACGTAGGGCCAATCGTCCGGCTCCATGGTGACCCCGGCGGCGTGGGCACAGGTAACGTGGAAGGAGGTGGGACATCGACCGCACGAACACTGGATACATGCCCCTCCCCCACCCTGGCCACGCCTCACACACCGCTTACGGCAATAGATACACTTCTACACACAGAGAGAGAGAGAGAGAGAGAAAATCAACTCCACTGACTAAATCAATAGATTCTCTCTCTGTGTGTAGAAGTGTGAGAGAGAGAGAGAGAGAAAATCAACTCCACTGATTAAAATCAACTCTTCTACAGAAAAAATGAAATAAAATGTATGAAATGTATGCATTCTCTACTGTAAGTCGCTCTGGATAAGAGCGTCTGCTAAATGACTAAAATGTAAATGTAAAATGTAATCAACTCCACTGACTAAAATCAACTCTTCTACAGAGAATCAAACAGAGAATCAACTCTTCTACAGAGAATCAACTCTTCTACAGAGAATCAACATCAACTCTTCTACAGAGAATCAACTTCAACTCTTCTACAGAGAATCAACTTCAACTCTTCTACAGAGAATCAACTCTTCTACAGAGAATCAAACAGAGAATCAACTCTTCTACAGAGAATCAAACAGAGAATCAACTCTTCTACAGAGAATCAACATCAACTCTTCTACAGAGAATCAACATCAACTCTTCTACAGAGAATCAACATCAACCCTTCTACAGAGAATCAACTTCAACTCTTCTACAGAGAATCAACTCTTCTACAGAGAATCAAACAGAGAATCAACTCTTCTACAGAGAATCAACTCTTCTACAGAGAATCAACATCAACTCTTCTACAGAGAATCAACATCAACTCTTCTACAGAGAATCAACATCAACTCTTCTACAGAGAATCAACATCAACTCTTCTACAGAGAATCAACTCTTCTACAGAGAATCAACTCTTCTACAGAGAATCAACTCTTCTACAGAGAATCAAACAGAGAATCAACTCTCTTACAGAGAATCAACTCTTCTACAGAGAATCAAACAGAGAATCAACTCTTCTACAGAGAATCAACTCTTCTACAGAGAATCAAACAGAGAATCCACTCTTCTACAGAGAATCAACTCTTCTACAGAGAATCAAACAGAGAATCCACTCTTCTACAGAGAATCAACTCTTCTACAGAGAATCAACTCGAATCAACTCTTCTACAGAGAATCAACTCTTCTACAGAAACTCTTCTACAGAGAATCAACTCTTCTACAGAGAATCAACTCCACTGAATTCACTAAGCTAATGCATATGGAAATGAAACGTTTATATGAACTAAACATCTCTATACAACAGGAGATATGACCAGATTTAACCCTATAGTTAGACTGTAAGCATCCATCTTAACCATATAGTTCAATCTGTTGATTGTCATGCTTCCAGTCTGACTCAACACAATGTCACTGAAAAATCAACTCAACTGATATACAGTCACTGAAGCTCATTTAAGTAACACGTATATGTCAATTCAAATGTTCATATGATGTATATACACCTGGCTAGTGTCTCTACACAGCTGGAGATCAACACATTCCACTACAGATTTAAACCCATCATTAGCTTCCAGTAAGCATGACAGTATTACAGATTTAAACCCATCATTAGCTTCCAGTAAGCATGACAGTACTACAGATTTAAACCCATCATTAACTTCCAGTAAGCATGACAGTATTACAGATTTAAACCCATCATTAGCTTCCAGTAAGCATGACAGTACTACAGATTTAACCCCATCATTAACTTCCAGTAAGCATGACAGTATTACAGATTTAAACCCATCAACAGCTTCCAGTAAGCATGACAGTACTACAGATTTAACCCCATCATTAACTTCCAGTAAGCATGACAGTATTACAGATTTAAACCCATCATTAGCTTCCAGTAAGCATGACAGTACTACAGATTTAACCCCATCATTAGCTTCCAGTAAACATGACAGTATTACAGATTTAAACCCATCATTAGCTTCCAGTAAGCATGACAGTACTACAGATTTAAACCCATCATTAACTTCCAGTAAGCATGACAGTATTACAGATTTAAACCCATCATTAGCTTCCAGTAAGCATGACAGTACTACAGATTTAACCCCATCATTAACTTCCAGTAAGCATGACAGTATTACAGATTTAAACCCATCAACAGCTTCCAGTAAGCATGACAGTACTACAGATTTAACCCCATCATTAACTTCCAGTAAGCATGACAGTATTACAGATTTAAACCCATCATTAGCTTCCAGTAAGCATGACAGTACTACAGATTTAACCCCATCATTAGCTTCCAGTAAACATGACAGTATTACAGATTTAAACCCATCATTAGCTTCCAGTAAGCATGACAGTATTACAGATTTAACCCCATCATTAGCTTCCAGTAAACATGACAGTATTACAGATTTAAACCCATCATTAGCTTCCAGTAAGCATGACAGTACTACAGATTTAAACCCATCATTAGCTTCCAGTAAGCATGACAGTACTACAGATTTAACCCCATCATTAGCTTCCAGTAAACATGACAGTACTACAGATTTAAACCCATCATTAGCTTCCAGTAAGCATGACAGTATTACAGATTTAAACCCATCATTAGCTTCCAGTAAACATGACAGTACTACAGATTTAACCCTATAAATCATCAGCTTGAATAGCAGCAGTGCTTATTGCATCACATCACTACTGATGAAAATTCTGCAGGTAGCCTAGTGGTTAGAGGAGGCAGCTAGCCTAGTGGTTAGAGGAGGCAGGTAGCCTAGTGGTTAGAGGAGGCAGCTAGCCTAGTGGTTAGAGGAGGCAGGTAGCCTAGGGGTTAGAGGAGGCAGCTAGCCTAGTGGTTAGAGTAGGCAGCTAGCCTAGTGGTTAGAGGAGGCAGCTAGCCTAGTGGTTAGAGGAAGCAGGTAGCCTAGTGGTTAGAGGAGGCAGGTAGCCTAGTGGTTAGAGGAGGTAGGTAGCCTAGTGGTTAGAGGAGCGGCAGCTAGCCTAGTGGTTAGAGGAGCGGCAGCTAGCCTAGTGGTTAGAGGAGCGGCAGCTAGCCTAGTGGTTAGAGGAGCAGCAGCTAGCCTAGTGGTTAGAGGAGCGGCAGCTAGCCTAGTGCTAAGAGGAGCGGCAGCTAGCCTAGTGGTTAGAGGAGCGGCAGCTAGCCTAGTGGTTAGAGGAGGCAGCTAGCCTAGTGGTTAGAGGAGGCAGCTAGCCTAGTGGTTAGAGGAGGCAGCTAGCCTAGTGGTTAGAGGAGGCAGCAGCTAGCCTAGTGGTTAGAGGAGCGGCAGCTAGCCTAGTGCTAAGAGGAGGCAGCTAGCCTAGTGGTTAGAGGAGGCAGCTAGCCTAGTGGTTAGAGGAGGCAGCTAGCCTAGTGGTTAGAGGAGGCAGCTAGCCTAGTGGTTAGAGGAGGCAGCTAGCCTAGTGGTTAGAGGAGGCAGCTAGCCTAGTGGTTAGAGGAGGCAGCTAGCCTAGTGGTTAGAGGAGGCAGCTAGCCTAGTGGTTAGAGGAGGCAGCTAGCCTAGTGGTTAGAGGAGGCAGCTAGCCTAGTGGTTAGAGGAGGCAGCTAGCCTAGTGGTTAGAGGAGGCAGCTAGCCTAGAGGTTAGAGGAGGCAGCTAGCCTGGTGGTTAGAGGAGGCAGCTAGCCTGGTGGTTAGAGGAGGCAGCTAGCCTGGTGGTTAGAGGAGGCAGCTAGCCTGGTGGTTAGAGGAGGCAGCTAGCCTGGTGGTTAGAGGAGGCAGCTAGCCTAGTGGTTAGAGTGTTGGGCCAGTAACCGGAAAGGTTGCTGGATCGAATCCCCGAGCTGACAAGGTAAAAATCTGTCGTTCTGCCCCTGAACAAGGCAGTGTTCACTGTTCCCCGGGGCGCCGATGACGTGGATGTCGATTATGGCAGCCCCCCATCACCTCTCTGATTCAGAGGGGTTGGGTTAAATGCGGAAGACGAACCACCACTCCAAAAACAAAATCATTTTCTGGATGGTAAAACATTTTCAGTGTAAATGTAAACGACTTAATCCCTGATCTAAAGTACGACCAAAATATACTGGATGGGGCCGTTAGATACCGGATGGGGCCGTTAGATACCGGATGGGGCCGTTAGATACCGGATGGGGCCGTTAGATACCGGATGGGGCCGTTAGATACCGGATGGGGCCGTTAGATACCGGATGGGGCCGTTAGATACCGGATGGGGCCGTTAGATACCGGATGGGGCCGTTAGATACCGTTAGACACTGGGGCCGTTAGATACCGGGGCCGTTAGATACCGGGGCCGTTAGATACCGGGGCCGTTAGATACCGGGGCCGTTAGACACTCTATTAGAACTAACAACCACCATAATAAAACCAGACAGTCAGGAGAATCTAACATTCCCACAATGTCATGGCATGGGGCCCACCCTTCATTCCCACAATGTCATGGCATGGGGCCCACCCTTCATTCCCACAATGTCATGGCATGGGGCCCACCCTTCATTCCCACAATGTCATGGCATGGGGCCCACCCTTCATTCCCACAATGTCATGGCATGGGGCCCACCCTTCATTCCCACAATGTCATGGCATGGGGCCCACCCTTCATTCCCACAATGTCATGGCATGGGGCCCACCCTTCATTCTGTTATGTTTGAGTAACTCATAACATCAATTATGGCTAAATGAGTCAAATTGCAGGAAATTGGCATTGAAACAGCAACAAGACATCGTCTGCCAAGAGGAAGGCCTCTAAAATGTTCAGCTGGAGAACACGCCAATGGCCACTACCACCCAGGAGGAAGTAGAGATTATTTAGGACGTGTGTAACCCACTTTCTCCTCTCCTCTCCTCTCCTCTCCTCTCCTCTCCTCTCCTCTCCTCTCCTCTCCTCTCCTCTCCTCTCCTCTCCTCTCCTCTCCTCTCCTCACCGGCTGTGTTGTCCTGATACATGTCCTGAGTGTATTTGGGCCCCGCCTGCAGGCTGTGTGGAGCCATGCCTAAAGAACATCCACACAGTAAATTATACATGTGTTGCTGCACTGCTGTGAGGACAACGGGTTTATCTGTGTGTGTGTGTGTGTGTGGTGTGTGTGTGTGTGTGTGTGTGTGTGTGTGTGTGTGTGTGTGTGTGTGTCTAAATTATGAATGTGTAGGGTTGCGGTGGGGGGGGGGGGGGGGGGGGTCCAATGCCAGCAAACTGAAAGAAAGAATGAACGAACGACTGCAGGGAGAGAGGTGTGTCAGCGCCACCCTCAGTCTCTCCATACTCATCACTGAAATCACTCACACACACAGTCCTCAATCACTCACAGACACAGACACATGCACACCCATTCTCTCACACACACACCTTAATCACTCACAGACACAGACATGCACACCCATTCTCTCACACACACACAGTCCTCAATCACTCACAGACACAGACACACCCATTCTCTCTCACACACACACACCTCAATCACTCACAGACACACACATGCACACCCATTCTCTCTCTCACACACACACACACAGTCCTCAATCACTCACAGACGCAGACACATGCACACCCATTCTCTCTCTCTCTCTCACACACACACGTCCTCAATCACTCACAGACGCAGACACATGCACACCCATTCTCTCTCTCACATGAGCTCATTATCCACTGTTGATTGGGGCACATTGTTTAATTACCACTGAACACTGTTAATTAGAACTATTCTACTAGGACCTGGGAATTCCTCTGTGTATGTGATGGTGTGTGTGTGTTCTCACCAGTTTGTATCTCTGCATGGGTATCCTGCTGGTATCAATGGGACTCCTCCTGACTTCATCCCTGAACCAGACCTCTGATAGAGCTACTGCACACATCACGTGGGCCCACCTACACACACAAACACACACTTTAATTATTTTATCCCAAAATCACATTACAGTCAAGAAGGATTGAAACTTCAAAAAGGCACAGATAGGAAGAAAAAAATAGCACAAGTGCCTAAAAAAAGACAGTCAGACCTTTACCGTATTAACCACACAGGGACAGTCTGACCTTTACCGTATTAACCACACAGGGACAGTCTGACCTTTACCGTATTAACCACACAGGGACAGTCAGACCTTTACCGTATTAACCACACAGGGACAGTCAGACCTTTACCGTATTAACCACACAGGGACAGTCAGACCTTTACCGTATTAACCACACAGGGACAGTCAGACCTTTACCGTAGTAACCACACAGGGACAGTCAGACCTTTACCGTATTAACCGACACAGGGACAGTCAGACCTTTAGCCGTATTGAACCACACAGGGACAGTCAGACCTTACCGTATTAACCACACAGGGACAGTCAGACCTTTACCGTATTAACCACACAGGGACAGTCAGACCTTTACCGTATTAACCACACAGACAGTCAGACCTTTACCATATTAACCACACAGGCATCAGAATCTAACGGGCCATCCATAATAACTAACGGGCCATCCATAATAACTAAACGGGCCATCCATAATAACTAATCGGGCCATCCATAATAACTAACGGGCCATTCATAATAACTAACGGGCCATCCGTAATAACTAACGGGCCATCCATAATAACTAACGGGCCATTCATAATAACTAACGGGCCATCCATAATAACTAACGGGCCATCCGTAATAACTAACGGGCCATCCATAATAACTAGCGGGCCATTCCATAATAACTAACGGGCCATTCATAATAACTAGCGGGCCATCCATAATAACTAAACGGGCCATTCATAATAACTAACGGGCCATCCATAATAACTAGACGGGCCATCCATAATAACTAAACGGGCCATTCATAATAACTAGCGGGCCATTCATAATAACTAGCGGGCCATCCATAATAACTAAACGGGCCAGTCATAATAACTAGCGGGCCGTCCATAATAACTAACGGGCCATCCATAATAACTAACGGGCCATTCATAATAACTAACGGGCCATCCATAATAACTAACGGGCCATCCATAATAACTAATGGGCCATTCATAATAACTAACGGGCCATCCATAATAACTAACGGGCCATTCATAATAACTAACGGGCCATTCATAATAACTAGCGGGCCATCCATAATAACTAACGGGCCATTCATAATAACTAACGGGCCATCCATAATAACTAACGGGCCATTCATAATAACTAACGGGCCATCCATAATAACTAGCGGGCCATCCATAATAACTAACGGGCCATTCATAATAACTAACGGGCCATTCATAATAACTAACGGGCCATTCATAATAACTAACGGGCCATCCATAATAACTAACGGGCCATTCATAATAACTAACGGGCCATCCATAATAACTAACGGGCCATCCATAATAACTAATGGGTCATTAATAAATTGTCCTTACTTGTCATCTGTAGTTTTCTTCAGAGCTCCTCCTCTCAGATTACACAGACAACACTCCTGAGAAAGAGAGAGAAAGAAGAGGGACATCACATCCAGCAACCATTTCAATCATGAATAAATGTTCATAGACTTATCAAATGAACAACATCTTTAAAGTGATGTCATACAGAAGCAACACATCTGATTGGCTACTTACAGCCGTCAAGGTTCCGTCCGCACAGCGATCACACGACCAGTCCTCGCTGACATCATCAGCGGCAACGCCATAGCAACCTAGCGGTGACGATACAGGAAAAAGCATGAAAACACAGACCGCAACCACACAATATCCCATCACAACAGATCCTATCTCCTCTAACACAGTCTACATGGGGAAGACCACATGGTCAGTCAGGGGACATAATAACAGCTAAAAAAAGAATGTTCCATATTAACAGACTGCCAGAGAGAGAACGTTCCATATCCACTACAATACAGACTGCCAGAAAGAGAACATTCCATATCCACTACAATACAGACTGCCAGAGAGAGAGAACATTCCATATCCACTACAATACAGACTGCCAGAAAGAGAACATTCCATATCCACTACAATACAGACTGCCAGAGAGAGAGAACATTCCATATCCACTACAATACAGACTGCCAGAAAGAGAACATTCCATATCCACTACAATACAGACTGCCAGAGAGAGAACGTTCCATATCCACTACAATACAGACTGCCAGAAAGAGAACGTTCCATATCCACTACTAGACAGACTGCCAGAAAGAGAACGTTCCATATCCACTACAATACAGACTGCCAGAAAGAGAACGTTCCATATCCACTACTAAACAGACTGCCAGAAAGAGAACATTCCATATCCACTACAATACAGACTGCCAGAAAGAGAACGTTCCATATCCACTACTAAACAGACTGCCAGAAAGAGAACGTTCCATATCCACTACAATACAGACTGCCAGAAAGAGAACGTACCATATCCACTACTAGACAGACTGCCAGAAAGAGAACGTTCCATATCCACTACAATACAGACTGCCAGAAAGAGAACATTCCATATTCACTACAATACAGACTGCCAGAAAGAGAACGTTCCATATCCACTACTAGACAGACTGCCAGAAAGAGAACATTCCATATCCACTACTAGACAGACTGCCAGAGAGAGAACGTTCCATATCCACTACAATACAGACTGCCAGAAAGAGAACGTTCCATATCCACTACAAGACAGACTGCCAGAAAGAGAACATTCCATATCCACTACTAAACAGACTGCCAGAAAGAGAACGTTCCATATCCACTACAATACAGACTGCCAGAAAGAGAACGTTCCATATCCACTACTAAACAGACTGCCAGAAAGAGAACGTTCCATATCCACTACTAAACAGACTGCCAGAAAGAGAACGTTCCATATCCACTACTAAACAGACTGCCAGAAAGAGAACATTCCATATCCACTACTAAACAGACTGCCAGAAAGAGAACGTTCCATATCCACTACTAATACAGACTGCCAGAAAGAGAACGTTCCATATCCACTACTAAACAGACTGCCAGAAAGAGAACATTCCATATCCACTACAATACAGACTGCCAGAAAGAGAACATTCCATATCCACTACAATACAGACTGCCAGAGAGAGAGAACATTCCATATCCACTACAATACAGACTGCCAGAAAGAGAACATTCCATATCCACTACAATACAGACTGCCAGAAAGAGAACGTTCCATATCCACTACAATACAGACTGCCAGAAAGAGAACGTTCCATATCCACTACTAGACAGACTGCCAGAAAGAGAACGTTCCATATCCACTACAATACAGACTGCCAGAAAGAGAACATTCCATATCCACTACTAAACAGACTGCCAGAAAGAGAACGTTCCATATCCACTACTAGACAGACTGCCAGAAAGAGAACGTTCCATATCCACTACTAAACAGACTGCCAGAAAGAGAACGTTCCATATCCACTACAATACAGACTGCCAGAAAGAGAACGTTCCATATCCACTACTAGACAGACTGCCAGAAAGAGAACATTCCATATCCACTACTAGACAGACTGCCAGAAAGAGAACGTTCCATATCCACTACAATACAGACTGCCAGAAAGAGAACGTTCCATATCCACTACTAGACAGACTGCCAGAAAGAGAACATTCCATATCCACTACTAGACAGACTGCCAGAAAGAGAACGTTCCATATCCACTACAATACAGACTGCCAGAGAGAGAACATTCCATATCCACTACTAGACAGACTGCCAGAAAGAGAACGTTCCATATCCACTACAACAGACTGCCAGAAAGAGAACGTTCCATATCCACTACAATACAGACTGCCAGAAAGAGAACGTTCCATATCCACTACTAAACAGACTGCCAGAAAGAGAACGTTCCATATCCACTACAATACAGACTGCCAGAAAGAGAACGTTCCATATCCACTACTAGACAGACTGCCAGAAAGAGAACATTCCATATCCACTACTAGACAGACTGCCAGAAAGAGAACGTTCCATATTCACTACAATACAGACTGCCAGAAAGAGAACGTTCCATATCCACTACAATACAGACTGCCAGAAAGAGAACATTCCATATCCACTACTAGACAGACTGCCAGAAAGAGAACGTTCCATATCCACTACAATACAGACTGCCAGAGAGAGAACATTCCATATCCACTACTAGACAGACTGCCAGAAAGAGAACGTTCCATATCCACTACAAACAGACTGCCAGAAAGAGAACGTTCCATATCCACTACAATACAGACTGCCAGAAAGAGAACGTTCCATATCCACTACTAAACAGACTGCCAGAGAGAGAACGTTCCATATCCACTACTAAACAGACTGCCAGAAAGAGAACGTTCCATATCCACTACTAGACAGACTGCCAGAAAGAGAACATTCCATATCCACTACTAAACAGACTGCCAGAAAGAGAACGTTCCATATCCACTACAATACAGACTGCCAGAAAGAGAACGTTCCATATCCACTACTAGACAGACTGCCAGAAAGAGAACGTTCCATATCCACTACTAAACAGACTGCCAGAAAGAGAACATTCCATATCCACTACTAGACAGACTGCCAGAAAGAGAACGTTCCATATCCACTACAAAACAGACTGCCAGAAAGAGAACGTTCCATATCCACTACTAGACAGACTGCCAGAAAGAGAACGTTCCATATCCACTACTAGACAGACTGCCAGAAAGAGAACGTTCCATATCCACTACTAGACAGACTGCCAGAAAGAGAACGTTCCATATCCACTACTAGACAGACTGCCAGAAAGAGAACGTTCCATATCCACTACTAAACAGACTGCCAGAAAGAGAACGTTCCATATCCACTACAATACAGACTGCCAGAAAGAGAACGTTCCATATCCACTACTAGACAGACTGCCAGAGAGACATTGAAACCAGTCTCTAAAACAACAAGCATTCCTAATGAAACAGACTGCCAGAAAGAGAACAGTCCATATCCACTCACTACACATAGCTAGAGAAACGACCCGTTCCATTTCTACTGTAGTTCCCAGTCATGATGACAGAGTGCGTTGATAGCATCTAGAGAATGTAGAGATATCTAGCCCTCTACCACTCCATCTATCTACAGTAATGACAGATGGAGACAGAGTGGTTCATAGCATCTAGAGAATGTAGAGATATCTAGCCTCTACCACTCCATCTATCTACAGTAATGACAGGATGAGACAGAGTCGTTGATACCATGTAGAGAATGTAGAGATATCTAGCCCTCTACCACTCCATCTATCTACAGAATACAGATGAGACAGAGTCGTTGATAGCATCTAGAGAATGTAGAATATCTAGCCATCTCCACTCCATCTATCTACAGTAATGACAGGATGATGACAGAGTGGTTGATAGCATGCAGAGAATGTAGAGATATCTAGCCCTCTACCACTCCATCTATCTACAGTAATGACAGGATGGATCAGCACCACTCACTAACTGGCTATGCTAACCAGTCTGTGGCACAGATGGTATGGAGACAGGACACGAAAGACTGTCTGTCTGTGCATGCGTGTGTGTCTGTCTGTCTGTCTGTCTGTCTGTCTGTCTGTCTGTCTGTGTGTGTGTGTCTGCGTCTGTGTGTCTGCGTACTTTCCCCAAATCATCTTGTATTCATCATCGAACCAAAACAGACAGTCAGACTCCTTTCCAAGGTTCCAATAACAGAGACCATATTTATGCTGCGTCTCTGTGTGTGTGGTATTGGCAGGAGAAGTTGGACAGGATGTGTGTAGTGAGACGAAAAGATTCACAAGCTGACAAGAGAAACACAACTAACTAGAGAGAGAGAGAGAGACACACAGAGACAGAGAGAGACACAGAGAGAGAGAGAGAGAGAGACACACAGAGAGAGAGAGAGAGACACACAGAGAGAGACAGAGAGACACAGAGACACAGAGAGAGACACAGAGAGAGACAGAGAGACACAGAGACACAGAGAGAGACACAGAGAGACACAGAGAGAGAGAGAGACACAGAGAGAGAGAGAGACACAGAGAGAGAGAGAGAGACACAGAGAGAGAGAGAGACACAGAGAGAGAGAGACACAGAGAGAGAGAGAGAGAGAGACACAGAGAGAGAGAGACACAGAGAGAGAGAGACACAGAGAGAGAGAGAGAGAGAGACACAGAGAGAGAGACACAGAGAGAGAGAGACACAGAGAGAGAGAGACACAGAGAGAGAGAGACACAGAGAGAGAGAGACACAGAGAGAGAGAGACACAGATAGAGAGAGACACAGATAGAGAGAGACACAGATAGAGAGAGACACAGATAGAGAGAGACACAGATAGAGAGAGAGAGACGCAGGCTTTGTACTCAGTCAACTTTTTCCACCAGAGTTCGGAACATGGAGCACGTGCACACACACCCTTCCCTCCACCCCCTTCTCTCCCTACTGACTTGCGTGAACCTGTAGACAGCATCCCTGACAGGTGAGCAGTGGGCTGGTGCCGTCCTCCTGCAGCAGGGCGTTGGTGGGGGTAGGGGGACACGTCTGCTCTCTGTAGCTGAAACAGATCTCTGGGAGCAGGGGCTTGCTCCTCCTCACACCCCCTGGTCCTCCTCTAGTCCTGGAGGTAGTGGGAGACGGGGGAGAGGATGACGGGAGAGGGGAGGACGGGACGGGCTTGAGGCGATCAGCTCTGTCCTCAGGCTGGGGGGGGGGGGGAAGACAGATTAGAAGGAGAGTTTGAGATAGTAATATGTCTCTGTCCTCAGGCTGGGGGGGGACAGACAGATTAGAAGGAGAGTTTGAGATAGTAATATGTCTCTGTCCTCAGGCTGGGGGGGGACAGACAGATTAGAAGGAGAGTTTGAGATAGTAATATGTCTCTGTCCTCAGGCTGGGGGGGGACAGACAGATTAGAAGGAGAGTTTGAGATAGTAATATGTCTCTGTCCTCAGGCTGGGGGGGGACAGACAGATTAGAAGGAGAGTTTGAGATAGTAATATGTCTCTGTCCTCAGGCTGGGGGGGGACAGACAGATTAGAAGGAGAGTTTGAGATAGTAATATGTCTCTGTGCTGGAGTGTTGATGAGAGTCGTGTGGCTGTCCATTGTTGTAGGAGTAGACTGTCAAAACGGTTAGTGAAACTAGTCGCCTCCTACACAGTGTGTGTGTGTCTCTGTGTGTGTGTGTACCTGGTAGTAGGGCATGAACAGTGTGCAGACAGCGCAGTGCGGCAACATCTTGGCTGCGTTAGCGTTGTACTCTCTCTCCGCCGTGAAGTAGCACTTCCTGTTCTGCCACAGGAAGAGGAGGGGCTTAGCCCATGGCTCAGCCTCCTGCTCCTCCCCCTCTATCAAAGACACCTCAGGGGGTTCTGGGTAAAGAATAAAACAGGACTGATCTGTGACGGAGTTAAAGAAACTTGACTGTTGAATCAACAGACCAACAGGAGACTTCATGCTGATGCTTTTAGTAACAGTTCACATGTGAGTCATTTGGTGAGACATTTAGCAGACTCTCTTATCCAGAGAGACTTACAGTAGAGAGTCATTTAGCAGACTCTCTTATCCAGAGAGACTTACAGTAGGGAGTCATTTAGCAGACTCTCTTATCCAGAGAGACTTACAGTAGGGAGTCATTTAGCAGACTCTCTTATCCAGAGAGACTTACAGTAGGGAGTCATTTAGCAGACTCTCTTATCCAGAGAGACTTACAGTAGGGAGTCATTTAGCAGACTCTCTTATCCAGAGAGACTTACAGTAGGGAGTCATTTAGCAGACTCTCTCATCCAGAGAGACTTACAGTAGGGAGTCATTTAGCAGACTCTCTTATCCAGAGAGACTTACAGTAGGGAGTCATTTAGCAGACTCTCTTCTCCAGAGAGACTTACAGTAGGGAGTCATTTAGCAGACTCTCTTCTCCAGAGAGACTTACACAAGCAATTAGAGTTAAGTGCCTTGCTCAAGGACAGATTTTTCACCAAGTCGGCCAGCGACCATTCGGTGGCCCAACGCTCATAACCGCTTGGCTCCGTGCCACTACCCAAAACAGCCATCGGTGTAGTTTGGGGTTGTCATTCTGGGTCATTTGTTGTAGCGGTTCTGAGTAGGCGTTTTTTTTGTATCCCTTTTTTTCTCCCCTAATTTCGTGGTATCCAATTGGTAGTTACAGTCTTGTCCCATCGCTGAAACTCACGCACAGACTCAGGAGAGGCAAAGGACATCCCGGCCGGCCAAACCCTCCCCTAACCCAGACGATGCTGGACCCCCATGGGTCTCCCGGTCACGGTCGGCTGCGACAGGGACTGGACTGGAACCAGGATCTCTAGTGGCACAGCTAGCACTGCGATGCAGGGACTTAGACCACTGCACCACTGGGAGGCCTCGGGTAGTCATTCTGGGCCGTTAGGGGTAGCTGTTTTAGGGGTAGTCATTCTGGGCCGTTTTAGGGGTAGCTGTTTTAGGGGTAGTCATTCTGGGCCGTTTGGGGTAGTCATTCTGGGCCGTTTGGGGTAGTCATTCTGGGCCGTTTGGGGTAGTCATTCTGGGCCGTTTGCTGTAGCTGTTTTAGGGGTATTCATTCTGGGCCGTTGGGGTAGTCATTCTGGGCCGTTTGCTGTAGCTGTTTTAGGGGTAGTCATTCTGGGCCGTTTTGGGGTAGCTGTTTTAGGGGTAGTCATTCTGGGCCGTTTTGGGGTAGCTGTTTTAGGGGTAGTCATTCTGGGCCGTTTTAGGGGTAGCTGTTTTAGGGGTAGTCATTCTGGGCCGTTTTAGGGGTAGCTGTTTTAGGGGTAGTCATTCTGGGCCGTTTTGGGGGTAGCTGTTTTAGGGGTAGTCATTCTGGGCCGTTTTGGGGTAGCTGTTTAGGTCGTCTTTGAAAATAATAATTTGTATTTAACTGACTCGCCTGGTTAAATATAAACATTGTCAATGGACTAACAGGGAATGTTGGGTTTGGTTTTAATATTATCCGCTGGATTTGTTTGTTTCGGGAGATGGCTTAATATTGTAATCTTGATTTATGTATGATGCTCTATATAATAAATCTATTTCAAGAACTGTATATATGTCCAATAAAAACATATATAAAAAAAACACATTGTCAATGTACAGTTAATGAATGGACATATAAATGTCAGTTGTTCTTAAAGGCTGTGAGTCTTTCAACTTCATAACTAAGTAAAACCTTGGTTTGAAGTTGCTTCTATGCAGGTAACCATGTTAAAGAATGTGGCTATCATTCTAAGGCTGAACACATCGGTAAACCTACCGTCATCGCAAACTTTCCCTGTGTGTGTGTGTGTGTGTACATTGGTGTATGTGTGTGCCTACCGTCGTCGCTGACAGCCTGTTGTTTGACAGTGGAGGGCACGGCCCGGGCGGTGGGCTTCCTCAGAGGGCGACGCCAGCTCTTACTGGTTCTCTTCACCAGTGGAGCAGCAGGGTACTGGGAAAGACAGGGGGTCAAATGTCATTGGTGTGTGTGTGTGTGTGGTGCAGCTGGATACTAGAAGAGAACAGGGGTCAGACTGAGGGTTCAAAGTTTAAAGGTCCCCCCCAAATTACACCCTATTCCATAGTACACCAAATTGACCGGGGGCCCCAATAGGGATAATTTTGACCGGGGGCCCCAATAGGGATAATTTTGACCGGGGGCCCCAATAGGGATAATTTTGACCGGGGGCCCCAATAGGGATAATTTTGACCGGGGGCCCCAATAGGGATAATTTTGACCGGGGGCCCCAATAGGGATAATTTTGACCAAGCCCCTGTTCAAAGTAATGCCCTATATAGGGAACAGGCTGCCATTTGGGACAAAACTAAGGTCACTATGCAGCTAAATGCAGGAATGTCACTGGTATACGTGAACATTTCTGAAACGCATAATAAAAACCAGTCTTTGTTTAAATATATATATATATATTTTTTTTAAACATGGTTTTGAAAAGACAATCAAAAGGATTGAAATAGGTATTTTCCAAAGCATGTGTTGTTGTATGTGTGTGTGTGTTATCGTATATGTGTGTGTGTGTGTGTGTGTGTGTGTGTGTGTTATCGTATATGTGTGTGTGTGCTTTATGGTGTTTGTGTCTCAGCAGCCATACGCACAGTGCAAACCTCTCCAGGTTCCAGCCCCAAGTCGCCACACTCAAAGTCGCTCAAATCATTATCATAGTCTTCCTCCCCTTCTTCCTCCTCTTCTTCTTCTTCAGCCTCTCCTTCCGATGACTCACTACTACTCTCCTCCCTCGTGCTGCTCTGCCCCTCATCCTCCGAATCTCCCTCTTCCATATCCGACACCCCCTCCTCCTCTCCTTCCCCCAGTCTCTCCTCCAAGGGCGATTCAGGAGGGTCAGGTTCTAGAGCCCCCTCGGCCTCCCTCTCCACCCCCAGTTCCCTGCACAGAGCCAGGGCTTCCGCTGCCTCCACCTCCCCTCTCTGGAGCTCAAAGTCTCCACAGAGACCCAGGGGCTCCCCGACACCGGCCGACCCCAGAGAGGTGGACTCCAGCTGGGCCCAGGTGAGAGGCCCGTCCCCATGTCCCTCTGGGTCCTGGTCGTCCGTCTCAGTTTCGTGATCGAGGTCTGTGACCTCTTTGCACTGCGGCTCGGTCCACATGGTGTATGGCAGTGCATCATGGGTATAGTCAGCGGGGAGCTCCGGGTGGTGGAGGCTCTCGATGAGCACCGCAGGACTCTGGGAGTTGAGGTTCTTCCAGATGCCGTCTGAGAAAGGTTTGGGCTCCAGGTAGAGGCTTTGGGAACTACAAACAGAGTCCATGTTTCGAGAAATACAAATGGATTCCACGTTTTGGGAACTACAAATGGATTCCACATTTCGGGAACTACAAATGGATTCCACGTTTTGGGAACTACAAACGGCATCCATGTTTGAGTGTGGAGTTTGGTCGTTGTTGTTTTGGTGTTGTAGTGTTGCTGAATGGTCATTTAATTCACTCAGCTCAGAAGAGTGGGCCAACTTATCTTTAGAAGTCAAACTGGTGCTAGCTAGACATAAACCCTTAGTACTGGAGTCTCTAAATACATTGTCTCTTTGAGAGGATCCTTCTGAGTTGGAGTCCATGGATACTGCTGCAGTTGCCGTCGAGGACCTGTGTTTGTGGATTTGCTGCGTTGGCAGTAGTGTAACGTCACAGAGCATGTGGTTATTATTGCTAGCTTGGATCTCCGTGGAGGTTCGACTACAGTGGTTCTCGGTGGTCAGTACTGCCTCAGACAATGTTTGGATTGGTAGTGCTTCTAGATGGGAAGCGGCGGCGGGCATTTTGTGCAGAGAGGCGTCCATTTTGGGTTGAGCGTCGCTAGTTGCACTAGCCGCGTAAGCTGCTAACTGTAACTCCAGCTCTGGCCTATGGTGGTCTTCAGTAGGACCAGAGTGCCGAGAGGGGGCCATTTTGGGCCGAGCGTTGCTAGTTGCATTAGCCACGAAAGCCGCTAACTGTAAATCCAGCTCTGGTCTATGGTGGTCTTCAGTAGAACCCAAGCACCAGTCGCTGTAAAGCGCTAACGGTCGAAAATCCTCTTCCTCTGACTTCTTTGACGCCAACTCGACCTCGCACACCTCGTCCGTTAACGTTTCTGTTTCTGACGAGAGGGTCGTGGGCGTCTCGCGTTGGAGCACGGGGGCGAGGACCGGGTGACTGTCCGGTAAATCCGGTAAGGTTAGAGCACCACCATGTGGGCCAGTCGAGGAGGAGGAGGACGACGACCTCGGACCTTTGACCTCAGTGTGACCTCCGCTGACGGCGAGGGTGAGGGAGGGCATCTCCTGGGTGAGAACAGGCGGTAGGGGCGGGCAGAACCTCATCTCTCCAGACAGTTCTGGAGTGAGGAAGGGCATGTCGACCCCGTTGTTCCTCTGGAGGAGAGGAGGGGAACAGTCTTGTAAACTACACTTTGGAAGCGAAGGGTTTTGTATGGGGACACAGTTGTGTGTAGTATACATAGGAAGAGAGGAACAGTTTTCAATAGGAGTGCAGTTTTGTTCACTACACCTGAACAAGTTAGCTGGACCAGAACTAGGGCTGGAAATAACACATCCTCTGGGCCCAGAGTCAGTATTAGTGGAAATGTCATTATAAAGTGCTGGTGTTCTGCTTTCAGAGTTGTGACTGCTGTGCGTCGTAGTAGTAGTAGTAGTGTTAGTATTAACTGCAGTACCTTGACATGTGTCCATTTTATACTCAGTGCTGGGGGCTAGGGTTGAGGTTAGGTTTAGAGACGACTTCTCTACGTAAGAAGAGCTTGATTGAAAAGCTCCAGGGCCACAGGCTGAGTCCGTACACCCCTGAGCCCCAGTCGGGTGCACCGTTCTGGGGGAAGGTAACCTGGTCCGTAAGGGATCTGGAGAGGGGTGGACATCCATAGAGCAGTCCTCAGGGACCAGTCCCAGTGGAGTAGATTCTATACATACTGACTTAAACGGTCCTCCGGGGATTTCTCTTCTTTCTGATTGGGCAGGTGTAGGGGCAGCCTCGGACCTCTGATGGGGTCCTTTAATGACCTCTGCGAACTCTGACCCTGAGGGGTTCTGTGGGGGGTTAGTGGGATGCAGATGGGGTGAGGGGTGAGTCCCTACCCCTGTCCCTTGTTCTGTGGTGTCCACTGAGACAGGGGTCAGAGAGGGAGAGGGGCGAGAAGCGAAGACGGAAGAGGGTGAGGAGAGAGAAGAGAAGTCGGAAGAGGGAGAGGGGAAAGACGAGGGGCGCAGAGGTTCAGGAGGACAGGGGAAGGCCAACCGGTCACTCTCCACTTCCATTCTGTTGACTTTCACCACACACATCTGCCGGCAAGGACCTGTGGAACAGAGACACAACAGAAAATACACTCAGATAAAAAAATAAAAATACCTTTGAGATGGTAAAAAAAAACAAAAAAACATTTGAATGATAAAATATTAGTCTACATGGGATCGAATCCAGAAGATATTACAGAAGAAAAAGGCTTGGGTCCATTTGGATCTCTAACCCATAGAATTAGGAATTACAATACTAGAATGGACATGAACCTGCTTATGATGGGATAAAGGGCAGCCATTTTGGTCAGGGAGTTGGTCAACCATGCTTTGCCAGTGCTGTTTATAAGACATAGTGTAAAATAACGAAGTTGAACAATTTTGTCTGCACTGTATATCTGTTAGCTAGCCAGACTGTTTTAGACCAATGGTTCCATTCATTTTTGCACAATATTTTAGGTTGACAATAATTCTATTGCACAATTTCTGATATATCACACACCTTAGTTTTATTTTAAGTATCAGAATTATACCTCTACTGCCATTCATTCCAATTAGACTGGTTTGGATTTCTCCCTGACCAATATGGCTGACATTTTCACCCCATTCTTGAACGTTGAGGGTTTATGACATAGCCCCTCTAGTAATTTAATTGGATCTCTTACAATCAATCAATCAATCAATCGATACATCGTTCAGAATCACTCAACTAATCTCTTACCAGGGAGCCGGAGTGTATTCTCAGTGTGATCCTCTCCCTCTCCTTCCTCCTCATCCTCCTCATCCTCCCCAGCCCTGCAACCTCTCCGGACCTTGGGACCCAGGGTGCCTCCGAGGCCTCTCCTCCTACCCAGGACAGAGCACCCTTCCAGGGCTACAGGCTCCTCGCTGGTCCTCAGGCGCTTGGATCTGGTCCGTGGGTGTGGGAGGCTGCTGTAAGGGGGCCAAATTTAGCATCTCTTTGACATGCCACTTATTCAGAACAATTTAAAAATATATATTCAATGCATGTTCACACACACTTCCAAACTCCTCCCTCCTCCTCCCACACACCTCCCTCCCTCCCTCCTCCCCACACACCTCCCTCCCTCCCACACACCTCCCTCCCACACACCTCCCTCCCTCCTCCTCCCCACACACCTCCCTCCCTCCTCCTCCCCACACACCTCCCTCCCTCCTCCTCCCCACACACCTCCCTCCCTCCTCCTCCCCACACACCTCCCTCCCTCCTCCTCCCCACACACCTCCCTCCCTCCCCCACACCTCTCTCCCTCCTCCTCCCCACACACCTCCCTCCCTCCCTCCCTCCCCACACACCTCCCTCCCTCCCCACACACCTCCCTCCATCCCCATACACCTCCCCCTCCCTCCCCACACACCTCCCTCCTCCTCCCCCCCATACACCTCCCTCCATCCATCCCCACACACCTCCCTCCCTCCCTCCCTCCATCCATCCCTCCCCATACCTGCTGACAGGAGTCTTGACCCGGCTGCGCTGTAGCCAGTTCTGCAGCTCTGGGGTGGTGGCGGGCGTGGCTCGGGTGTGGTCCAGAGGACAGGAGTCCTTCCCCAGCTTCCAGACAGCATAACGGTCCGGTTGGAACCACTTCACAAAGGGATCCATACTGATCTTCACCATGTCTTTACTGCATGTACACTAGGGTGGAGGGGAGAAGGGAGTTAGCATACTATATAGTGTGGAATCTCTCCACAAAAGGGATCCATACGGATCTTCACCACGTCCCTACTACACTAGAGAGGAGGGGACAGGGGTTAGGATCCAGACTAGCATACTATTAAGTGTGTGCAGGGGAAGTAGAATCGCTAGCCTGTTAGCTGTGTGTGCGCAGGGGAAGTAGAATCGCTAGCCTGTTAGCTGTGTGTGCAGGGGAAGTAGAATCCTTAGCTTGTTAGCTGTGTGTGCAGGGGAAGTAGAATCCTTAGCTTGTTAGCTGTGTGTGTGCAGGGGAAGTAGAATAAGCTAGCTTGTTAGCTGTGTGTGCAGGGGAAGTAGAATAAGCTAGCTTGTTAGCTGTGTGTGCAGGGGAAGTAGAATCCTTAGCTTGTTAGCTGTGTGTGCAGGGGAAGTAGAATAAGCTAGCTTGTTAGCTGTGTGTGCAGGGGAAGTAGAATAAGCTAGCTTGTTAGCTGTGTGTGCAGGGGAAGTAGAATCCTTAGCTTGTTAGCTGTGTGTGTGCAGGGGAAGTAGAATCGCTAGCTTGTTAGCTGTGTGTGCAGGGGAAGTAGAATCGCTAGCTTGTTAGCTGTGTGTGCAGGGGAAGTAGAATCGCTAGCTTGTTAGCTGTGTGTGCTAGAAGCTTCCATTGTGAAAGTGACATCACCTGCCCTGAGACCCAGAAGTACTGCCTCCCCCCAGAGGTACTGACCATAGTTCTGGAGGGGTCCCTGGTTCCACGTGGAAATACACAACAGAAATAGTTCAGAGTAAACAGCGTCGTGTTTTCTTCCTCTTACCTGAGTGGCCACCTTGCCGTAGTCGATCCATCGGACACTAGCGAAGTTGGTAGACTCGGCACAGTTGAAGCCGTGGTTGAAGCCAGCGTGGTAACCATAGGGGAAGGTAATCATAAACTCGCCTGCCTCCTGGGTGATCTGGAGAGAGGAGGAGGAGGGAGTTGAGAAGAAAACCACTGGAAAATGTCCTTTATCAATTTGTCCCCGTTGAGATCCCTTGACAGAGAAGAGAATCTCCCACACTGTTCTTGGCAGGATCACTTGTGTTAATCTAGCTAACGTATCAGCCTCACATATACACAACCTCTCTCCAAATGAAGACCAGGTCAAGACAGTATCTCAGCAGTAAGGCAATATACAACCAGTCAATACACAATCAACTAAAGTGAAGAGCTGTTGTAATGTTGGTAAAGATGACTAGAAGGCAGGTTTGTGACAGTGTAGAAGTGTGTGTTGTAACACTATGTTGTAGCCACAGTTAAGACACAGTCAGTTAGTCCTACCTTGTCGAAGGGGATGCTGTACTTCTTCAGGATGGACGGGGAGATCAGGGTCATCTTATGACGGAGAAACGCCTCACATCCTTTAAACCCGTTGGGGAAGAAACCTGGAAAACACACACACACACACACACACACACACACACGTTGGTACAACAATTTAGGTCTATCCTCCTAAGACCACAATTAGACCGGCAGCCCAATTATTGTCAAAAGACCAAAATTAGGCTGCCTGTCTAAACGCTGCCAAAGTGTTCTAGTTTTACTTAGCATTTCATCTTGTTAAACTTGACCAGAAATCTTACCTGTTGCCAGTCTCTCCAGTCTCTTCCCATGTTCAGGGGGGATGGCATACCTGTAGACAGAGACAACGTGTCTAACGTCAATACACCTGTAGACAACGTGTCTAACGTCAATACACCTGTAGACAACGTGTCTAACGTCAATACACCTGTAGACAACGTGTCTAACGTCAATACACCTGTAGACAACGTGTCTAACGTCAATACACCTGTAGACAACGTGTCTAACGTCAATACACCTGTAGACAACGTGTCTAACGTCAATACACCTGTAGACAACGTGTCTAACGTCAATACACCTGTAGACAACGTGTCTAACGTCAATACACCTGTAGACAACGTGTCTAACGTCAATACACCTGTAGACAACGTGTCTAATGCCAATACACCTGTAGACAACGTGTCTAATGCCAATACACCTGTAGACAACGTGTCTAATGCCAATACACCTGTAGACAACGTGTCTAATGCCAATACACCTGTAGACAACGTGTCTAATACACCTGTAGACAACGTGTCTAATACACCTGTAGACAACGTGTCTAATACACCTGTAGACAACGTGTCTAATACACCTGTAGACAACGTGTCTAACGTCAATACACCTGTAGACAACGTGTCTAACGTCAATACACCTGTAGACAACGTGTCTAACGTCAATACACCTGTAGACAACGTGTCTAACGTCAATACACCTGTAGACAACGTGTCTAACGTCAATACACCTGTAGACAACGTGTCTAATGTCAATACACCTGTAGACAACGTGTCTAATGTCAATACACCTGTAGACAACGTGTCTAATGTCAATACACCTGTAGACAACGTGTCTAATGTCAATACACCTGTAGACAACGTGTCTAATGTCAATACACCTGTAGACAACGTGTCTAATGTCAATACACCTGTAGACAACGTGTCTAATGTCAATACACCTGTAGACAACGTGTCTAACGTCAATACACCTGTAGACAACGTGTCTAACGTCAATACACCTGTAGACAACGTGTCTAACGTCAATACACCTGTAGACAACGTGTCTAATGTCAATACACCTGTAGACAACGTGTCTAAGTCAATACACCTGTAGACAACGTGTCTAATGTCAATACACCTGTAGACAACGTGTCTAATGTCAATACACCTGTAGACAACGTGTCTAATGTCAATACACCTGTAGACAACGTGTCTAATGTCAATACACCTGTAGACAACGTGTCTAATGTCAATACACCTGTAGACAACGTGTCTAATGTCAATACACCTGTAGACAACGTGTCTAATGTCAATACACCTGTAGACAACGTGTCTAATGTCAATACACCTGTAGACAACGTGTCTAATGTCAATACACCTGTAGACAACGTGTCTAATGTCAATACACCTGTAGACAACGTGTCTAATGTCAATACACCTGTAGACAACGTGTCTAACGTCAATACACCTGTAGACAACGTGTCTAACGTCAATACACCTGTAGACAACGTGTCTAATGTCAATACACCTGTAGACAACGTGTCTAACGTCAATACACCTGTAGACAACGTGTCTAATGTCAATACACCTGTAGACAACGTGTCTAATGTCAATACACCTGTAGACAACGTGTCTAATGTCAATACACCTGTAGACAACGTGTCTAATGTCAATACACCTGTAGACAACGTGTCTAATGTTAATACACCTGTAGACAACGTGTCTAATGTCAATACACCTGTAGACAACGTGTCTAATGTCAATACACCTGTAGACAACGTGTCTAATGTCAATACACCTGTAGACAACGTGTCTAATGTCAATACACCTGTAGACAACGTGTCTAATGTTAATACACCTGTAGACAACGTGTCTAACGTCAATACACCTGTAGACAACGTGTCTAACGTCAATACACCTGTAGACAACGTGTCTAACGTCAATACACCTGTAGACAACGTGTCTAACGTCAATACACCTGTAGACAACGTGTCTAATGTTAATACACCTGTAGACAACGAGAATGTTTGTCAGGTTAATACATAAGGTAAATACTAAACTAGTTTATGGTAGGTGTTATGTAGAGGGAGAATGTTTGTCAGGTTAATACATAAGGTAAATACTAAACTAGTTTATGGTCGGTGTTATGTAGAGGAGAATGTTTGTCAGGTTAATACATAAGGTAAATACTAAACTAGTTTATGGTAGGTGTTATGTAGACAGAGAATGTTTGTCAGGTTAATACATAAGGTAAATACTAAACTAGTTTATGGTAGGTGTTATGTAGAGGGAGACAAACTGTTCAGATGTTTCATCATCTACACTGACAATACTGGCCCCTAGTGGTGAGCCTTGGAATTCTAACTATTCTAAAGTTCCTGATATGGAACCAGGAGAACTCTGTAGAATTCCCTCAGGGTTCTTAGGCATTCCATTTCACCTCTTCTCCCCCATCAGAAGCCCATACTATCTGCCCCATATTCAACGGTTAGTCTGGGTAAGGGTGTCTGTGTGTGTGTGTGTGTGTGTGTGTGTGTGTGTGTGTAAGGGGAGAGGGAGGACTGCCCCAGGAGTGGGGGAAGTGAGGGGTGAGGAGGGGTTGAGAGAAGAGCTTACCCTTCAGGGAAATGTGTGAAAATGGGGAGCGGTGAGAACCATGTATGTGTTACAGGACTTCCTGCTCTAATGAGCAGCAGTATACCTCCAGAGGAATGGAGAGATGGGGAGACTAAGAGAGGGAGGTGGAAGGAGGGAGACTCACCAGGGAGGAATAAAGAAATCATTCCCTTCCTACCCATCTCTCCCTCTAACCCTGCTCATTCCCCTCTCCCTTCCTACCCATCTCTCCCTCTAACCCTGCTCATTCCCCTCTCCCTTCCTACCCATCTCTCCCTCTAACCCTGCTCATTCCCCTCTCCCTTCCTACCCATCTCTCCCTCTAACCCTGCTCATTCCCCTCTCCCTCCCTACCCATCTCTCCCTCTAACCCTGCTCATTCCCCTCTCCCTCCCTACCCATCTCTCCCTCTAACCCTGCTCATTCCCCTCTCCCTCCCTACCCATCTCTCCCTCTAACCCTGCTCATTCCCCTCTCCCTTCCTACCCATCTCTCCCTCTAACCCTGCTCATTCCCCTCTCCATTCCTACCCATCTCTCCCTCTAACCCTGCTCATTCCCCTCTCCCTTCCTACCCATCTCTCCCTCTAACCCTGCTCATTCCCCTCTCCCTTCCTACCCATCTCTCCCTCTAACCCTGCTCATTCCCCTCTCCCTTCCTACCCATCTCTCCCTCTAACCCTGCTCATTCCCCTCTCCCTTCCTACCCATCTCTCCCTCTAACCCTGCTCATTCCCCTCTCCCTTCCTACCCATCTCTCCCTCTAACCCTGCTCATTCCCCTCTCCCTCCCTACCCATCTCTCCCTCTAACCCTGCTCATTCCCCTCTCCCTCCCTACCCATCTCTCCCTCTAACCCTGCTCATTCCCCTCTCCCTCTAACCCTGCTCATTCCCCTCTCCCTTCCTACCCATCTCTCCCTCTAACCCTGCTCATTCCCCTCTCCCTTCCTACCCATCTCTCCCTCTAACCCTGCTCATTCCCCTCTCCCTTCCTACCCATCTCTCCCTCTAACCCTGCTCATTCCCCTCTCCCTTCCTACCCATCTCTCCCTCTAACCCTGCTCATTCCCCTCTCCCTCCCTACCCATCTCTCCCTCTAACCCTGCTCATTCCCCTCTCCCTCCCTACCCATCTCTCCCTCTAACCCTGCTCATTCCCCTCTCCCTTCCTACCCATCTCTCCCTCTAACCCTGCTCATTCCCCTCTCCCTTCCTACCCATCTCTCCCTCTAACCCTGCTCATTCCCCTCTCCCTTCCTACCCATCTCTCCCTCTAACCCTGCTCATTCCCCTCTCCCTTCCTACCCATCTCTCCCTCTAACCCTGCTCATTCCCCTCTCCCTTCCTACCCATCTCTCCCTCTAACCCTGCTCATTCCCCTCTCCCTTCCTACCCATCTCTCCCTCTAACCCTGCTCATTCCCCTCTCCCTTCCTACCCATCTCTCCCTCTAACCCTGCTCATTCCCCTCTCCCTTCCTACCCATCTCTCCCTCTAACCCTGCTCATTCCCCTCTCCCTTCCTACAAATCTCTCCCTCTAACCCTGCTCATTCCCCTCTCCCTTCCTACCCATCTCTCCCTCTAACCCTGCTCATTCCCCTCTCCCTTCCTACCCATCTCTCCCTCTAACCCTGCTCATTCCCCTCTCCCTTCCTACCCATCTCTCCCTCTAACCCTGCCTCTCAGTTTGCCTGAGACACAACATGCTAGTAAATAACCACACACACAGTATTCCCCCTACCAGGACTTGGGCTCTCCAAAGTGCAGGTAGTTGATGCTATAAAGGTCCATGTCTTCAGTGTGCCAGGAGAAGCTGGTCTTCCACATGCCAAAGTACAGGTAGGGTGTGTTAACCCCCTGGATAGAAACACCACAGTCCTCTTCAATCACATCCAGGATGGAGTTGAGGTGGCCGATGTTCCACTCCTCTATACCCTACAGAAGGTAGACAGGAGGAGAGAGGGAGGAGGAGAGGGAGGGAGGAGGAGAGGGAGGGAGGGAGAGAGAGGAGGAGAGAGGGAGTTAGATGAAAGACAGAAGGGAGAGAGGGAGGGAGTTTGATGAAAGAAAGGAGAGAGGAGGAGAGAGACAGAAGGGAGAGAGGAGGAGAGAGACAGAAGAGAGAGAGGAGAGAGACAGAAGGGAGAGAGGAGGAGAGAGACAGAAGAGAGAGAGGGAAGGAGTTAGATGAAAGACATAAGGGAGAGAGGGAGGGAGTTTGATGAAAGACAGAAGGGAGAGAGGAGGAGAGAGACAGAAGAGAGAGAGGGAAGGAGTTAGATGAAAGACATAAGGGAGAGAGGGAGGGAGTTTGATGAAAGACAGAAGGGAGAGAGGGAGGGAGTTTGATGAAAGACAGAAGGGAGAGAGGAGGAGAAACAATAAGATTGAAAGTATCTAGATAGAGTTGAGGTATCTGATATTCCACTCCTCTATATACACTCCACCCTGCACCAGGACAGAGGAGATGTTGGGATGATTAGAAAGGAACACACAGGGAGTGAAATGACAGTGATCCTGATGATCAGTGATGAGTGACAGAGAGAGGAGAGAGAGACTGATATTCTGTGAGTCCTGAGACATCTACCTCGTCATAGAGGCTCCCGGGGACGTCAGCTCCATATATGGGAGATACGAAGGTCAGGTTCTTCCAGTACTTCCTCTCCAGGTCCTCATAGTTCAGGTAGCGGGGAGTACAATATCTGGAGAGGTAGAAGATCTATGTTATAACAACTATACTAATATAACTCATAGTTCAGGTAGCGGGAGTACAGTATCTGGAGAGGTAGAAGATCTATGTTATAACAACTATACTAATATAGAGGGAGTGTGTTTATTGTTACTGACTTGTCACTGTTGGCGAGGCGTCTGAACTCGTGTTTGTGTGTGTTCATGCTGTGCTTGTCTTTGTCGTGTGTGTGTGTGTATACTGTGCTTGTCTTTGTCGTGTGTGTGTGTGTTTGTTTATACTACGCTTGTCTTTGTCGTGTGCGTGTGTGTGTGTATACTGTGCTTGTCTTTGTCGTGTGTGTGTGTGTTTGTTTATACTACGCTTGTCTTTGTCGTGTGCGTGTGTGTTTATACTACGCTTGTCTTTGTCGTGTGTGTGTGTGTAGTTACTGACTTGTCACTGTTGGCGAGGCGTCTGAACTCCTTCACACTGAGTGGTTTCTTCTGGATGTTGAACTGAGTGAACAGGCCTGACTGGCCAGCAACCATCTGCTGTATCGGGGCATGGATCACCAGGTCATCAATATCATCATAGCTACACCGAGGACGCCAGCCCTTAGGAGGAATCACCTGGAGACAGGTAGAGGAGAGAGGGGTTATCACCCGGAGACAGGTAGAGGAGAGAGGGAGGGTTATCACCCGGAGACAGGTAGAGGAGAGAGGGGGGTTATCACCCGGAGACAGGTAGAGGAGAGAGGGGGGTTATCACCCGGAGACAGGTAGAGGAGAGAGGGGTTATCACCTGGAGACAGGTAGAGGAGAGAGGGGTTATCACCCGGAGACAGGTAGAGGAGAGAGGGACGGGTTATCACCCGGAGACAGGTAGAGGAGAGAGGGACGGGTTATCACCCGGAGACAGGTAGAGGAGAGAGGGAGGGGTTATCACCCGGAGACAGGTAGAGGAGAGAGGGACGGGTTATCACCCGGAGACAGGTAGAGGAGAGAGGGACGGGTTATCACCCGGAGACAGGTAGAGGAGAGAGAGAGAGGGGTTATCACCCGGAGACAGGTAGAGGAGAGAGAGGAGGGGTTATCACCTGGAGACAGGTAGAGGAGAGAGAGAGAGGGGTTATCACCCGGAGACAGGTAGAGGAGAGAGAGGGAGGGGTTATCACCCGGAGACAGGTAGAGGAGAGAGAGGAGGGGTTATCACCTGGAGACAGGTAGAGGAGAGAGAGGGAGGGGTTATCACCTGGAGACAGGTAGAGGAGAGAGAGGGAGGGGTTATCACCTGGAGACAGGTAGAGGAGAGAGAGGAGGGGTTATCACCTGGAGACAGGTAGAGGAGAGAGAGAGAGGGGTTATCACCTGGAGACAGGTAGAGGAGAGAGAGAGAGGGGGTTATCACCTGGAGACAGGTAGAGGAGAGAGAGAGAGGGGTTATCACCTGGAGACAGGTAGAGGAGAGAGAGAGAGAGAGGGGTTATCACCTGGAGACAGGTAGAGGAGAGAGAGAGAGGGGGGTTATCACCTGGAGACAGGTAGAGGAGAGAGAGAGAGAGGGGTTATCACCTGGAGACAGGTAGAGGAGAGAGAGAGAGGGGTTATCACCTGGAGACAGGTAGAGGAGAGAGAGAGAGAGGGGTTATCACCTGGAGACAGGTAGAGGAGAGAGAGAGAGAGGGGGTTATCACCTGGAGACAGGTAGAGGAGAGAGAGAGAGGGGGTTATCACCTGGAGACAGGTAGAGGAGAGAGAGAGAGGGGTTATCACCTGGAGACAGGTAGAGGAGAGAGAGAGAGGGGTTATCACCTGGAGACAGGTAGAGGAGAGAGAGAGGGGTTATCACCTGGAGACAGGTAGAGGAGAGAGAGAGGGGTTATCACCTGGAGACAGGTAGAGGAGAGAGAGAGAGGGGGTTATCACCTGGAGACAGGTAGAGGAGAGAGAGAGAGGGGGTTATCACCTGGAGACAGGTAGAGGAGAGAGAGAGAGAGGGGGGTTATCACCTGGAGACAGGTAGAGGAGAGAGAGAGAGGGGGTTATCACCTGGAGACAGGTAGAGGAGAGAGAGAGAGGGGTTATCACCTGGAGACAGGTAGAGGAGAGAGAGAGGGGGTTATCACCTGGAGACAGGTAGAGGAGAGAGAGAGAGGGGGTTATCACCTGGAGACAGGTAGAGGAGAGAGAGAGAGGGGGTTATCACCTGGAGACAGGTAGAGGAGAGAGAGAGAGAGGGGTTATCACCTGGAGACAGGTAGAGGAGAGAGAGAGAGGGGTTATCACCTGGAGACAGGTAGAGGAGAGAGAGAGAGGGGTTATCACCTGGAGACAGGTAGAGGAGAGAGAGAGGGGGGTTATCACCTGGAGACAGGTAGAGGAGAGAGAGAGAGGGGTTATCACCTGGAGACAGGTAGAGGAGAGAGAGAGGGGTTATCACCTGGAGACAGGTAGAGGAGAGAGAGAGAGGGGTTATCACCTGGAGACAGGTAGAGGAGAGAGAGAGAGAGAGAGGGGTTATCACCTGGAGACAGGTAGAGGAGAGAGAGAGGGGTTATCACCTGGAGACAGGTAGAGGAGAGAGAGAGGGGTTATCACCTGGAGACAGGTAGAGGAGAGAGAGAGAGAGGGGGTTATCACCTGGAGACAGGTAGAGGAGAGAGAGAGAGAGGGGGTTATCACCTGGAGACAGGTAGAGGAGAGAGAGAGAGGGGTTATCACCTGGAGACAGGTAGAGGAGAGAGAGAGAGGGGTTATCACCTGGAGACAGGTAGAGGAGAGAGAGAGAGGGGTTATCACCTGGAGACAGGTAGAGGAGAGAGAGAGAGGGGTTATCACCTGGAGACAGGTAGAGGAGAGAGAGAGAGGGGTTATCACCTGGAGACAGGTAGAGGAGAGAGAGAGAGGGGTTATCACCTGGAGACAGGTAGAGGAGAGAGAGAGAGGGGGTTATCACCTGGAGACAGGTAGAGGAGAGAGAGAGAGAGGGGGTTATCACCTGGAGACAGGTAGAGGAGAGAGAGAGAGGGGGTTATCACCTGGAGACAGGTAGAGGAGAGAGAGAGAGGGGTTATCACCTGGAGACAGGTAGAGGAGAGAGAGAGAGGGGGTTATCACCTGGAGACAGGTAGAGGAGAGAGAGAGAGGGGGGTTATCACCTGGAGACAGGTAGAGGAGAGAGAGAGAGGGGGGTTATCACCTGGAGACAGGTAGAGGAGAGAGAGAGAGGAGGGGTTATCACCTGGAGACAGGTAGAGGAGAGAGAGAGAGGAGGGGTTATCACCTGGAGACAGGTAGAGGAGAGAGAGAGAGAGGGGTTATCACCTGGAGACAGGTAGAGGAGAGAGAGAGAGGGGGTTATCACCTGGAGACAGGTAGAGGAGAGAGAGAGAGGGGTTATCACCTGGAGACAGGTAGAGGAGAGAGAGAGAGGGGTTATCACCTGGAGACAGGTAGAGGAGAGAGAGAGGGGTTATCACCTGGAGACAGGTAGAGGAGAGAGAGAGAGGGGTTATCACCTGGAGACAGGTAGAGGAGAGAGAGAGAGGGGGGTTATCACCTGGAGACAGGTAGAGGAGAGAGAGAGAGAGGGGGTTATCACCTGGAGACAGGTAGAGGAGAGAGAGAGAGGGGTTATCACCTGGAGACAGGTAGAGGAGAGAGAGAGAGGGGGGTTATCACCTGGAGACAGGTAGAGGAGAGAGAGAGAGAGGGGTTATCACCTGGAGACAGGTAGAGGAGAGAGAGAGGGGGTTATCACCTGGAGACAGGTAGAGGAGAGAGAGAGGGGTTATCACCTGGAGACAGGTAGAGGAGAGAGAGAGAGAGGGGTTATCACCTGGAGACAGGTAGAGGAGAGAGAGAGAGGGGTTATCACCTGGAGACAGGTAGAGGAGAGAGAGAGAGGGGGTTATCACCTGGAGACAGGTAGAGGAGAGAGAGAGAGGGGTTATCACCTGGAGACAGGTAGAGGAGAGAGAGAGAGGGGGTTATCACCTGGAGACAGGTAGAGGAGAGAGAGAGAGGGGTTATCACCTGGAGACAGGTAGAGGAGAGAGAGAGAGGGGGTTATCACCTGGAGACAGGTAGAGGAGAGAGAGAGAGGGGTTATCACCTGGAGACAGGTAGAGGAGAGAGAGAGAGAGGGGGTTATCACCTGGAGACAGGTAGAGGAGAGAGAGAGAGAGGGGTTATCACCTGGAGACAGGTAGAGGAGAGAGAGAGAGGGGGTTATCACCTGGAGACAGGTAGAGGAGAGAGAGAGAGGGGTTATCACCTGGAGACAGGTAGAGGAGAGAGAGAGAGAGGGGTTATCACCTGGAGACAGGTAGAGGAGAGAGAGAGAGAGGGGTTATCACCTGGAGACAGGTAGAGGAGAGAGAGAGGGGTTATCACCTGGAGACAGGTAGAGGAGAGAGAGAGAGGGGTTATCACCTGGAGACAGGTAGAGGAGAGAGAGAGAGGGGTTATCACCTGGAGACAGGTAGAGGAGAGAGAGAGAGGGGGGTTATCACCTGGAGACAGGTAGAGGAGAGAGAGAGAGAGAGGGGTTATCACCTGGAGACAGGTAGAGGAGAGAGAGAGAGAGGGGTTATCACCTGGAGACAGGTAGAGGAGAGAGAGAGAGGGGTTATCACCTGGAGACAGGTAGAGGAGAGAGAGAGAGGGGTTATCACCTGGAGACAGGTAGAGGAGAGAGAGAGAGGGGTTATCACCTGGAGACAGGTAGAGGAGAGAGAGAGAGGGGGTTATCACCTGGAGACAGGTAGAGGAGAGAGAGAGAGGGGTTATCACCTGGAGACAGGTAGAGGAGAGAGAGAGGGGGGTTATCACCTGGAGACAGGTAGAGGAGAGAGAGAGAGGGGGTTATCACCTGGAGACAGGTAGAGGAGAGAGAGAGAGGGGTTATCACCTGGAGACAGGTAGAGGAGAGAGAGAGGGGGTTATCACCTGGAGACAGGTAGAGGAGAGAGAGAGAGGGGGGTTATCACCTGGAGACAGGTAGAGGAGAGAGAGAGGGGGGTTATCACCTGGAGACAGGTAGAGGAGAGAGAGAGAGGGGGTTATCACCTGGAGACAGGTAGAGGAGAGAGAGAGAGGGGTTATCACCTGGAGACAGGTAGAGGAGAGAGAGAGGGGGGTTATCACCTGGAGACAGGTAGAGGAGAGAGAGAGAGGGGGTTATCACCTGGAGACAGGTAGAGGAGAGAGAGAGGGGGTTATCACCTGGAGACAGGTAGAGGAGAGAGAGAGAGGGGGGTTATCACCTGGAGACAGGTAGAGGAGAGAGAGAGAGGGGGTTATCACCTGGAGACAGGTAGAGGAGAGAGAGAGAGGGGTTATCACCTGGAGACAGGTAGAGGAGAGAGAGAGAGGGGTTATCACCTGGAGACAGGTAGAGGAGAGAGAGAGAGGGGTTATCACCTGGAGACAGGTAGAGGAGAGAGAGAGAGGGGGTTATCACCTGGAGACAGGTAGAGGAGAGAGAGAGAGGGGTTATCACCTGGAGACAGGTAGAGGAGAGAGAGAGAGGGGGGTTATCACCTGGAGACAGGTAGAGGAGAGAGAGAGAGGGGTTATCACCTGGAGACAGGTAGAGGAGAGAGAGAGAGAGGGGTTATCACCTGGAGACAGGTAGAGGAGAGAGAGAGGGGTTATCACCTGGAGACAGGTAGAGGAGAGAGAGAGAGGGGGTTATCACCTGGAGACAGGTAGAGGAGAGAGAGAGAGGGGTTATCACCTGGAGACAGGTAGAGGAGAGAGAGAGAGGGGTTATCACCTGGAGACAGGTAGAGGAGAGAGAGAGAGGGGTTATCACCTGGAGACAGGTAGAGGAGAGAGAGAGAGGGGTTATCACCTGGAGACAGGTAGAGGAGAGAGAGAGGGGTTATCACCTGGAGACAGGTAGAGGAGAGAGAGAGAGGGGGGTTATCACCTGGAGACAGGTAGAGGAGAGAGAGAGAGAGGGGTTATCACCTGGAGACAGGTAGAGGAGAGAGAGAGAGGGGGTTATCACCTGGAGACAGGTAGAGGAGAGAGAGAGAGGGGGGTTATCACCTGGAGACAGGTAGAGGAGAGAGAGAGAGGGGTTATCACCTGGAGACAGGTAAAGGGTGAAGATCCCCAAACACTCACACATCAACAACAACTCACACACACACACACACACACACACACACACACACACACACACACACACACACACACACACACACACACACACACACACACACACACACACACACACACACACACACACACACACACACAGTTGTTCTCTCATCTTTCCTGAACAGACACACTCCAAACACACTTCCAGTCCTCCTCTCAGACACACACCTTGGCGAGGCCAGCGCGGTGCGCCCCCTGTGACTCCATGTAGGCCAGGTAGCGGTTGAAGTCTCTGAACTCCTCCACGGTGGGCCTGAAGGTCATGATCTTGCAGGAGGGGTTAACAGGGCCGTAGACCTCGGCCCCTGCCATCCTGCCTGCTCACACAGATGAAGCCTTGACAGAGAAACCATCTCATTACAGTAATACGTTCTGTTAACTCAGGGGGAAGCAGTATAATAACATCCTAAGGAAACAGGGCAGGAGGGGTTAACAGGGCCGTAGACCTCCGCCCCTGCCATCCTGCCTGCTCACACAGATGAAGCCTTGACAGAGAAACCATCTCATTACAGTAATACGTTCTGTTAACTCAGGGGGAAGCAGTATAATAACATCCTAAGGAAACAGGGCAGGAGGGGTTAACAGGGCCGTAGACCTCCGCCCCTGCCATCCTGCCTCCACCAATTAAACCCAGACAGAGAGTATAATATAAACTGGGTGGTTCGAGCCCTGAATGCTGATTGGCTGACAGCCGTGTTATATCAGACCATATACCACGGCTATGACAAAACATGTATTTTTACTGCTCTAATTATGTTGGTAACCAGTTTATAACAGCAATAAGGCACCTCAGGGGGTTTGTGGTATATGGCCAATATATCACGGCTAAGGGCTGCATCCAGGCAGTCTGCGTTGCACATAAGAACAGCCCTTAGCCGTGGTATATTGGCCATATACCACACCGCCTCTGGCCTTATTGCTTAAATAGAACACAGGCTATGGCCATAGGCTGTCTGACTAGACTGATAAAACCTAGAGATACATACTGTAAAGATACTAGATCCCAGCTAGTCTACATACCGTAGAGATACTAGATCCCAGCTACGTCTACATACCGTAGAGATACTAGATCCCAGCTAGTCTACATACCGTAGAGACACTAGATCCCAGCTAGTCTACATACTGTAGAGATACTAGATCCCAGCTAGTCTACATACTGTAGAGATACTAGATCCCAGCTAGTCTACATACTGTAGAGATACTAGATCCCAGCAAGTCTACATACTGTGTAGAGATACTAGATCCCAGCTAGTCTACATACCGTAGAGATACTAGATCCCAGCTAGTCTACATACCGTAGAGATACTAGATCCCAGCTAGTCTACATACCGTAGAGATACTAGATCCCAGCTAGTCTACATACCGTAGAGACACTAGATCCCAGCTAGTCTACATACCGTAGAGACACTAGATCCCAGCTAGTCTACATACCGTAGAGACGCTAGATCCCAGCTAGTCTACATACCGTAGAGATGCTAGATCCCAGCTAGTCTACATACCGTAGAGATACTAGATCCCAGCTAGTCTACATACCGTAGAGATACTAGATCCCAGCTAGTCTACATACCGTAGAGATACTAGATCCCAGCTAGTCTACATACCGTAGAGACGCTAGATCCCAGCTAGTCTACATACCGTAGAGACGCTAGATCCCAGCTAGTCTACATACCGTAGAGACACTAGATCCCAGCTAGTCTACATACCGTAGAGACGCTAGATCCCAGCTAGTCTACATACCGTAGAGACACTAGATCCCAGCTAGTCTACATACTGTAGAGACACTAGATCCCAGCTAGTCTACATACTATGTGCAGTACTACAGTAGCCCTATTTTACAGCACAGAAGTAACCATGTATTTACTAAGTAGTATTAAACGGTTAAATGGTTATTATAAACTGGGTTGGTTCGAGCGACCTGAATGCTGATTGGCTGACAGCCGCGGTATATCACGCGTATGACAAAACATTTTGTTTTACTGCTCTAATTACATTGATAACCAGTTTATAATAGCAATAAGGCACCTCCGATCAGGACCAGGGTTTGTGAACAACACTCAATGTTGTGCAGTGTAGGCTACAGTATTGCCTAAATGAATAACACATGAATAAAAAGCAACACATAGGTCCTTATTGTTATCGGTCCTTATTGGTTAGTTACACAATAATAACCTATGTGCAACACATTTATTATTCTTATCAGGCCTTATTGGTTAATTACACACAACAGCCAAGGCAGCAGGCTTCTCTTCCTACTTCCTGAGTCCAGCTGTAACACACCTGATTCTACTAATTAACTAATCATCAATCCAATAAGCCTTGATAAACCAGTAGATTAGCTGAACTAAACCCAGTGTTGCAGACAGTGCAACTACAATAAATCTGCCTACAAAATGGCCCCCTATTCCCTATATAGTACAATACTTTTGACCATAGCCCATGGTATAGGAGTATGGGTTCTGGTCAAAAGTTGTGTACTAAAAAAGGTACTCTTTGGGATGCACACCCCAATGCTGCCCATTCTTACTCGTGTAACCTTCAGTTCCGCTGTGTGTTATTTACAAGTTGACCACTGGGTGGCGGTCATCTCCCACAGAGGAAATCCTCTGCTAGTTACCACCAGCAGGGTTCCGATCACCACAACTCTGGTTCCGTCCCGAATGACACCCTATTTCCCTACGTAGTGCACTACTTTTGACCAGGGCTTACATCAAAATTAGAGCACTATATAGGGAATAGGGTAGCATTTGGTATATTCACTTTGAATTTACTTTGACAAAGGAGACAAAGGACTAGACACACAATAACAGTTGGTTTCTTTAAAAACAAAAATAGTTCAAGCAAAACAGTACAATGAGGAATAGACCACAATAAGGAAATGTGTCTCAAAATCATTCATATAGTTTATCGCGCAAAGCAATGAACGGGTTATACAATAACAATAAAACGTTACATTTGAATTGATTCGAATAAAGTAAATCTATGAATTCTGTTGTTGTGGTTACAAAATAACGGTATTGATCATACTTGATATAAAATGGTAACTTCGCCATTTAAAGCTGTTCAACTATTTTCTTAAATCGTGCATATATATATATAGTAGCTAAATGATTAAATCACTTGTGACAGTGCATTTATTTCCCAAGATAAGTCCGAAGTGCAGTGTGGCTAATCTGATCTTTGTCCGTCTTTCTGTCTGAGCTAGCCTACGTTCAGTTGTGGTAGCCAGCAATGGCAGATCGATGAAGACAGTTAAAATAATTGATAACTACGACTGATTAAATCAACCACTCCGTTTCTTTCGTTAGTGTCAGAATGCAAGAGTCTTACAGTCGTCAAACGTGAGATAAATAACAAGAACTGGTTACGATGAGTAAAGGGAAAAGTAGCCAGCTTGCTAAACTGGCCATCTGCACAATACGCGTAGCAGAGAGGGGATTTAAATCCCATTTTGAATGGATGCAGTCCAGATTTATGCTAGCTAACAAGGCCCACTTTAGCTAGCAAGCTACTAGCTGACGAAATATACTGCACGAATTGAACATATATCAACCATAAATAGTCTGGCTGTTATCCAGACACACACAGAAAGACATTTAGCTAGTAAAGTTAGTATTGTGCATCGCAGTTTCACTGGTTTAGCTACCTAACAATAGCTAACAGTTATCTAGCTATTTGCTAGTAGAAGTTAGCACAACGTTAACACCATGTCAACGGGCTCCAGCTAGCCTCACCAGCTAATTCTGAGAGGTAACTGTTAGCTAGCCAGTAATAAAACGGGGTATAAGAAACATTCTGTGTTAGATGTGTAACGTAGACTATGTCCAAGCAGAGCTACTATATCTACAGCCAGTTAACTCTATGCAATAATGTCTGAATCAATTGATAATGCATGCATGCAGCGAAAACGAGTTGCTGTTATTAGCCAGCGTGTGCCAAGTTGGGCTAGCTAGCAACAGTAGCTAGTTAGCTTAGCCAACCAGCTAGCTTAGCCAACCAGTCCACTGCTACAAACGAAAATAGACGCCACAAAACTAGTTGACACTGAATATAGGCATGAATTAAACCCGTGTTATAGATTGCATTTGTCAGGAAATTTGTACTGTACCTTTTGGTGTATGAAAAATGGGTTTTCGTTGTATTGTTGTTTATCTGTTCTCGCCCTGATCGCCCAGCTGTTTTCATATAACAGCTGGTCTACAGCGACTTGTTCTTGAGGCTTCTGCCAGGTCCATAAGTAGATTTCAGACCAGTGGTGTAGTCGGCTGCCCCCTGTCGGCCAAACATGCACCTTCACTTCAATGTGGAAAATAATAAGAAACATACAAAATGAAGCATTTATTTCATTATAGGAGTATTTTCTACAAATGTTCATTCAGAAATGCTGGGGTTTTTCACTTTGGGGACAAATTTAGATTGATATTTTCTCCCTTCCTGTTTTCCTATTGTTTCAGTGTCAACACAGAATTTCCCAGTTTCTACATGTAAAGAATGAATGAAGACTACGTGTGTGCAATATGAATGTCGCCAGCTATGTCTGTTATCGGTGCCCGGTGCTATGTGTGAAGCAGGTGTTCAGACTAATTACAGTTAACACTACCGACTAGGATCCAGTGAGAGAGGAGTGGCATCTATCACCGTTCATAGATGGTTCACCAGGAACCAAACGGACGCAAACGGGACAAAAAGGGGCGGGACTTACCTCAATTCATCCAATAAGAAACTATAATATTCGTTGCAAAATATTTACCGTTAAAACGTTTTGCTACGACATGGATTAATGAATACACCCCCAGGGTGAGAGAGCGAGAACACCGATGACTTTCTATGAACATGGCCGCTCAAGATGAACTCAGTAAGTTTCTAACTGCTTTTGCAGTGATTAAATGCATGTAAGACACGTCATGTATCGGTAACATGTATTATTGCATTTAGTACACAGTCATAACTTATTCTATCGAGCAAAACGCCTGTGATTATGAACTATAAACGTTGATTTGAGGTAGCTAGCTAGCTAACGCCTTCAGAAGGCCGTCTGCACAGTCATGGTCCAAGTGAAAGTGTTGCAGTTGTATTAAAGATCAACGTGATCTGATGACGACTGGAATAGTTTTACATTGGATCAGTCATTTCATTCCCATTTGTAACGATGTCATGTTAGATCTGTAACTACGATGAACTAAACGATTTATATGCGTTGTGCCAATTTGGCGTAACGAAGTGGCTAGCTTGCTGGTTAGCAGTGCTGCCAGGCGTCCGGGACAATATAAATTGTCTTGAAGATTAACCTTGTGTGTGTGAAGTTAGCTAATTAGCGCTAGTAGCTAGCTAATTCATTGCAAGCAATCTAGTTAGGTATCTCGGTGTAACAGGTTGCATACATGGAATGAAAGATGACACATTTTTCAGTGCAGTGAGTGTGTTGGCAAACACACCTCTCACAAGGTAACGTTAGCTAGCCATTTTCCCCTACCCACAGCAGCAGTTAGCTAGCCACGTTTAAGATGATTTAGGTAACTAACTAACCAGCCAAATCACCAGCTAGTTAGCTAGCGACTAATTTATGTCATGAATTCCTTGCCAACTAGTTGCCAGTCTGATGCAAGTAGAAAGCATATCCGCCCTGTCTGACATAGCTAATGTCTATGTCATGCAGGCTTTGTGATCTAGCTCAGAACAGCATGTAACAGCCTATCCACCCCAGTTATAACACATATAACACAATACAAGGTGCATTAGCTACTTTAACAGTCCCTTGTTGATACTTTAGGTCCTAATGTTGTAGCTACATTTGAAATGTTTACAGTTGAGTCATTTAGAAGAATCTCAGTCTTATTCAGAGTAAACTGAGCCACACGGGACCAGCTAAATGGACATTCACACTCTGTGTTTTCTGTACCTTAATTAGACAGCTGTGGCGTTACAGGTGAGTACAGAGGTAGAAGGCGTAGTTTGAAATGTGGACACAGGAAGTGAACCCCGGTCTCCGTCAGGGAGCGTTATATGTGCAGAGAGACCCGGGACCAGCTCGGCTAGACGAGAGGCTACATGTTCAACATTTAGTTGGCCGAATCTCCCAACCAAACCAGTTATCTAAGGCTGTCATGAGAGTTAGGGGATGCCTAATGTGATGATATCACACTAAGGACTGGTTTCCTGGACACAGATCAAGCCCAGTCCTGATTTAAGCCTAGTCCTGGACTTTAAGCATGTGTGACGTTGTGGGATTTGAACCCTGACGTCCCAAATAGTTCCCTACTCCCTATACAGTGCACTACTCTTGACCTGAACCTGGTGAAAGTAGTGCACTATAAAGGTAATAGGGTGCCATTTGGGACAGCCTAGTATCATCATTTCTAATTTTAAAATCCTCCCTTTCCTTTCTCCTCCTGTCTCCTCCTCCTCACCTAATTTCTCCTCCTGTCTCCTCCTCCTCACCTAATTTCTCCTCCTGTCTCCTCCTCCTCACCTAATTTCTCCTCCTGTCTCCTCCTCCTCACCTAATTTCTCCTCCTGTCTCCTCCTCCTCACCTAATTTCTCCTCCTGTCTCCTCCTCCTCACCTAATTTCTCCTCCTGTCTCCTCCTCCTCACCTAATTTCTCCTCCTGTCTCCTCCTCCTCACCTAATTTCTCCTCCTGTCTCCTCCTCCTCACCTAATTTCTCCTCCGTTCAATTCTCCAGATCAACTGGAGCGAGTTTTCTTGCGTTTGGGCCATGCAGAGACAGACGACCAACTCCAGGACATCATATCCAAGTTCCTGCCCCCGGTCCTCCTCAAACTGTCCAGCGTGCAGGAGGGAGTCAGGAAGAAAGTAAGAACACACTGATGTCTGTTTCTTCCGTCCTGCAGTACCAGTAGCCTGCACATAGCTGTGTCTCTGTTCTCCGGCACCTTCTCCAGGAAGTGTTCACTTGCACTTATTCTCGGCTGGATTTTACAATGGAGGAATTGGAAACTCCCTCCGGCCAATGCTTACATCAATCCTATGCTTTTAAATCCATGACGGGGTGTGTGGAAGACAAGTGCACACAGCTGCTCAATGTTATTGTATTGGGAAAGGCCCGTCCACAGCACTGTAGTAATATCAATCAGTGTGTCTGCTGCTGTAACTGTGTTCTCCATAGAACACACAGATTAGTTGTAGACCTGATGGTACACACTACTAGTACACTATACAGTAGCTTTATGCTAATCATAAACCATCTCTTCTAACAGTCAACTGGAATCCTAATCTATTCTCTACCAGGTGATGGAGCGACTGGTAACTTCTTATTAGAACTAACCGGTGCCCCCGCACATTGACTCTGTACCGGTACCCCCCTGTATACAGCCTCCACATTGACTCTGTACCGGTACCCCTGTATACAGCCTCCACATTGACTCTGTACCGGTACCCCTGTATATAGCCTCCACATTGACTCTGTACCGGTACCCCCTGTATATAGCCTCCACATTGACTCTGTACCGGTACCCCTGTATATAGCCTCCACATTGACTCTGTACCGGTACCCCTGTATATAGCCTCCACATTGACTCTGTACCGGTACCCCCTGTATATAGCCTCCACATTGACTCTGTACCGGTACCCCTATATATATAGCCTCCATATTGACTCTGTACCGGTACCCCCTGTATATAGCCTCCACATTGACTCTGTACCGGTACCCCCTGTATATAGCCTCCACATTGACTCTGTACCGGTACCCCCTGTATATAGCCTCCACATTGACTCTGTACCGGTACCCCCTGTATATAGCCTCCACATTGACTCTGTACCGGTACCCCCTGTATATAGCCTCCACATTGACTCTGTACCGGTACCCCCTGTATATAGCCTCCACATTGACTCTGTACCGGTACCCCCTGTATATAGCCTCCACATTGACTCTGTACCGGTACCCCCTGTATATAGCCTCCACATTGACTCTGTACCGGTACCCCTGTATATAGCCTCCACATTGACTCTGTACCGGTACCCCTGTATATAGCCTCCACATTGACTCTGTACCGGTACCCCTGTATATAGCCTCCACATTGACTCTGTACCGGTACCCCCTGTATATAGCCTCCACATTGACTCTGTACCGGTACCCCCTGTATATAGCCTCCACATTGACTCTGTACCGGTACCCCCTGTATATAGCCTCCACATTGACTCTGTACCGGTACCCCCTGTATATAGCCTCCACATTGACTCTGTACCGGTACCCCCTGTATATAGCCTCCACATTGACTCTGTACCGGTACCCCCTGTATATAGCCTCCACATTGACTCTGTACCGGTACCCCCTGTATATAGCCTCCACATTGACTCTGTACCGGTACCCCCTGTATATAGCCTCCACATTGACTCTGTACCGGTACCCCCTGTATATAGCCTCCACATTGACTCTGTACCGGTACCCCCTGTATATAGCCTCCACATTGACTCTGTACCGGTACCCCCTGTATATAGCCTCCACATTGACTCTGTACCGGTACCCCCTGTATATAGCCTCCACATTGACTCTGTACCGGTACCCCCTGTATATAGCCTCCACATTGACTCTGTACCGGTACCCCCTGTATATAGCCTCCACATTGACTCTGTACCGGTACCCCCTGTATATAGCCTCCACATTGACTCTGTACCGGTACCCCCTGTATATAGCCTCCACATTGACTCTGTACCGGTACCCCCTGTATATAGCCTCCACATTGACTCTGTACCGGTACCCCCTGTATATAGCCTCCACATTGACTCTGTACCGGTACCCCCTGTATATAGCCTCCACATTGACTCTGTACCGGTACCCCCTGTATATAGCCTCCACATTGACTCTGTACCGGTACCCCTGTATATAGCCTCCACATTGACTCTGTACCGGTACCCCTGTATATAGCCTCCACATTGACTCTGTACCGGTACCCCTGTATATAGCCTCCACATTGACTCTGTACCGGTACCCCCTGTATATAGCCTCCACATTGACTCTGTACCGGTACCCCCTGTATATAGCCTCCACATTGACTCTGTACCGGTACCCCCTGTATATAGCCTCCACATTGACTCTGTACCGGTACCCCCTGTATATAGCCTCCACATTGACTCTGTACCGGTACCCCTGTATATAGCCTCCACATTGACTCTGTACCGGTACCCCTGTATATAGTCTCCACATTGACTCTGTACCGCTACCCCAGTATATAGCCTCCACATTGACTCTGTACCGGTACCCCCTGTATATAGCCTCCACATTGATTCTGTACCGGTACCTCCTGTATATAGCCTCCACATTGACTCTGTACCGGTACCTCCTGTATATAGCCTCCACATTGACTCTGTACCGGTACCTCCTGTATATAGCCTCCACATTGATTCTGTACCGGTACCTCCTGTATATAGCCTCACTATTGTTATTTTACTGCTGCTCTTTAATTATTTGTTACTTTATTTCATTTTTTTTTCATACTGTTTTTTCTTAAATCCATTATTGGTTAAGGGCCTGTAAGTAAACATTTCACTGTAAGGTCTACACCTGTTGTATTCAGCACATGTGACTCATACCAGGTGGTGGAGCTCCTGGTCCACCTGAACGAGGGGATTAAGAACCTTATTATAACTCATTAATATCATAACCTCTTCATCTCCCTACCAGGTGATGGAGCTACTGGTAACTTATTATTATTATTATTATTATAACTAATCATAACCTCTAGTTCTCCCTACCAGGTGATGGAGCTCCTGGTAACTTATTATTATTATAACTAATCATAACCTCTTCATCTCCCTACCAGGTGATGGAGCTCCTGGTAACTTATTATTATTATAACTAATCATAACCTCTTCATCTCCCTACCAGGTGATGGAGCTCCTGGTAACTTATTATTATTATAACTAATCATAACCTCTTCATCTCCCTACCAGGTGATGGAGCTACTGGTAACTTATTATTATTATAACTAATCATAACCTCTTCATCTCCCTACCAGGTGATGGAGCTACTGGTAACTTATTATTATTATAACTAATCATAACCTCTTCATCTCCCTACCAGGTGATGGAGCTCCTGGTAACTTATTATTATTATTATAACTAATCATAACCTCTTCATCTCCCTACCAGGTGATGGAGCTCCTGGTAACTTATTATTATAACTAATCATAACCTCTTCATCTCCCTACCAGGTGATGGAGCTCCTGGTAACTTATTATTATTATAACTAATCATAACCTCTTCATCTCCCTACCAGGTGATGGAGCTCCTGGTAACTTATTATTATTATAACTAATCATAACCTCTTCATCTCCCTACCAGGTGATGGAGCTCCTGGTAACTTATTATTATTATAACTAATCATAACCTCTTCATCTCCCTACCAGGTGATGGAGCTCCTGGTAACTTATTATTATAACTAATCATAACCTCTTCATCTCCCTACCAGGTGATGGAGCTCCTGGTAACTTATTATTATTATAACTAATCATAACCTCTTCATCTCCCTACCAGGTGATGGAGCTCCTGGTAACTTATTATTATTATAACTAATCATAACCTCTTCATCTCCCTACCAGGTGATGGAGCTCCTGGTAACTTATTATTATTATAACTAATCATAACCTCTTCATCTCCCTACCAGGTGATGGAGCTACTGGTAACTTATTATTATTATAACTAATCATAACCTCTTCATCTCCCTACCAGGTGATGGAGCTCCTGGTAACTTATTATTATTATAACTAATCATAACCTCTTCATCTCCCTACCAGGTGATGGAGCTCCTGGTAACTTATTATTATTATAACTAATCATAACCTCTTCATCTCCCTACCAGGTGATGGAGCTCCTGGTCCACCTGAACAAGAGGATTAAGAGCAGACCTTTGATTCAGCTACCAGTAGAGACTCTCCTGGTTCAGTACCAGGACCCTGCAGCAGCATCCTTTGTTACGGTAATACTCTACATTCTACCTGGGGTGCGTTCGGCAGGACACAGAAGTTGTGGGAAGTTCAGATGGAAATATATGATGTAGAACAATTTTGATATGTAGAATGAGTAATCATGACGGCTCTATTGATGATATTTCTATGCCTGCTGAACGTGGCCTCAGTCTACTTCGACAGCCTGGTTCAACTAGATGGTAATAGACCAATCCCCCAGGGTCTGGTTTGTTGTAGGCTAATGTTCTAGGCTAATGTTGCCCCTACACACTGATCTTGAGTCAGTTTAGCATTTTCTCTACTAATGGTTGGGATTGGGGGAGGAGAAGCTGATCCTAGATCTGTACCTCGGGAGACTTCACCCCGGAGCTGGACAGCCTTCTGTCCTTGCTACTGCTTGCTCTTTGGGGAATAGAGGGCTGTTTGGGGTACTTCCTGTTATCTATGTAGGGAATAGAGGGCTGTTTGGGATACTTCCTGTTATCTATGTAGGGAATAGAGGGCTGTTTGGGATACTTCCTGTTATCTATGTAGGGAATAGAGGGCTGTTTGGGATACTTCCTGTTATTATCTATGTAGGGAATAGAGGGCTGTTTGGGGTACTTCCTGTTATCTATGTAGGGAATAGAGGGCTGTTTGGGATACTTCCTGTTATTATCTATGTAGGGAATAGAGGGCTGTTTGGGATACTTCCTGTTATTATCTATGTAGGGAATAGAGGGCTGTTTGGGATACTTCCTGTTATCTATGTAGGGAATAGAGGGCTGTTTGGGGTACTTCCTGTTATCTATGTAGGGAATAGAGGGCTGTTTGGGATACTTCCTGTTATTATCTATGTAGGGAATAGAGGGCTGTTTGGGATACTTCCTGTTATTATCTATGTAGGGAATAGAGGGCTGTTTGGGATACTTCCTGTTATTATCTATGTAGGGAATAGAGGGCTGTTTGGGGTACTTCCTGTTATTATCTATGTAGGGAATAGAGGGCTGTTTGGGATACTTCCTGTTATTATCTATGTAGGGAATAGAGGGCTGTTTGGGATACTTCCTGTTATTATCTATGTAGGGAATAGAGGGCTGTTTGGGATACTTCCTGTTATTATCTATGTAGGGAATAGAGGGCTGTTTGGGATACTTCCTGTTATTATCTATGTAGGGAATAGAGGGCTGTTTGGGATACTTCCTGTTATTATCTATGTAGGGAATAGAGGGCTGTTTGGGATACTTCCTGTTATTATCTATGTAGGGAATAGAGGGCTGTTTGGGATACTTCCTGTTATTATCTATGTAGGGAATAGAGGGCTGTTTGGGATACTTCCTGTTATTATCTATGTAGGGAATAGAGGGCTGTTTGGGGTACTTCCTGTTATTATCTATGTAGGGAATAGAGGGCTGTTTGGGATACTTCCTGTTATTATCTATGTAGGGAATAGAGGGCTGTTTGGGATACTTCCTGTTATTATCTATGTAGGGAATAGAGGGCTGTTTGGGATACTTCCTGTTATTATCTATGTAGGGAATAGAGGGCTGTTTGGGATACTTCCTGTTATTATCTATGTAGGGAATAGAGGGCTGTTTGGGGTACTTCCTGTTATTATCTATGTAGGGAATAGAGGGCTGTTTGGGATACTTCCTGTTATTATCTATGTAGGGAATAGAGGGCTGTTTGGGATACTTCCTGTTATTATCTATGTAGGGAATAGAGGGCTGTTTGGGATACTTCCTGTTATTATCTATGTAGGGAATAGAGGGCTGTTTGGGATACTTCCTGTTATTATCTATGTAGGGAATAGAGGGCTGTTTGGGATACTTCCTGTTATTATCTATGTAGGGAATAGAGGGCTGTTTGGGATACTTCCTGTTATTATCTATGTAGGGAATAGAGGGCTGTTTGGGATACTTCCTGTTATTATCTATGTAGGGAATAGAGGGCTGTTTGGGATACTTCCTGTTATTATCTATGTAGGGAATAGAGGGCTGTTTGGGATACTTCCTGTTATTATCTATGTAGGGAATAGAGGGCTGTTTGGGATACTTCCTGTTATTATCTATGTAGGGAATAGAGGGCTGTTTGGGATACTTCCTGTTATTATCTATGTAGGGAATAGAGGGCTGTTTGGGGTACTTCCTGTTATTATCTATGTAGGGAATAGAGGGCTGTTTGGGATACTTCCTGTTATTATCTATGTAGGGAATAGAGGGCTGTTTGGGATACTTCCTGTTATCTATGTAGGGAATAGAGGGCTGTTTGGGATACTTCCTGTTATTATCTATGTAGGGAATAGAGGGCTGTTTGGGATACTTCCTGTTATTATCTATGTAGGGAATAGAGGGCTGTTTGGGATACTTCCTGTTATTATCTATGTAGGGAATAGAGGGCTGTTTGGGATACTTCCTGTTATTATCTATGTAGGGAATAGAGGGCTGTTTGGGATACTTCCTGTTATTATCTATGTAGGGAATAGAGGGCTGTTTGGGATACTTCCTGTTATTATCTATGTAGGGAATAGAGGGCTGTTTGGGATACTTCCTGTTATTATCTATGTAGGGAATAGAGGGCTGTTTGGGATACTTCCTGTTATCTATGTAGGGAATAGAGGGCTGTTTGGGATACTTCCTGTTATTATCTATGTAGGGAATAGAGGGCTGTTTGGGATACTTCCTGTTATTATCTATGTAGGGAATAGAGGGCTGTTTGGGATACTTCCTGTTATTATCTATGTAGGGAATAGAGGGCTGTTTGGGATACTTCCTGTTATTATCTATGTAGGGAATAGAGGGCTGTTTGGGATACTTCCTGTTATTATCTATGTAGGGAATAGAGGGCTGTTTGGGATACTTCCTGTTATTATCTATGTAGGGAATAGAGGGCTGTTTGGGATACTTCCTGTTATTATCTATGTAGGGAATAGAGGGCTGTTTGGGATACTTCCTGTTATTATCTATGTAGGGAATAGAGGGCTGTTTGGGATACTTCCTGTTATTATCTATGTAGGGAATAGAGGGCTGTTTGGGGTACTTCCTGTTATTATCTATGTAGGGAATAGAGGGCTGTTTGGGATACTTCCTGTTATTATCTATGTAGGGAATAGAGGGCTGTTTGGGGTACTTCCTGTTATCTATGTAGGGAATAGAGGGCTGTTTGGGATACTTCCTGTTATCTATGTAGGGAATAGAGGGCTGTTTGGGATACTTCCTGTTATTATCTATGTAGGGAATAGAGGGCTGTTTGGGATACTTCCTGTTATTATCTATGTAGGGAATAGAGGGCTGTTTGGGATACTTCCTGTTATTATCTATGTAGGGAATAGAGGGCTGTTTGGGATACTTCCTGTTATTATCTATGTAGGGAATAGAGGGCTGTTTGGGATACTTCCTGTTATCTATGTAGGGAATAGAGGGCTGTTTGGGATACTTCCTGTTATTATCTATGTAGGGAATAGAGGGCTGTTTGGGATACTTCCTGTTATTATCTATGTAGGGAATAGAGGGCTGTTTGGGATACTTCCTGTTATTATCTATGTAGGGAATAGAGGGCTGTTTGGGGTACTTCCTGTTATTATCTATGTAGGGAATAGAGGGCTGTTTGGGATACTTCCTGTTATTATCTATGTAGGGAATAGAGGGCTGTTTGGGATACTTCCTGTTATTATCTATGTAGGGAATAGAGGGCTGTTTGGGATACTTCCTGTTATTATCTATGTAGGGAATAGAGGGCTGTTTGGGATACTTCCTGTTATTATCTATGTAGGGAATAGAGGGCTGTTTGGGGTACTTCCTGTTATTATCTATGTAGGGAATAGAGGGCTGTTTGGGGTACTTCCTGTTAAGGGCTGTTTGGGATACTTCCTGTTATTATCTATGTAGGGAATAGAGGGCTGTTTGGGATACTTCCTGTTATTATCTATGTAGGGAATAGAGGGCTGTTTGGGATACTTCCTGTTATTATCTATGTAGGGAATAGAGGGCTGTTTGGGATACTTCCTGTTATCTATGTAGGGAATAGAGGGCTGTTTGGGATACTTCCTGTTATTATCTATGTAGGGAATAGAGGGCTGTTTGGGATACTTCCTGTTATTATCTATGTAGGGAATAGAGGGCTGTTTGGGATACTTCCTGTTATTATCTATGTAGGGAATAGAGGGCTGTTTGGGATACTTCCTGTTATTATCTATGTAGGGAATAGAGGGCTGTTTGGGATACTTCCTGTTATTATCTATGTAGGGAATAGAGGGCTGTTTGGGATACTTCCTGTTATTATCTATGTAGGGAATAGAGGGCTGTTTGGGATACTTCCTGTTATTATCTATGTAGGGAATAGAGGGCTGTTTGGGATACTTCCTGTTATTATCTATGTAGGGAATAGAGGGCTGTTTGGGATACTTCCTGTTATTATCTATGTAGGGAATAGAGGGCTGTTTGGGATACTTCCTGTTATTATCTATGTAGGGAATAGAGGGCTGTTTGGGATACTTCCTGTTATTATCTATGTAGGGAATAGAGGGCTGTTTGGGATACTTCCTGTTATTATCTATGTAGGGAATAGAGGGCTGTTTGGGATACTTCCTGTTATTATCTATGTAGGGAATAGAGGGCTGTTTGGGATACTTCCTGTTATTATCTATGTAGGGAATAGAGGGCTGTTTGGGATACTTCCTGTTATTATCTATGTAGGGAATAGAGGGCTGTTTGGGGTATTCATCCTGTGATTTATCTTGTCAATATGTCATCTCTCAAACTGAGTAGGCCTATGCTCAAACTCTGTGTATATATATAATCTATGTCTCTGTTTACCATGTTCTTTACTCCCCTGACATTGTGAGATTTTTAATCCAGAACGGTGGATTCTCTCTGCAGAATTTCACTATCATTTACATCAAGATGGGTTACCCTCGACTGGAGGTGGGGAAACAGTGTGAGCTGGCACCAACCCTGCTGACTGCTATGGAGGGCAAGCCTGAACCCCAACAGGATAGGTAAGGAGAGACACACACACACACACACACACACACACACACACACACACACACACACACTGTATGTACACACACACACACACTGACTTCCTGTCCTCTCTCCCTCCAGCTTGATGCATCTTCTGATCCCATCCTTGTATCACATGAAGTACCCAAAGGACTCCTCCAACACTTCCAAGATGGCCTCCCCCTTCATCCTGATGGAGAAACCCAAAACGGTCCAGCTACTGCTGGAGTTCATGCTGGACGTACTGCTGATGCCCTACGGGTCAGTGGGGAGACTACGCTGCCTCTCCAAGGGCCATGGTCACTAGCAGTTCACTATATAGGGAATAGGGCCCTGGTCACTAGTAGTTCACTATATAGGGAATAGGGCTCTGGTCACTAGTAGTTCACTATATAGGGAATAGGGCTCTGGTCACTAGTAGTTCACTATATAGGGAATAGGGCTCTGGTCACTAGTAGTTCACTATATAGGGAATAGGGCTCTGGTCACTAGTAGTTCACTATATAGGGAATAGGGCTCTGGTCACTAGTAGTTCACTATATAGGGAATAGGGCTCTGGTCACTAGTAGTTCACTATATAGGGAATAGGGCCCTGGTCACTAGTAGTTCACTATATAGGGAATAGGGCCCTGGTCACTAGTAGTTCACTATATAGGGCTCTGGTCACTAGTAGTTCACTATATAGGGAATAGGGCTCTGGTTACTAGTAGTTCACTATATAGGGAATAGGGCTCTGGTCACTAGTAGTTCACTATATAGGGAATAGGGCTCTGGTCACTAGTAGTTCACTATATAGGGCTCTGGTCACTAGTAGTTCACTATATAGGGAATAGGGCTCTGGTCACTAGTAGTTCACTATATAGGGAATAGGGCCCTGGTCACTAGTAGTTCACTATATAGGGAATAGGGCTCTGGTCACTAGTAGTTCACTATATAGGGAATAGGGCTCTGGTCTAAAGTAGTTCACTATATAGGGAATAGGGCTCTGGTCACTAGTAGTTCACTATATAGGGAATAGGGCTCTGGTCACTAGTAGTTCACTATATAGGGAATAGGGCTCTGGTCTACTAGTAGTTCACTATATAGGGAATAGGGCTCTGGTCTAAAGTAGTTCACTATATAGGGAATAGGGCTCTGGTCACTAGTAGTTCACTATATAGGGAATAGGGCCCTGGTCACTAGTAGTTCACTATATAGGGAATAGGGCCCTGGTCACTAGTAGTTCACTATATAGGGAATAGGGCCCTGGTCACTAGTAGTTCACTATATAGGGAATAGGGCTCTGGTCACTAGTAGTTCACTATATAGGGAATAGGGCTCTGGTCTAAAGTAGTTCACTATATAGGGAATAGGGCTCTGGTCACTAGTAGTTCACTATATAGGGAATAGGGCCCTGGTCACTAGTAGTTCACTATATAGGGAATAGGGCTCTGGTCACTAGTAGTTCACTATATAGGGAATAGGGCTCTGGTCACTAGTAGTTCACTATATAGGGAATAGGGCTCTGGTCACTAGTAGTTCACTATATAGGGAATAGGGCCCTGGTCATTAGTAGTTCACTATATAGGGAATAGGGCTCTGGTTACTAGTAGTTCACTATATAGGGAATAGGGCTCTGGTCACTAGTAGTTCACTATATAGGGAATAGGGCTCTGGTCACTAGTAGTTCACTATATAGGGAATAGGGCTCTGGTCACTAGTAGTTCACTATATAGGGAATAGGGCTCTGGTCACTAGTAGTTCACTATATAGGGAATAGGGCTCTGGTCACTAGTAGTTCACTATATAGGAAATAGGGCTCTGGTCTACTAGTAGTTCACTATATAGGGAATAGGGCTCTGGTCTAAAGTAGTTCACTATATAGGGAATAGGGCTCTGGTCACTAGTAGTTCACTATATAGGGAATAGGGCTCTGGTCTACTAGTAGTTCACTATATAGGGAATAGGGCTCTGGTCTAAAGTAGTTCACTATATAGGGAATAGGGCTCTGGTCACTAGTAGTTCACTATATAGGGAATAGGGCTCTGGTCTAAAGTAGTGCACTATATAGGGAATAGGGCTCTGGTCTACTAGTAGTGCACTATATAGGGAATAGGGCTCTGGTCTAAAGTAGTGCACTATATAGGGAATAGGGCTCTGGTCACTAGTAGTTCACTATATAGGGAATAGGGCTCTGGTCTAAAGTAGTTCACTATATAGGGAATAGGGCTCTGGTCACTAGTAGTTCACTATATAGGGAATAGGGCTCTGGTCTACTAGTAGTTCACTATATAGGGAATAGGGCTCTGGTCACTAGTAGTTCACTATATAGGGAATAGGGCTCTGGTCTACTAGTAGTTCACTATATAGGGAATAGGGCTCTGGTCACTAGTAGTTCACTATATAGGGAATAGGGCTCTGGTCTACTAGTAGTTCACTATATAGGGAATAGGGCTCTGGTCACTAGTAGTTCACTATATAGGGAATAGGGCCCTGGTCACTAGTAGTTCACTATATAGGGAATAGGGCCCTGGTCACTAGTAGTTCACTATATAGGGAATAGGGCTCTGGTCACTAGTAGTTCACTATATAGGGAATAGGGCTCTGGTCACTAGTAGTTCACTATATAGGGAATAGGGCCCTGGTCACTAGTAGTTCACTATATAGGGAATAGGGCCCTGGTCACTAGTAGTTCACTATATAGGGAATAGGGCCCTGGTCACTAGTAGTTCACTATATAGGGAATAGGGCTCTGGTCACTAGTAGATCACTATATAGGGAATAGGGCTCTGGTCACTAGTAGTTCACTATATAGGGAATAGGGCTCTGGTCACTAGTAGTTCACTATATAGGGAATAGGGCTCTGGTCACTAGTAGTTCACTATATAGGGAATAGGGCTCTGGTCACTAGTAGTTCACTATATAGGGAATAGGGCTCTGGTCACTAGTAGTTCACTATATAGGGAATAGGGCTCTGGTCACTAGTAGTTCACTATATAGGGAATAGGGCTCTGGTCTACAAGTAGTTCACTATATAGGGAATAGGGCTCTGGTCACTAGTAGTTCACTATATAGGGAATAGGGCTCTGGTCTAAAGTAGTGCACTATATAGGGAATAGGGCTCTGGTCTAAAGTAGTGCACTATATAGGGAATAGGGCTCTGGTCACTAGTAGTTCACTATATAGGGAATAGGGCTCTGGTCTAAAGTAGTGCACTATATAGGGAATAGGGCTCTGGTCTAAAGTAGTGCACTATATAGGGAATAGGGCTCTGGTCTAAAGTAGTGCACTATATAGGGAATAGGGCTCTGGTCTAAAGTAGTGCACTATATAGGGAATAGGACTCTGGTCACTAGTAGTGCACTATATAGGGAATAGGGCTCTGGTCTAAAGTAGTGCACTATATAGGGAATAGTGCTCTGGTCACTAGTAGTTCACTATATAGGGAATAGGGCTCTGGTCACTAGTAGTTCACTATATAGGGAATAGGGCTCTGGTCACTAGTAGTTCACTATATAGGGAATAGGGCTCTGGTCACTAGTAGTTCACTATATAGGGAATAGGGCTCTGGTCTAAAGTAGTTCACTATATAGGGAATAGGGCTCTGGTCACTAGTAGTTCACTATATAGGGAATAGGGCTCTGGTCTAAAGTAGTTCACTATATAGGGAATAGGGCTCTGGTCACTAGTAGTTCACTATATAGGGAATAGGGCTCTGGTCTAAAGTAGTTCACTATTTTGGGAATAGGGCTCTGGTCTACTAGTAGTTCACTATATAGGGAATAGGGCTCTGGTCTAAAGTAGTTCACTATTTTGGGAATAGGGCTCTGGTCACTAGTAGTTCACTATATAGGGAATAGCGTGCCGTTTGGGCTGTAACCTATGGGGCTGGCCATTTTATTAAGTGTTCAGGTATGCTAGTATGTTATCGGTTATTGTTGAAATGGTCTAACATACTGTAAAACTTGCAAACAACATGCTCACTCAAGTAATTGTTTTTCCAAAGACTGCTTGAATGAATTATTAGAATCCCTAAACAATTTACCTTGTAGTTGACCTGCCCCTCCTCTCCTCTCCTCCCTCCCCCCTCCCTCTCTCTCCGCTGACCTCCAGGTTTGTCCTGAACGAACCTCCCACTCGCCCAGCTCCCTCGTCCCCTCAGGGTAGCTCTGGGGCAGCGGCGGCCGGACAGGGCCTCCCCCAGCCTCCTCCAGGGATGAGCGTCTACGCTGCCAAGAGGGTCATCGGAGAGGCCCAGTGGAGCCCAGAGCAGCTGGAACAGGTACTGACAACTGACCTCTGAACTTTGACCTTAGAGGAAGGTGTATCACACCTTCCTTGGGGCGGCAGGTAGCCTAGTGGTTAGAGCGTTGGGCCAGTTACCAAAAGGTTGCTAGATTGAATCCCCAAGCTGACAAGGTAAAAATCTGTTGTTCTGCCCCTGAACAAGGCAGTTAACCCACTGTTCCTAGGCTGTCATTGTAAATAAGAATGAGTTGTTAACTGATTTGCCTAGTTAAATAATAAAATGAGAAGGTGGTTGTTGTACTGGGTTGTAAGGTGATGATTACATGTCTCTCCCAGTGTAAGCTCGGCATAGTGAAGTTCATCGAGGCAGAGCAGGTACCAGAGGTGGAGACGGTCATACACCTGGTGGTTGCCTCTAGCGACACAAGACACGGCGTTGCCACGGCCGCAGACCTGGAGCTCAAGAGCAAGCAGAGGTGGGTATCTATGGGACTATTCTACTATTATGGGATGGTGCACCTCATTAGTCCATTTACAACATGCTACAGGATTTGGTTCTGGGTTCTGAGATGAGTTGATTTGTGATATGATGTCATGTGTTGTTGGGTTTATTTTGCAGTATTATCGACTGGAACAACCCCCTGATCGTCAACAAGATGTACAAGGTCTACCTGGGAGACATCCCCCTCAAAACTAAGGTGTGGAAAGATTCACCTCCAACCTTCTGAACTCAATTGATCCCCCCCAATTTGAATGAGTTGAAATGGCTTCCTGACAGGAAGTGGCATTGATGAACGGGAGGCTGAGATCTGTCCAGCGTGGTCGCTACATCATCCTGATTGGTTGTATGTGTGAACAATATCACACGTGCTGTGTCAAACTGTTGGCTGACTAATGTTCTGTGACGGTATGTGATAGGGGGCCAGTCTGAAGAGAGAGCTGAAACATGAGCCGGTCAGCACCAGAGTCAAGATGAAGATCCTACCACATCTCTTACGCTCACGCCTCGCCGCTGAGTGCTTCCCTGCTAACATACAGGTACCGCTGTGATGTTCTGATACATCAACAGTCCTGGAAATGTGTCTTTCAATGTCCTACCACTGTCTTTCCCTCAAGGAAACCTTCATCACTTATCTATTTCCTGTTTCTCTTCTACTCGTTCTCTCTATTCTCCTCCTCCTCCCCAGGTGGTGTACGACGGTCTGTTTGGAGCCAACACCAACAACAAGCTGCTCTCTCTTACGCTTCAGTTTGTTCACCACATCTGTCAGGTGTAAGTACTGGTCCCAAGTCAGTTTCATCCAACCCTTACATATAGGAAGAGTCACTAAGAGCTGGTCCTAGATCAATTTGTCCACCAGTGCCCCAACACATCTGTCAGGTATAAGTACTGGTCCCAAGTCAGTTTCATCCAACCCTTCCTTATAGAGACAGTTACAGTACTAAGGCTTTGTTTACACAGGCAGCCCAATTCTGATCTTTTGCCCAATCATTGAAAAATATCATTTATTGGGCTGCCTGTTTAAACACAGCCTAAGAGCTGGCCCTAGATCAGTTAGAACAGTGGTCACCAACCTTTTCTGAGTCAAGATCACTTTCTGAGTCTAAATGTAAGCAGAGATCTACCACTTATTTTTTATTACCATGACTTATAGAATGTAAGCCTTAACATTAACCAATTAAAAACAGTAATGTAGCAATGAGGTTTGTGCAGTAAGCTACAGGCCCAATACAGTATCATTGCATACTGGCTTTGCTTGAATTTAACTGCCAATGCATTGTTGTTCGGGACATTTACAAAAAATTATATTTCAACATTTTGATGTAGGCTATGATCACACCGGTAATAGATCCATTGTTGTATTACTTGTGAGGCACAGCTGAGTGAGCATACATTTAAATAATTATCTTTTTATTTTACTGGGCTGATGGTGCCTGCATCTAATGGTCAGTCTCAGCAGAGGGAGAGAGCAGCAGACTGAGGGTCAGTCTCAGCAGAGGGAGGGAGGGAGAGAGCAGCAGACTGAGGGTCAGTCTCAGCAGAGGGAGGGAGCAGCAGACTGAGGGTCAGTCTCAGCAGAGGGAGGGAGCAGCAGACTGAGGGTCAGTCTCAGCAGAGGGAGGGAGCAGCAGACTGAGGGTCAGTCTCAGCAGAGGGAGGGAGCAGCAGACTGAGGGTCAGTCTCAGCAGAGGGAGGGAGCAGCAGACTGAGGGTCAGTCTCAGCAGAGGGAGGGAGCAGCAGACTGAGGGTCAGTCTCAGCAGAGGGAGGGAGAGAGCAGCAGACTGAGGGTCAGTCTCAGCAGAGGGACGGAGGGAGCAGCAGACTGAGGGTCAGTCTCAGCAGAGGGAGGGAGCAGCAGACTGAGGGTTCGTCTCAGCAGAGGGAGAGAGCAGCAGACTGATGGTCAGTCTCAGCAGAGGGAGGGAGGGAGCAGCAGACTGATGGTCAGTCTCAGCAGAGGGAGGGAGAGAGCAGCAGACTGATGGTCAGTCTCAGCAGAGGGAGAGAGCAGCAGACTGAGGGTCAGTCTCAGCAGAGGGAGGGAGCAGCAGACTGAGGGTCAGTCTCAGCAGAGGGAGGGAGAGAGCAGCAGACTGAGGGTCAGTCTCAGCAGAGGGAGGGAGGGAGGGAGCAGCAGACTGAGGGTCAGTCTCAGCAGAGGGAGGGAGGGAGCAGCAGACTGAGGGTCAGTCTCAGCAGAGGGAGGGAGGGAGGGAGCAGCAGACTGAGGGTCAGTCTCAGCAGAGGGAGGGAGGGAGAGAGCAGCGGACTGAGGGTCAGTCTCAGCAGAGGGAGGGAGAGAGCAGCGGACTGAGGGTCCGTCTCAGCAGGAGGGAGAGAGCAGCGGACTGATGGTCAGTCTCAGCAGAGGGAGGGAGCAGCAGACTGAGGGTCAGTCTCAGCAGAGGGAGAGAGCAGCAGACTGAGGGTCCGTCTCAGCAGAGGGAGGGAGAGAGCAGCAGACTGAGGGTCAGTCTCAGCAGAGGGAGGGAGAGAGCAGCAGACTGAGGGTCAGTCTCAGCAGAGGGAGGGAGGGAGCAGCAGACTGAGGGTCCGTCTCAGCAGAGGGAGGGAGAGAGCAGCAGACTGAGGGTCAGTCTCAGCAGAGGGAGGGAGCAGCAGACTGAGGGTCAGTCTCAGCAGAGGGAGAGAGCAGCAGACTGATGGTCAGTCTCAGCAGAGGGAGAGAGCAGCAGACTGAGGGTCTGTCTCAGCAGAGGGAGGGAGAGAGCAGCAGACTGAGGGTCAGTCTCAGCAGAGGGAGGGAGCAGCAGACTGATGGTCAGTCTCTCAGCATCCCTCCGCTCTCCCTTTCCTCCACTGACACTGACCAAAAAGGGACACATGAAATGGAAACAGTTTGTACCTTCAGACACATGAAATGGAAACAGTTTGTACCTTCAGACACATGAAATGGAAACAGTTTGTACATTCAGACACATGAAATGGAAACAGTTTGTACATTCAGACACATGAAATGGAAACAGTTTGTACCTTCAGACACATGAAATGGAAACAGTTTGTACCTTCAGACACATGAAATGGAAACAGTTTGTACCTTCAGACACATGAAATGGAAACAGTTTGTACATTCAGACACATGAAATGGAAACAGTTTGTACCTTCAGACACATGAAATGGAAACAGTTTGTACCTTCAGACACATGAAATGGAAACAGTTTGTACCTTCAGACACATGAAATGGAAACAGTTTGTACCTTCAGACACATGAAATGGAAACAGTTTGTACATTCAGACACATGAAATGGAAACAGTTTGTCTACCCGGCTCGCAGGGCAGCTGAATTGTCTGCACCTCCCACCAACAGCCTGATACTAATAAAACAATAATAATAGAAACACAAGGCTTTATCTTTGGATTTTTACAGAAATGTTTGGCGATCGACTAGAAATGCCTTGGAGGTCGATTGCGATCGACCGGTTGGTGACCACTGGGTTAGAAGGAAATGCTTCAATAACAAACAAAAATGAATTGAAGGGGTCCTCAAAGGAGTGTCTGTGTGCATGCTTTTTGTTCCAGCCCAACACTAACCCACACTAAATTCACTCCTGACATGTCTTAACATGTTGTGATGTGTGTCTCCTCTCTGACAGATGTCCTGACACCAACAAGCCACTGGGTCTGATGCTGCTGAATGGCCTCACCAAGCTCATCAATGAGTACAAAGAGGTAAAACCATCAATCAATGTGTTTTAATCTCCTTTCATCAACTACACAGTGTAGCTATTCTCCTTTTCAATGGTTGATGCTTTGCGTGCTCCTGGTATAGAGCATGATGGGATATGTTGTGTCTGGTTTGATTGGCAGGATCCTAAGTTGCTGTGTATGGCCTACTCTGCTGTGGGGAAACTGTCCAGGTATTTACAGTCAAATCTGTCTATTTAAAATGCGCTATGCCGAAATCGCTCCGCCATTTTCTGTATGCTAAAATTCTAATAATTTGCCTAATATCGGTTTATGTGACAAAACAATCAAGTGTAGTGTAGAGAATCATTGTACCATCTGAAACGCTGTGAAATATCTTCTCCATAACCAAACATATTGTATTTTCAGCTGTTCTGAAGCTGCTGTACAAAACCGAAAGCAAAAAAAATAAAATCTTAAGAACGAGAAGCATAGAAATAGTGCACATAGAATAGATCTACCACTTGTTCTCATGGCTTTCAATGATAAACACATATCTGTTACACACGTTTCTATGTGAATTTGGTCAGATTGCCCCCCAAAAAAGCTACACATTGGAGCTTTAACAACGATAGTCTGTGTCTTGATGATTATGATGAGTTGATGTGATAGTGAGGGGATGTTCTCTCTCTTAGCCGGATGCCCCAACTCTTCACCAAAGACATTGCTCTGGTCCAGCAGTTCTTTGAGGCCATGTGCAAGGTAGGTATTCCTGCATCAAGACAATGCTATTTGAATACACTGTTTACCTACTATATATATATATATATATATATATATATATATTACACAAGACACAAAGGCCTCCAAAACATAAGTCAAGGTTTATGGCAGCGACTTTTTCATATATTCTAACCGTCCTCCTGCCCTGTCTGACCTTGTCTGTGTACAGGAGGAGCCTGATGTCCGTCTAGCCATCCAGGAGGCTCTGTCTATGATGGTGGGAGCCTACGCTAACCTACAGGGGGCGCTGCTGAACCTGATGGAAGCTCTGGTGGCAGCTTACATGGGCAAGGTAACACTAGATATGGTTACTCAGCCAGATGGAAGCTCTGGTTTCTCCTACGACGCGTTAACCTACAGGGGGCCGTACTCAACCAGATGGAAGCTCTGGTTTCTCCTACGACGCGTTAACCTACAGGGGGCCGTACTCAGCCAGAGGGAAGCCCTGGTTTCTCCTACGACGCGTTAACCTACCGGGGGCCGTACTCAACCAGATGGAAGCTCTGGTTTCTCCTACGACGCGTTAACCTACAGGGGGCCGTACTCAACCAGATGGAAGCTCTGGTTTCTCCTACGACGCGTTAACCTACAGGGGGCCGTACTCAACCAGATGGAAGCTCTGGTTTCTCCTACGACGCGTTAACCTACAGGGGGCCGTACTCAACCAGATGGAAGCTCTGGTTTCTCCTACGACGCGTTAACCTACAGGGGGCCGTACTCAACCAGATGGAAGCTCTGGTTTCTCCTACGACGCGTTAACCTACAGGGGGCCGTACTCAGCCAGATGGAAGCTCTGGTTTCTCCTACGACGCGTTAACCTACAGGGGGCCGTACTCAGCCAGATGGAAGCTCTGGTTTCTCCTACGACGCGTTAACCTACAGGGGGCCGTACTCAGCCAGATGGAAGCTCTGGTTTCTACTACGACGCGTTAACCTACAGGGGGCCGTACTCAGCCAGATGGAAGCTCTGGTTTCTCCTACGACGCGTTAACCTACAGGGGGCCGTACTCAGCCAGATGGAAGCTCTGGTTTCTACTACGACGCGTTAACCTACAGGGGGCGTACTCAGCCAGATGGAAGCTCTGGTTTCTACTACGACGCGTTAACCTACAGGGGGCCGTACTCAACCAGATGGAAGCTCTGGTTTCTCCTACGACGCGTTAACCTACAGGGGGCCGTACTCAACCAGATGGAAGCTCTGGTTTCTCCTACGACGCGTTAACCTACAGGGGGCCGTACTCAGCCAGATGGAAGCTCTGGTTTCTACTACGACGCGTTAACCTACAGGGGGCCGTACTCAACCAGATGGAAGCTCTGGTTTCTCCTACGACGCGTTAACCTACAGGGGGCCGTACTCAACCAGATGGAAGCTCTGGTTTCTCCTACGACGCGTTAACCTACAGGGGGCCGTACTCAACCAGAGGGAAGCCCTGGTTTCTCCTACGACGCGTTAACCTACAGGGGGCCGTACTCAGCCAGATGGAAGCTCTGGTTTCTCCTACGACGCGTTAACCTACAGGGGGCCGTACTCAGCCAGATGGAAGCTCTGGTTTCTCCTACGACGCGTTAACCTACAGGGGGCCGTACTCAGCCAGATGGAAGCTCTGGTTTCTCCTACGACGCGTTAACCTACAGGGGGCCGTACTCAACCAGATGGAAGCTCTGGTTTCTCCTACGACGCGTTAACCTACAGGGGGCCGTACTCAACCAGATGGAAGCTCTGGTTTCTCCTACGACGCGTTAACCTACAGGGGGCCGTACTCAGCCAGATGGAAGCTCTGGTTTCTCCTACGACGCGTTAACCTACAGGGGGCCGTACTCAGCCAGATGGAAGCTCTGGTTTCTCCTACGACGCGTTAACCTCTTGGGGCTAGGTGGGACGCTAGCGTGCCACCCGTGGTGCACTCCATCAACAGCAGGTGCATTTCAAGAGCGGCAAATTTGAATCCAAATAAATGTCAAAATTCAAATTTTTCAAAAATACAACTATGTTACACCATTTGAAAGATAAACATCTCCTTAATCTAACCACGTTTTACGATTTCAAAAAGGTTTTACGGCGAAAGCATAAATTTAGAGTATGTTAGGACAGTACATTTACAAGAGTTGTGTGTAATGTTTTGTCAAGTCAAAGACAGGGTCACCAAAACCATAAAACCAGCTAAAATGATGCACTAACCTTTTACAATCTCCATCAGATGACACTCCTAGGACATTATGTTAGACAATGCATGCATTTTTAGTTCTATCAAGTTCATATTTATATACAAAAACAGCGTTTTACTATGGCATTGATGTTGAGGAAATCGTTTCCCTCCAATAACCGGCAGTCAAGTCAGCGTCAGAAATTAAATAATTAAAATTAGAAAACATTGGTAAAATATTATATTGTCATTTAAAGAATTATAGATTTACATCTCTTGAACGCAATCAACTTGCCAGATTTAAAAATAACCTTACTGGGAAATCACACTTTGCAATAATCTGAGCACTGCGCCCAGAAAAATACGCGTTGCGATACAGACTAGACGTCATGTTGGGGAGATCTAAAATCGAAAATACTATGTAAATAATCCATTACCTTTGATTCTCTTCATCAGATGTCACTTCCAGGTATCACAGGTCCATAACGAATGTAGTTTTGTTCAAAAAAGCTCATCATTTATGTCCAAAAATCTCCGTCTCGTTAGCACATGATGTAAGCCAGCCGGACTTCTCGTCATGAACGAGGGGAAAAAATATATTTCCGTTCGTTCAAACATGTCAAACGTTGTATAGCATAAATCATTAGGGCCTTTTTTAACCAGAACATGAATAATATTCAAGGTGGACGAATGCATACTCTTTTATAACGTATTGGAACGAGGGTACCCAACATGAACTAGCGCGCCAGGTGTCTAATGGGACATCACCGTTCCATGGCTCTTGTTCGGTCAGATCTCCCTCCAGAAGACTCAAAACACTTTGTAAAGGCTGGTGACATCTAGTGGAAGCAATAGGAAGTGCCAAAATATTCCTAAACCCCTGTGTTTTTCAATGGGATAGGTTTAAAGTCAATACAACACATCAGGTATCCACTTCCTGTCAGAAAATGTCTCAGGGTTTTGCCTGCCAAATGAGTTCTGTTATACTCACAGACACCATTCAAACAGTTTTGGAAACTTTAGAGTGTTTTCTATCCATATATAATAAGTATATGCATATTCTAGTTACTGGGTAGGATTAGTAACCAGATTAAATCGGGTACATTTTTTTTATCCAGACGTGCAAATGCTGCCCCCTAGACCCAACAGGTTAACCTACAGGGGGCCGTACTCAGCCAGATGGAAGCTCTGGTTGATCTTTATTGATGTGAATACTTGAACAGATTTCCTGAAGTAAACCCTGCTGCTGAGTCATGTCTTGTTCTGCCCATGGTCTTCTTCCTTTGGGGGTCCATCTGTTTCTGACCCCTGTCCTATGATCTCTATGATTTGTATATGAAATATTACTACTTCTAGCTAGGATTTCTACTATGAAGTTTGGTGTAGGGAAACGTGTGATTTAATTCACCTGGAATAGATGGCGTATGTTTCAATCATAATATTGTGTCGTCATTGTAGGGAATACTTTTGTCAAAGTATTCCGGAATATCACTGTGTCTGAATATAGTGTCGCTGTAGAGTCTAGATTGTTTAAATTGGAGTATTGCTTTCTGATTGGTCAGTCAAAGTTCTGAAATATTGTGTTCTTCTGTGTTGTGATTGGTCAGCCTGAGGTGCAGGTGCGTCAGGTGGCAATGAAGTACGCCAGCACGGTATTCGCTCCTGATCACGTGCCCTCCAGATACTTGCTCCTATTGGCTGCCGGGGACCCGTAAGTGTCAACACTAGACACACACACACTGACATAACACATTGCGTATAAAACATATAGGAAGTCTCAGCACTACACACCACCCACCTTTACAGGTGTAATACTGACTGACTTTACAGTGACTATATCCCCTCCACCTTTACAGGGATAATTCTGACTGACTTTACAGTGAATATATCCCCTCCACCTTTACAGGGATAATACTGACTGCCTTTACAGTGACTATATCCCCTCCACCTTTACAGGTATAATACTGACTGCTTTTACAGTGACTATATCCCCTCCACCTTTACAGGGATAATAATGACTGACTTTACAGTGAATATATCCCCTCCACCTTTACAGGGATAATACTGACTGACTTTACAGTAAATATATCCCCCTCCACCTTTACAGGGGTAATACTCACACAATGGTAGGATAGCTCCTATGAGATTTGTCAATGTGTTATTGAATCTTGTATAACTTTTAATACGATTTGTATTTGTTTTTTGGGTCGTTTGTGCTTTGTTGTGGGACAGAGGAGGTGTGGTGTTATGTAGTACTAGTATAAAGTATCTCTATGTTGTGTTTATTATAGGAGAGAAGAGGTGTGGTGTTATGTAGTACTAGTATAAAGTATCTCTATGTTGTGTTTATTATAGGAGAGAAGAGGTGTGGTGTTATGTAGTACTAGTATAAAGTATCTCTATGTTGTGTTTATTATAGGAGAGAAGAGGTGTGGTGTTATGTAGTACTAGTATAAAGTATCTCTATGTTGTGTTTATTATAGGAGAGAAGAGGTGTGGTGTTATGTAGTACTAGTATAAAGTATCTCTATGTTGTGTTTATTATAGGAGAGAAGAGGTGTGGTGTTATGTAGTACTAGTATAAAGTATCTCTATGTTGTGTTTATTATAGGAGAGAAGAGGTGTGGTGTTATGTAGTACTAGTATAAAGTATCTCTATGTTGTGTTTATTATAGGAGAGAAGAGGTGTGGTGTTATGTAGTACTAGTATAAAGTATCTCTATGTTGTGTTTATTATAGGAGAGAAGAGGTGTGGTGTTATGTAGTACTAGTATAAAGTATCTCTATGTTGTGTTTATTATAGGAGAGAAGAGGTGTGGTGTTATGTAGTACTAGTATAAAGTATCTCTATGTTGTGTTTATTATAGGAGAGAAGAGGTGTGGTGTTATGTAGTACTAGTATAAAGTATCTCTATGTTGTGTTTATTATAGGAGAGAAGAGGTGTGGTGTTATGTAGTACTAGTATAAAGTATCTCTATGTTGTGTTTATTATAGGAGAGAAGAGGTGTGGTGTTATGTAGTACTAGTATAAAGTATCTCTATGTTGTGTTTATTATAGGAGAGAAGAGGTGTGGTGTTATGTAGTACTAGTATAAAGTATCTCTATGTTGTGTTTATTATAGGAGAGAAGAGGTGTGGTGTTATGTAGTACTAGTATAAAGTATCTCTATGTTGTGTTTATTATAGGAGAGAAGAGGTGTGGTGTTATGTAGTACTAGTATAAAGTATCTCTATGTTGTGTTTATTATAGGAGAGAAGAGGTGTGGTGTTATGTAGTACTAGTATAAAGTATCTCTATGTTGTGTTTATTATAGGAGAGAAGAGGTGTGGTGTTATGTAGTACTAGTATAAAGTATCTCTATGTTGTGTTTATTATAGGAGAGAAGAGGTGTGGTGTTATGTAGTACTAGTATAAAGTATCTCTATGTTGTGTTTATTATAGGAGAGAAGAGGTGTGGTGTTATGTAGTACTAGTATAAAGTATCTCTATGTTGTGTTTATTATAGGAGAGAAGAGGTGTGGTGTTATGTAGTACTAGTATAAAGTATCTCTATGTTGTGTTTATTATAGGAGAGAAGAGGTGTGGTGTTATGTAGTACTAGTATAAAGTATCTCTATGTTGTGTTTATTATAGGAGAGAAGAGGTGTGGTGTTATGTAGTACTAGTATAAAGTATCTCTATGTTGTGTTTATTATAGGAGAGAAGAGGTGTGGTGTTATGTAGTACTAGTATAAAGTATCTCTATGTTGTGTTTATTATAGGAGAGAAGAGGTGTGGTGTTATGTAGTACTAGTATAAAGTATCTCTATGTTGTGTTTATTATAGGAGAGAAGAGGTGTGGTGTTATGTAGTACTAGTATAAAGTATCTCTATGTTGTGTTTATTATAGGAGAGAAGAGGTGTGGTGTTATGTAGTACTAGTATAAAGTATCTCTATGTTGTGTTTATTATAGGAGAGAAGAGGTGTGGTGTTATGTAGTACTAGTATAAAGTATCTCTATGTTGTGTTTATTATAGGAGAGAAGAGGTGTGGTGTTATGTAGTACTAGTATAAAGTATCTCTATGTTGTGTTTATTATAGGAGAGAAGAGGTGTGGTGTTATGTAGTACTAGTATAAAGTATCTCTATGTTGTGTTTATTATAGGAGAGAAGAGGTGTGGTGTTATGTAGTACTAGTATAAAGTATCTCTATGTTGTGTTTATTATAGGAGAGAAGAGGTGTGGTGTTATGTAGTACTAGTATAAAGTATCTCTATGTTGTGTTTATTATAGGAGAGAAGAGGTGTGGTGTTATGTAGTACTAGTATAAAGTATCTCTATGTTGTGTTTATTATAGGAGAGAAGAGGTGTGGTGTTATGTAGTACTAGTATAAAGTATCTCTATGTTGTGTTTATTATAGGAGAGAAGAGGTGTGGTGTTATGTAGTACTAGTATAAAGTATCTCTATGTTGTGTTTATTATAGGAGAGAAGAGGTGTGGTGTTATGTAGTACTAGTATAAAGTATCTCTATGTTGTGTTTATTATAGGAGAGAAGAGGTGTGGTGTTATGTAGTACTAGTATAAAGTATCTCTATGTTGTGTTTATTATAGGAGAGAAGAGGTGTGGTGTTATGTAGTACTAGTATAAAGTATCTCTATGTTGTGTTTATTATAGGAGAGAAGAGGTGTGGTGTTATGTAGTACTAGTATAAAGTATCTCTATGTTGTGTTTATTATAGGAGAGAAGAGGTGTGGTGTTATGTAGTACTAGTATAAAGTATCTCTATGTTGTGTTTATTATAGGAGAGAAGAGGTGTGGTGTTATGTAGTACTAGTATAAAGTATCTCTATGTTGTGTTTATTATAGGAGAGAAGAGGTGTGGTGTTATGTAGTACTAGTATAAAGTATCTCTATGTTGTGTTTATTATAGGAGAGAAGAGGTGTGGTGTTATGTAGTACTAGTATAAAGTATCTCTATGTTGTGTTTATTATAGGAGAGAAGAGGTGTGGTGTTATGTAGTACTAGTATAAAGTATCTCTATGTTGTGTTTATTATAGGAGAGAAGAGGTGTGGTGTTATGTAGTACTAGTATAAAGTATCTCTATGTTGTGTTTATTATAGGAGAGAAGAGGTGTGGTGTTATGTAGTACTAGTATAAAGTATCTCTATGTTGTGTTTATTATAGGAGAGAAGAGGTGTGGTGTTATGTAGTACTAGTATAAAGTATCTCTATGTTGTGTTTATTATAGGAGAGAAGAGGTGTGGTGTTATGTAGTACTAGTATAAAGTATCTCTATGTTGTGTTTATTATAGGAGAGAAGAGGTGTGGTGTTATGTAGTACTAGTATAAAGTATCTCTATGTTGTGTTTATTATAGGAGAGAAGAGGTGTGGTGTTATGTAGTACTAGTATAAAGTATCTCTATGTTGTGTTTATTATAGGAGAGAAGAGGTGTGGTGTTATGTAGTACTAGTATAAAGTATCTCTATGTTGTGTTTATTATAGGAGAGAAGAGGTGTGCAGCGAGGCCCAGCGTGTCCTGAGGGCTCTGCCTGCTAAGAACTCAGAGAAAGAGGGCCGTAAACCCATGCCCTCCTTCCCTGACATGGTGGCCTATATCCAGGAGAAGGTGAGGGCGTAACCCCCCATGTCCCAGTTCTAGCCCCTGTCATTAGATCATTTGCTCTAGTTAATGTACAGGTGCGTCAGCAGTAAGTCTTTACAGCCCTGTTGGTCTGTTCTTTAGGCTGCTCAGAGGATGAAGACACCAGCTAAGTACATCGTGGGGACGAACACTCTACCCTTCAACCCTTCTGCATTTGGCGAGGTAAGAAATAAACAAATTCAACTAAATAGTTGTATGAACGTCATGCTGTTTGTGACTGGGCAAAACCACAAAACAATTGAAGAGGAAGTTTTAAAGTATGTAACAAAACATGAAAAAAATAATGGGACTAGAGATATTTACCTTGCCACACTTCCTGTTAATAGACATCACTTTTTTTTTTTTTCTAACCTTGTTTCCTGTCTCCAGATCGTGCTGTACCTGCGGATGTGTCTGGCCCACAGTGCCGGGGCCACGCCCGTCTCTAAGAGCCTGGCGGACATGCAGGATGACGCGCCTGCCATCGGACGCTACATACACACCCTGCTCTCCAACCAACCCCTGACCTCCTCGTCCTCCACTGGAACCAAGGGAGCAGAGGTCAACCCTGTACAGGTCTACATGGAGCTACTGCAGCAGCTGCTGTCTGCTGTAGGAGGTGAGTGATGTGTGCCCTCCTTTCCTTGTTTCCTTATCTTGTCTCCTCATCCTTGTCTCTAAATACTCACGTGTTTCAGGCCTGGAATCCAAAATGGTATGCTCCGTTTCACCATTGTTGATATTGTGAAGTGAGCATATCTGTTTGGATTCCAGGCTAGTAAATACATCATTCATACCTTATGATACAATGTAGCTATACATTTTAATGTTTTTAAAAAAAATTATTCTTGATTTATTTTGATAGGAGTCCCTGTGATGTACTGTCTTCTGGAGGTAGTGTCTGTCTGTCCTCACAACCTGGCCCCCAAGTTTATCCACAAGATCGACTGGATCAAGGTAAATCATGCTGCGTGCTTTGCTAATTGATGCTACTAGTGTAAAAGATACCTTGGTATGCTAATTGACGCTACTTATGTAAAATATTAATTGGAATGCTAATCAATGCTAATGCTATGCTAATTGACGCTATGTGATATAGTACCTTGATATGCTAGGCTAATGCTAAGCAATGCAAGTCGGCGCTAACACTAGTCAATGCTACTACTGTAAAATATACGTCGGTATGCTGCATGCTATGCTAAAGCTAGTTGATGCTACTTCTGTAAAGGATACGTCGGTATGCTGCATGCTATGCTAAAGCTAGTTGATGCTACTTCTGTAAAGGATACGTTGGTACGCTTCATGCTACGCTAACGCTGACCGACGCTAATACTACATTTCCCCTCCGCAGAGTCTTATGAACACCAACAAGGAGGACCTAAGGGAGCTAGCAGCTCAGCTTTATGCTGTGGTGGTGTCCACCATGTCAGGAAACGAGCTGAAGACTGCCGTTCAGACGCTCATCAAGATCACTAAAGATACTCACGTATGTAGCCCCCCTCCTCCTGTAGATACTCACGTATGTAGCCCCCCCTCCTCCTGTAGATACGCACGTATGTAGCCCCCCCCTCCTCCTGTAGATACGCATGTATGTAGCCCCCCCTCCTCCTGTAGATGGGCACGTATGTAGCCCCCCCTCCTCCTGTAGATAGGCATGCATGTAGCCCCCCCCTCCTCCTGTAGATGGGCACGTATGTAGCCCCCCTCCTCCTGTAGATGGGCACGTATGTAGCCCCCCCTCCTCCTGTAGATGGGCACGTATGTAGCCCCCCCTCCTCCTGTAGATGGGCACGTATGTAGCCCCCCCTCCTCCTGTAGATGGGCACGTATGTAGCCCCCCCTCCTCCTGTAGATGGGCACGTATGTAGCCCCCCCTCCTCCTGTAGATACACACGTGTGTAGCCCCCCTCCTCCTGTACATGGGCACGTATGTAGCCCCCCCTCCTCCTGTAGATACACACGTATGTAGCCCCCCCTCCTCCTGTAGATGGGCACGTATGTAGCCCCCCTCCTCCTGTAGATACGCACGTATGTAGCCCCCCCTCCTCCTGTAGATACGCACGTATGTAGCCCCCCCCTCCTCCTGTAGATACACACGTATGTAGCCCCCCTCCTCCTGTAGATAGGCATGTATGTAGCCCCCCCTCCTCCTGTAGATAGGCATGTATGTAGGCCAAGGAGTGAAATGATAGCTGACTGGTACTCAGAATAATGGGTTTATTTTCACATTTATATTGACATATATTTGCTGCACATATAGGGCCCAGTTTTTTTCCATTTTGAATGTAATGTACTGAAGCAACAGTTGTCCCAGTTTCACTGAGCTGAATGTAAACCTGTATTCCTTACTGGAAACTGCAGAGCCCTGAGACCCAGCACGGAGCCATCATGGCGCTGGGCTACATGGTGGCCAGGTACATGAGCAAGAGGAAGTCCTTCGCTAACGGAGACTCTGCCCTCAACCGGGAACAGAGGATGAACGACACGCCCAAGGAGGATGAGGAGCTGGTCGCTATAGCAACCAAAGCCATCGGTAGGTGACTGTCACCGTTTTCATTTTTCAGACCGTATTTACTATCCTTTTAATGCTAATTCTTTAGACCAGTTTTATGCTAATTCACATTGTTACAAGAAATTTCTCATATTTATCATTTTTAAATGTATTTGTGCATATAGGAAAGAATACAATTGAATGAAGAAAGGTGTAGTCGAGGCAGTAAAAGAGAACATTTCGATACAATGTTGTGTTTCCAGGTTGGTTCATGTCCTGTGTGTGTGTGTGGTGTGTGTGTGTGTGTGTGTTCCTAGGCTCTTTCCTAGACAGTGGTTCCCCCCTGCTGGCGGTCGCTGCCTGTACGGCCCTGGGGGAGATTGGGAGGAACGGGACTCTGCTCATCCCTTCAGAAGGAGAGGGATTCACCAAACTAGCCATGGTGGAGAACATGCTGGCTCGCATCCCCTCTGGGAAAGAGACCCTCAAGGTAACCATGGATACAGCAGCATTTACAAGTACAGATGGTTGTGATGCTATACCGCGATAATTGCACTCTGGGGATATTAAATACATTCTAATGAATTGGTTTGAACCATTTTTATAATGGACATACCTATTGATATGCTTCTACACCTGCATTGCTTGCTGTTTGGGGTTTTAGGCTGGATTTCTGTACAGCACTTTGAGATATCAGCTGATGTAAGAAGGGCTATATAAATACATTTGATTTGATATGAAGACTCTAATCCAACTCCCTTTATGTCTGTCCAGATGAAGGAGAGAGCCATCCAGGCTGTTAGGTAGATAGGTGTAGATGTATTCATGTGGTTTCTGTCCAGATGAAGGAGAGATCCATCCAGACTGTTAGGTAGATAGGTGTAGATGTATTCATGTGGTTTCTGTCCAGATGAAGGAGAGATCCATCCAGACTGTTAGGTAGATAGGTGTAGATGTATTCATGTGGTTTCTGTCCGTCCAGAGGAAGGAGAGATCCATCCAGACTGTTAGGTAGATAGGTGTAGATGTATTCATGTGGTTTCTGTCTGTCCAGATGAAGGAGAGATCCATCCAGACTGTTAGGTAGATAGGTGTAGATGTATTCATGTGGTTTCTGTCCAGATGAAGGAGAGATCCATCCAGACTGTTAGGTAGATAGGTGTAGATGTATTCATGTGGTTTCTGTCTGTCCAGAGGAAGGAGAGATCCATCCAGACTGTTAGGTAGATAGGTGTAGATGTATTCATGTGGTTTCTGTCTGTCCAGATGAAGGAGAGATCCATCCAGACTGTTAGGTAGATAGGTGTAGATGTATTCATGTGGTTTCTGTCCAGATGAAGGAGAGATCCATCCAGACTGTTAGGTAGATAGGTGTAGATGTATTCATGTGGTTTCTGTCCAGATGAAGGAGAGATCCATCCAGACTGTTAGGTAGATAGGTGTAGATGTATTCATGTGGTGTCTGTCCAGAGGAAGGAGAGATCCATCCAGACTGTTAGGTAGATAGGTGTAGTCCAGACTGTTAGGTAGATAGGTGTAGATGTATTCATGTGGTTTCTGTCTGTCCAGATGAAGGAGAGATCCATCCAGACTGTTAGGTAGATAGGTGTAGATGTATTCATGTGGTTTCTGTCTGTCCAGATGAAGGAGAGATCCATCCAGACTGTTAGGTAGATGGGTGTAGATGTATTCATGTGGTTTCTGTCCAGATGAAGGAGAGATCCATCCAGACTGTTAGGTAGATAGGTGTAGATGTATTCATGTGGTGTCTGTCCGTCCAGAGGAAGGAGAGATCCATCCAGACTGTTAGGTAGATAGGTGTAGATGTATTCATGTGGTTTCTGTCCAGATGAAGGAGGGATCCATCCAGACTGTTAGGTAGATAGGTGTAGATGTATTCATGTGGTTTCTGTCCAGATGAAGGAGGGATCCATCCAGACTGTTAGGTAGATAGGTGTAGATGTATTCATGTGGTTTCTGTCCAGATGAAGGAGAGATCCATCCAGACTGTTAGGTAGATAGGTGTAGATGTATTCATGTGGTTTCTGTCCAGATGAAGGAGAGATCCATCCAGACTGTTAGGTAGATAGGTGTAGATGTATTCATGTGGTTTCTGTCCAGATGAAGGAGAGATCCATCCAGACTGTTAGGTAGATAGGTGTAGATGTATTCATGTGGTTCTGTCTGTCCAGATGAAGGAGAGATCCATCCAGACTGTTAGGTAGATAGGTGTAGATGTATTCATGTGGTTTCTGTCTGTCCAGATGAAGGAGAGATCCATCCAGACTGTTAGGTAGATAGGTGTAGATGTATTCATGTGGTTTCTGTCCAGATGAAGGAGAGATCCATCCAGACTGTTAGGTAGATAGGTGTAGATGTATTCATGTGGTTTCTGTCCAGATGAAGGAGAGATCCATCCAGACTGTTAGGTAGATAGGTGTAGATGTATTCATGTGGTTTCTGTCCAGATGAAGGAGAGATCCATCCAGACTGTTAGGTAGATAGGTGTAGATGTATTCATGTGGTTTCTGTCCAGATGAAGGAGAGATCCATCCAGACTGTTAGGTAGATAGGTGTAGATGTATTCATGTGGTTTCTGTCCAGATGAAGGAGAGATCCATCCAGACTGTTAGGTAGATAGGTGTAGATGTATTCATGTGGTTTCTGTCCAGATGAAGGAGAGATCCATCCAGACTGTTAGGTAGATAGGTGTAGATGTATTCATGTGGTTTCTGTCCAGATGAAGGAGAGATCCATCCAGACTGTTAGGTAGATAGGTGTAGATGTATTCATGTGGTTTCTGTCCAGATGAAGGAGAGATCCATCCAGACTGTTAGGTAGATAGGTGTAGATGTATT
>NC_138298.1:38575000-38610000 GCF_965601325.2 Salmo salar
GTGTTAGTGTGACGTCAGATGGGTTATTATAGCTGGGGGGGTAGTGGGGCGTCAGATGGGTTATTATAGCTGGGGGGGTGTTAGTGTGACGTCAGATGGGTTATTATAGCTGGGGGGGTGTTAGTGTGAAGTCTGGGGGGTGTTACTGTGACGTCAGATGGGTTATTATAGCTGGGGGGGTAGTGTGACGTCAGATGGGTTATTATAGCTGGGGGGTGTTAGTGTGATGTCAGATGGGTTATTATAGCTGGGGGGTGTTAGTGTGACGTCAGATGGGTTATTATAGCTGGGGGGGTGTTAGTGTGACGTCAGATGGGTTATTATAGCTGGGGGGGTAGTGTGATGTCAGATGGGTTATTATAGCTGGGGGGTGTTAGTGTGATGTCAGATGGGTTATTATAGCTGGGGGGGTGTTAGTGTGATGTCAGATGGGTTATTATAGCTGGGGGGGTGTTAGTGTGACGTCAGATGGGTTATTATAGCTGGGGGGTGTTAGTGTGATGTCAGATGGGTTATTATAGCTGGGGGGTAGTGTGACGTCAGATGGGTTATTATAGCTGGGGGGTAGTGTGACGTCAGATGGGTTATTATAGCTGGGGGGGTAGTGTGATGTCAGATGAGTTATTATAGCTGGGGGGGGTAGTGTGACGTCAGATGGGTTACTATAGCTGGGGGGGGTGTTAGTGGGACGTCAGATGGGTTATTATAGCTGGGGGGCTGTTAGTGGGACGTCAGATGGGTTATTATAGCTGGGGGGGTAGTGTGACGTCAGATGGGTTATTATAGCTGGGGGGGGGGTGTAGATGGGTTATTATACTGGGGGGGTAGTGGACGTCAGATGGGTTATTATAGCTGGGGGGGGGTGTTAGATGGGTTATTATAGCTGGGGGTAGTGTGACGTCAGATGGGTTATTATAGCTGGGGGGGGTAGTGTGATGTCAGATGGGTTATTATAGCTGGGGGGGTAGTGTGACGTCAGATGGGTTATTATAGCTGGGGGGGTTAGTGTGACGTCAGATGGGTTATTATAGCTGGGGGGTAGTGTGATGTCAGATGGGTTATTATAGCTGGGGGGGTGTTAGTGTGACGTCAGGTGGGTTATTATAGCTGGGGGGTAGTCAGGTGGGTTATTATAGCTGGGGGGTAGTCAGGTGGGTTATTATAGCTGGGGGGGTAGTCAGGTGGGTTATTATAGCTGGGGGTGTTAGATGGGTTATTATAGCTGGGGGGGTAGTGTGATGTCAGATGGGTTATTATAGCTGGGGGGGTAGTCAGGTGGGTTATTATAGCTGGGGGGGTAGTGTGATGTCAGATGGGTTATTATAGCTGGGGGGGTAGTCAGGTGGGTTATTATAGCTGGGGGGGTAGTGTGACGTCAGATGGGTTATTATAGCTGGGGGGTAGTGTGACGTCAGATGGGTTATTATAGCTGGGGGGTAGTGTGACGTCAGGTGGGTTATTATAGCTGGGGGGGTAGTGTGATGTCAGATGGGTTATTATAGCTGGGGGGTAGTCAGGTGGGTTATTATAGCTGGGGGGTAGTCAGGTGGGTTATTATAGCTGGGGGGTAGTCAGGTGGGTTATTATAGCTGGGGGGTAGTCAGGTGGGTTATTATAGCTGGGGTGTAGTCAGGTGGGTTATTATAGCTGGGGGGTAGTCAGGTGGGTTATTATAGCTGGGGGGTAGTGTGTTGTGTCTGTGTGGTCGTTGTGCTGACCTGTGTAATGTCTCTCTAACAGGAGTCTGTCAGGAAGGCTGCTGATATAACCCTCAAAACACTGAGTAAGGTAAGGATGCTTTACTGTGGTGTGAGACATCTACAGGTTTGTACTAGGATGTTACATTAATCTCTCTGTCTACAGGTGTGTACTAGGATGTTACGTTAATCTCTCTGTCTACAGGTGTGTACTAGGATGTTACGTTAATCTCTCTGTCTACAGGTGTGTACTAGGATGTTACGTTAATCTCTCTGTCTACAGGTGTGTACTAGGATGTTACATTAATCTCTCTGTCTACAGGTGTGTACTAGGATGTTACATTAATCTCTCTGTCTACAGGTGTGTACTAGGATGTTACATTAATCTCTCTGTCTACAGGTGTGTACTAGGATGTTACATTAATCTCTCTGTCTACAGGTGTGTACTAGGATGTTACATTAATCTCTCTGTCTACAGGTGTGTACTAGGATGTTACGTTAATCTCTCTGTCTACAGGTGTGTACTAGGATGTTACGTTAATCTCTCTGTCTACAGGTGTGTACTAGGATGTTACGTTAATCTCTCTGTCTACAGGTGTGTACTAGGATGTTACGTTAATCTCTCTGTCTACAGGTGTGTACTAGGATGTTACGTTAATCTCTCTGTCTACAGGTGTGTACTAGGATGTTACGTTAATCTCTCTGTCTACAGGTGTGTACTAGGATGTTACGTTAATCTCTCTGTCTACAGGTGTGTACTAGGATGTTACGTTAATCTCTCTGTCTACAGGTGTGTACTAGGATGTTACGTTAATCTCTCTGACTACAGGTGTGTACTAGGATGTTACGTTAATCTCTCTGTCTACAGGTGTGTACTAGGATGTTACGTTAATCTCTCTGTCTACAGGTGTGTACTAGGATGTTACGTTAATCTCTCTGTCTACAGGTGTGTACTAGGATGTTACGTTAATCTCTCTGTCTACAGGTGTGTACTAGGATGTTACGTTAATCTCTCTGTCTACAGGTGTGTACTAGGATGTTACGTTAATCTCTCTGTCTACAGGTGTGTACTAGGATGTTACGTTAATCTCTCTGTCTACAGGTGTGTACTAGGATGTTACGTTAATCTCTCTGTCTACAGGTGTGTACTAGGATGTTACGTTAATCTCTCTGTCTACAGGTGTGTACTAGGATGTTACGTTAATCTCTCTGTCTACAGGTGTGTACTAGGATGTTACGTTAATCTCTCTGTCTACAGGTGTGTACTAGGATGTTACGTTAATCTCTCTGTCTACAGGTGTGTACTAGGATGTTACGTTAATCTCTCTGTCTACAGGTGTGTACTAGGATGTTACGTTAATCTCTCTGTCTACAGGTGTGTACTAGGATGTTACGTTAATCTCTCTGTCTACAGGTGTGTACTAGGATGTTACGTTAATCTCTCTGTCTACAGGTGTGTACTAGGATGTTACGTTAATCTCTCTGTCTACAGGTGTGTACTAGGATGTTACGTTAATCTCTCTGTCTACAGGTGTGTACTAGGATGTTACGTTAATCTCTCTGTCTACAGGTGTGTACTAGGATGTTACGTTAATCTCTCTGTCTACAGGTGTGTACTAGGATGTTACGTTAATCTCTCTGTCTACAGGTGTGTACTAGGATGTTACGTTAATCTCTCTGTCTACAGGTGTGTACTAGGATGTTACGTTAATCTCTCTGTCTACAGGTGTGTACTAGGATGTTACATTAATCTCTCTGTCTACAGGTGTGTACTAGGATGTTACATTAATCTCTCTGTCTACAGGTGTGTACTAGGATGTGTGAGTCGTCAGGTTTAGCAGCCCAGAGGACTGTAGCTGTTCTGTTACCAACCCTCCTGGATAAAGGTATCGTCAGCAACGTGCCTGAGGTCCGCTCTCTCAGGTACACCTCCATATGTGTGTGTTCATTGGCCTCCGTATATGTTCTCTCTCTCTGTCGGTGTCTCTCTCTCGCTCTGTCGGTGTCGCTCTGTCGCTCTGTCGGTGTCTCTCTCTCGCTCTGTCGGTGTCGCTCTGTCGGTGTCGCTCTGTCGGTGTGTCTGTCTCTCTCGCTCTGTCGGTGTGTCTGTCTGTCTCTCTCGCTCTGTCGGTGTGTCTGTCTGTCTCTCTCGCTCTGTCGCTGTGTCTGTCTGTCTCTCTCGCTCTGTCGCGTGCTGTCTGTCTCTCTCGCTCTGTCGCTGTGTCTGTCTCTCCTCTCTATATGAATGAAATGTAAAAGTTGTAGAGACATTGTAGCCGTTAACTGCTACCTCCTCCCTCCAGTATCCAGACCCTGGTGAAGGTGTCTAAGACAGCTGGTAACAGGTTGAAGCCCCACGCCCCTCGTCTGATCCCTGCCCTCCTGGAGGCCCTCAGTGTCCTGGAGCCACAGGTCCTCAACTACCTCAGCCTCCGAGCCACAGAGCAGGAGAAGGTACATACCACACACACACACACACACACACACACACACACACACACACCTACTAAACCTCAGCCTCCGAGCCACAGAGCAGGAGAAGGTAACACACACACACACTATAACTGCCGTTTCTCCAGAGGTGTGATTATCGGCAGTAATTGACGTAACCTCTGTCTGCCTGTCTGCCTGTCTGTCTGTCTGTCTGTCTGTCTGTCTGCCTGTCTGCCTGTCTGTCTGTCCAGAGTGCCATGGATGCTGCCAGACTCAGTGCTGCCAAGTCCTCCCCCATGATGGAGACCATCAACATGTGTCTGCAGCACCTGGACGTGTCTGTCCTGGGGGAGCTGGTCCCCAGACTCTGTGACCTCCTGAAGAGTGGAGTGGGTCTGGGCACCAAGGTAACACCTGACCTTCTCCCACCAACCTAAATACTAAACCATGTCTGTCTTCACCTGACTAGTTGGACACCTTGTCAGAAAGTCAAATCCTCTGCTGTTTTCCTTGGTGATAAACTGCATATTGTGTCTTAATGCTCCCTCTATGGCCCCCCCCCCCAACAGACGGTTCTGCCCCCCCCCCCAACAGATGGTACTCTGCCCCCCCCCCCCCCCCCCCCCCCCAACAGACGGTACTCTCCCCCCCCATGACATTCATCACTGTTGTAGTTGTTAATATGTATATTTTCATCATTTCATTTCCTGCATGTTGGAGCTCTGATTCCCACTGTCCCCTCCAATCACCTGCAACCCTGAACATGTGACCAGTAAACAGTGACATCAATACCAGTCACCTCTGTTGTTCCAGGGTGGTTGTGCCAGTGTGATCGTGTCCCTCACCGTCCAGTGTCCCCAGGACCTCACCCCCTACTCAGGTAACCATGTTACCCTCTGGGGTACAGACAGTAGACTTTACCGTACCCATCCCAGACGTCCTGTCAACACCCAAAGGGAAATGAAGTATTGGTTTAGTCTTTACAAGTTCACTAAAACCTCTCCTCTATGGTCTGGTTTCTCCGACCTGGACTGGGCCTTCTTTACTGTGTGTGTGTGTGTGTGTGTGTGTGTGTGTGTGTGTGTGTGACAGGTAAACTGATGAGTGCCCTACTGAATGGAATCCATGACCGTAGCAGTGTTGTCCAGAAAGCCTTCTCCTTCGCTCTGGGACATCTAGTCAGGGTGAGTAGTATGGTGTTATGGTACTAACTGTATCAGTGTTGTCCAGAAAGCCTTGTCCTTCGCTCTGGGACATCTAGTCAGGGTGAGTAGTATGGTGTTATGGTACTAACTGTATCAGTGTTGTCCAGAAAGCCTTCTCCTTCGCTCTGGGACATCTAGTCAGGGTGAGTAGTATGGTGTTATGGTACTAACTGTATCAGTGTTGTCCAGAAAGCCTTCTCCTTCGCTCTGGGACATCTAGTCAGGGTGAGTAGTATGGTGTTATGGTACTAACTGTATCAGTGTTGTCCAGAAAGCCTTGTCCTTCGCTCTGGGACATCTAGTCAGGGTGAGTAGTATGGTGTTATGGTACTAACTGTATCAGTGTTGTCCAGAAAGCCTTGTCCTTCGCTCTGGGACATCTAGTCAGGGTGAGTAGTATGGTGTTATGGTACTAACTGTATCAGTGTTGTCCAGAAAGCCTTCTCCTTCGCTCTGGGACATCTAGTCAGGGTGAGTAGTATGGTGTTATGGTACTAACTGTATCAGTGTTGTCCAGAAAGCCTTGTCCTTCGCTCTGGGACATCTAGTCAGGGTGAGTAGTATGGTGTTATGGTACTAACTGTATCAGTGTTGTCCAGAAAGCCTTCTCCTTCGCTCTGGGACATCTAGTCAGGGTGAGTAGTATGGTGTTATGGTACTAACTGTATCAGTGTTGTCCAGAAAGCCTTGTCCTTCGCTCTGGGACATCTAGTCAGGGTGAGTAGTATGGTGTTATGGTACTAACTGTATCAGTGTTGTCCAGAAAGCCTTGTCCTTCGCTCTGGGACATCTAGTCAGGGTGAGTAGTATGGTGTTATGGTACTAACTGTATCAGTGTTGTCCAGAAAGCCTTCTCCTTCGCTCTGGGACATCTAGTCAGGGTGAGTAGTATGGTGTTATGGTACTAACTGTATCAGTGTTGTCCAGAAAGCCTTGTCCTTCGCTCTGGGACATCTAGTCAGGGTGAGTAGTATGGTGTTATGGTACTAACTGTATCAGTGTTGTCCAGAAAGCCTTCTCCTTCGCTCTGGGACATCTAGTCAGGGTGAGTAGTATGGTGTTATGGTACTAACTGTATCAGTGTTGTCCAGAAAGCCTTCTCCTTCGCTCTGGGACATCTAGTCAGGGTGAGTAGTATGGTGTTATGGTACTAACTGTATCAGTGTTGTCCAGAAAGCCTTCTCCTTCGCTCTGGGACATCTAGTCAGGGTGAGTAGTATGGTGTTATGGTACTAACTGTATCAGTGTTGTCCAGAAAGCCTTGTCCTTCGCTCTGGGACATCTAGTCAGGGTGAGTAGTATGGTGTTATGGTACTAACTGTATCAGTGTTGTCCAGAAAGCCTTGTCCTTCGCTCTGGGACATCTAGTCAGGGTGAGTAGTATGGTGTTATGGTACTAACTGTATCAGTGTTGTCCAGAAAGCCTTCTCCTTCGCTCTGGGACATCTAGTCAGGGTGAGTAGTATGGTGTTATGGTACTAACTGTATCAGTGTTGTCCAGAAAGCCTTGTCCTTCGCTCTGGGACATCTAGTCAGGGTGAGTAGTATGGTGTTATGGTACTAACTGTATCAGTGTTGTCCAGAAAGCCTTGTCCTTCGCTCTGGGACATCTAGTCAGGGTGAGTAGTATGGTGTTATGGTACTAACTGTATCAGTGTTGTCCAGAAAGCCTTCTCCTTCGCTCTGGGACATCTAGTCAGGGTGAGTAGTATGGTGTTATGGTACTAACTGTATCAGTGTTGTCCAGAAAGCCTTCTCCTTCGCTCTGGGACATCTAGTCAGGGTGAGTAGTATGGTGTTATGGTACTAACTGTATCAGTGTTGTCCAGAAAGCCTTCTCCTTCGCTCTGGGACATCTAGTCAGGGTGAGTAGTATGGTGTTATGGTACTAACTGTATCAGTGTTGTCCAGAAAGCCTTGTCCTTCGCTCTGGGACATCTAGTCAGGGTGAGTAGTATGGTGTTATGGTACTAACTGTATCAGTGTTGTCCAGAAAGCCTTGTCCTTCGCTCTGGGACATCTAGTCAGGGTGAGTAGTATGGTGTTATGGTACTAACTGTATCAGTGTTGTCCAGAAAGCCTTGTCCTTCGCTCTGGGACATCTAGTCAGGGTGAGTAGTATGGTGTTATGGTACTAACTGTATCAGTGTTGTCCAGAAAGCCTTGTCCTTCGCTCTGGGACATCTAGTCAGGGTGAGTAGTATGGTGTTATGGTACTAACTGTATCAGTGTTGTCCAGAAAGCCTTCTCCTTCGCTCTGGGACATCTAGTCAGGGTGAGTAGTATGGTGTTATGGTACTAACTGTATCAGTGTTGTCCAGAAAGCCTTGTCCTTCGCTCTGGGACATCTAGTCAGGGTGAGTAGTATGGTGTTATGGTACTAACTGTATCAGTGTTGTCCAGAAAGCCTTGTCCTTCGCTCTGGGACATCTAGTCAGGGTGAGTAGTATGGTGTTATGGTACTAACTGTATCAGTGTTGTCCAGAAAGCCTTGTCCTTCGCTCTGGGACATCTAGTCAGGGTGAGTAGTATGGTGTTATGGTACTAACTGTATCAGTGTTGTCCAGAAAGCCTTGTCCTTCGCTCTGGGACATCTAGTCAGGGTGAGTAGTATGGTGTTATGGTACTAACTGTATCAGTGTTGTCCAGAAAGCCTTCTCCTTCGCTCTGGGACATCTAGTCAGGGTGAGTAGTATGGTGTTATGGTACTAACTGTATCAGTGTTGTCCAGAAAGCCTTGTCCTTCGCTCTGGGACATCTAGTCAGGGTGAGTAGTATGGTGTTATGGTACTAACTGTATCAGTGTTGTCCAGAAAGCCTTGTCCTTCGCTCTGGGACATCTAGTCAGGGTGAGTAGTATGGTGTTATGGTACTAACTGTATCAGTGTTGTCCAGAAAGCCTTGTCCTTCGCTCTGGGACATCTAGTCAGGGTGAGTAGTATGGTGTTATGGTACTAACTGTATCAGTGTTGTCCAGAAAGCCTTCTCCTTCGCTCTGGGACATCTAGTCAGGGTGAGTAGTATGGTGTTATGGTACTAACTGTATCAGTGTTGTCCAGAAAGCCTTGTCCTTCGCTCTGGGACATCTAGTCAGGGTGAGTAGTATGGTGTTATGGTACTAACTGTATCAGTGTTGTCCAGAAAGCCTTCTCCTTCGCTCTGGGACATCTAGTCAGGGTGAGTAGTATGGTGTTATGGTACTAACTGTATCAGTGTTGTCCAGAAAGCCTTGTCCTTCGCTCTGGGACATCTAGTCAGGGTGAGTAGTATGGTGTTATGGTACTAACTGTATCAGTGTTGTCCAGAAAGCCTTGTCCTTCGCTCTGGGACATCTAGTCAGGGTGAGTAGTATGGTGTTAATATATATAAGGTGAAGTCAGGACTGGTTTATTCACCTGACTGTTGTATCAATACAATATAACTGTCTGTGTTCCTCAGACAGCGAAGGACAGCAGTGTAGAGAAACTCCTACTGAAACTCAACACCTGGTACCTGGAGAAAGAAGGTTTGTCCTGTCTGCTTCCTCCTCCTATTACCCAGTCACCAAACAACCAGGGGACGCTGGCCCTAGGTCAGCGCTGTCCGCCTCACTTCCTGGACGGCTGAGTGTATGTGGGAATTCACTCCACCCTTGGTAGTTGATTAGTTAGGAACTCTCGTGACCTGGTTGTCCAAACGCAGCAGCCCTCCAGGAAGTGAGTTGGACAGCCCTGCTGTAGAGGATTGATGTTGACAGCGTCTCTTCAGTCTCAAAGATGACATGGCTGTTTGTCGTCCCCCCCCCCCCCCTCAGAGCCGGTGTACAGGTCGTCGTGTGCCCTGACGGTCCACGCTATCAGCCACTACAGCCCTGATGTCCTGAAGGGCCATGCGGTGGTCGCTCTGCCTCTAGCCTTCCTGGGTATGCACCAGGCACCGGGACCAGACGAGGAGAAGGGAGAGAGCCATGACGCCACGCTGTGGAACGAGGTCTGGCAGGAACACGTACCAGGTCAGAGAGAGGAGAGAAACACACACACCTGGTCAGAGACACACACGCACACCTGGTCAGAGAGACACACACCTGGTCAGAGAGACACACACCTGGTCAGACACACACGCACACCTGGTCACACACACCTGTCAGAGAGACACACACCTGGTCAGACACACACGCACACCTGGTCACACACACCTGGTCAGAGAGACACACACCTGGTCGGAGAGAAACACACACACACCTGGTCGGAGAGAAACACACACACACCTGGTCAGAGAAACACACACACACCTGGTCAGAGAAACACACACACACCTGGTCAGAGAAACAGAGTGGAGAGTCACTATGGACTACGGTTCTGTAGAGAGTGTCTGGTCTAAGGCCACTATAGAGTCTGGGTTAGAGTCCAGGCTCTGTCTCAGCCGGCCGCGACCAGGAGGTCCATGGGGCGGCACACAATTGGCCCAGCGTCGTCTGGGTTAGGGGAGGGTTTGGCCGGCAGGGATGTCCTTGTCCCATCGCGCTCTAGCGACTCCTGTGGCGGGCCGGGCTCAGTGCACGCTGACACGGTCACCAGGTGTAAGGTGTTTCCTCTGACATGTTGGTGCAGCTGGCTTCAGGGTTAAGTGGGCATTGTGTCAAGAAGCAGTGCAGCTTGGCTGGGTCGTGTATCGGAGGACGCACGACTCTCGACCTTCGACCTCTCCCGAGTCCGTACGGGAGTTGCAGCGATGAGACACGACTGTAACTACCAATTGGATGCCATGAAATTGGGGTTAAAAATAAATAAAAATAGACATAACACTTTGACCTTGTCAACCCCTGACCTCTCGTCTTCCAGGAAGCTTCGGGGGCATCCGTCTCTACATGACGGAGCTGATCGACATTACCCAGAAGGCCTTGCAGTCCCAGTCGTGGAAGATGAAGGCCCAGGGTGCGGCTGCCATGGCGTCCATCGCTAAGCAACAGACGGGTTCTCTGGTCGCCCCTCACCTGGGTATGGTGTTGTCCGCTCTACTGCAGGGACTGGTTGGGCGCACCTGGACTGGAAAGGTGTGTGTGTGTGTGTGTGAGAGAGTGGTCAGTAGAAGAGTTTGAGGTTGTAATTAACTTGACCAACTTGTGTTTTGTACAGATGTCTTCTCACACCAGTTGTTTGTGTCTAGTGTTTTGTACAGATGTCTTCTCACACCAGTTGTTTGTGTCTAGTGTTTTTGTACAGATGTCTTCTCACACCAGTTGTTTGTGTCTAGTGTTTTGTACAGATGTCTTCTCACACCAGTTGTTTGTGTCTAGTGTTTTTGTACAGATGTCTTCTCACACCAGTTGTTTGTGTCTAGTGTTTTGTACAGATGTCTTCTCACACCAGTTGTTTGTGTCTAGTGTTTTTGTACAGATGTCTTCTCACACCAGTTGTTTGTGTCTAGTGTTTTGTACAGATGTCTTCTCACACCAGTTGTTTGTGTCTAGTGTTTTGTACAGATGTCTTCTCACACCAGTTGTTTGTGTCTAGTGTTTTTGTACAGATGTCTTCTCACACCAGTTGTTTGTGTCTAGTGTTTTGTACAGATGTCTTCTCACACCAGTTGTTTGTGTGTTTGTCCACAGGAGGAGCTGTTGAACGCCATCGGCTCTGTGGTGTCAAAGTGCAGGTACGGTTTCTCCTCTCCTTCTGACACTAAGAGCAGTCCGTCTGGCTCTTGTCCCTGTGATGAGGATGATGATGATGATGTGGGTGAGGATGAGGATGATGAGGATGATGTTGTGTTTTAGTGGGGAGCTCCAGAAGTCCTCCCCGGGCCAGCCCAGTGTACCAGAGGTGATAGATCTGGTGTTGAAGGAGTGTCGTAAAGACAACCTGGTCTACAAGATGGCTGCCCTGGGCTGTGCTGCTGACGTCCTGCAGGCCACACAGGAAGACCGCTTCAGTGACATGGCAGACATACTCATACCACTCATTAAGAAGGTGAGAGACGGAGAGAGTTTGTCTTTTATTACGTCAGTATTCTATTGGTTTGTCCAGAATGTGTGATGTCTAATCCTGTGTGACAGAACTCTGCAGCAACTTCGAGGTTGAGACATGATAGTGATGACGATCGGGATGAGAAGGAGAAGGAGCTGCAGACTGAAGCTCTACTCTGTGCCTTCCAGACGCTGGGCAAGACCTGGCCCAACAACACACAAACCCAGGGTAAGGTTCTGACTGGCCCAACAACACACAAACCCAGGGTAAGGTTCTGACTGGCCCAACAACACACAAACCCAGGGTAAGGTTCTGACTGGCCCAACAACACACAAACCCAGGGTAAGGTTCTGACTGGCCCAAAAACACACAAACCCAGGGTAAGGTTCTGACTGGCCCAACGACAGCACAGACCCGGGGTAAGGTTCTGACTGGCCCAACGACAGCACAAACCCAGGGTAAGGTTCTGACTGGCCCAACAACACACAAACCCAGGGTAAGGTTCTGACTGGCCCAACGACAGCACAAACCCAGGGTAAGGTTCTGACTGGCCCAACGACAGCACAAACCCAGGGTGAGGTTCTGACTGGCCCAACGACAGCACAAACCCGGGGTAAGGTTCTGACTGGCCCAACGACAGCACAAACCCAGGGTGAGATTTGTAAATGTTTTGGTCTAATTTCAATAGAAGCCAGAACAATAAGGTGATTTATTTCAGAAGTGATTGTAATTGTATTGTAGTGCATGTGTTTAATGCTGCATCTCTCCTGTGTTCCCAGAGCGTTTCCAGTTGGACCTGTGCTGTCTGATGTGTGAGAGGTTGAAGCTCAGTACATGGAGGGTCCAGGTGGGGGTACTACAGTCTATGAAGGCGTACTTCCAGGGGTAAGGACACAAACACACGGTCTATGAAGGCTGGGGGGGATGGTAACCTAAAGGAGGGTTTCTCTCCAGGAACTGCTGCCAGGCCCATCCTGTCCTTCCTGACTCCCATCTGACTGGTACATGTTCTTCTCCATCTGGTTGGATAATGATTTTCTCTTGTTGTTCCTTCCTGTGTAGGTTGCTACTGTTGGAGAAAGAGAAAGACAACCAGAACTTCACAGCCTTGTCCCTTATTCTCACAGAGACATGCAGCGCTCTCACACACCCACTAGGTAACACCTTCACACTGCTCTCACACACCCACTAGGTAAGACCTTCACACTGCTCTCACACACCCACTAGGTAACACCTTCACACTGCTCTCACACACCCACTAGGTAAGACCTTCACACTGCTCTCACACACCCACTAGGTAACACCTTCACACTGCTCTCACACACCCACTAGGTAACACCTTCACACTGCTCTCACACACCCACTAGGTAACACCTTTACACTGCTCTCACACACCCACTAGGTAACACCTTTACACTGCTCTCACACACCCACTAGGTAACACCTTTACACTGCTCTCACACACCCACTAGGTAAGACCTTTACACTGCTCTCACACACCCACTAGGTAAGACCTTCACACTGCTCTCACACACCCACCTGGTAAGACCTTTACACTGCTCTCACACACCCACTAGGTAACACCTTCACACTGCTCTCACACACCCACTAGGGAAGACCGCCACACTGCTCTCACACCCACTAGGTAAGACCTTTACACTGCTCACACACACCCACTAGGTAACACCTTTACACTGCTCACACACACCCACTAGGGAAGACCGCCACACTGCTCTCACACACCCACTAGGTAAGACCTTTACACTGCTCTCACACACCCACTAGGTAACACCTTCACACTGCTCTCACACACCCACTAGGGAAGACCGCCACACTGCTCTCACACACCCACTAGGTAAGACCTTCACACTGCTCTCACACACCCACTAGGTAACACCTTCACACTGCTCTCACACACCCACTAGGGAAGACCGCCACACTGCTCTCACACACCCACTAGGGAAGACCGCCACACTGCTCTCACACACCCACTAGGTAAGACCTTCACACTGCTCTCACACACCCACTAGGTAAGACCGCCACACTGCTCTCACACACCCACTAGGGAAGACCGCCACACTGCTCTCACACACCCACTAGGTAAGACCGCCACACTGCTCTCACACACCCACTAGGTAACACCTTTACACTGCTCTCACACACCCACTAGGTAAGACCGCCACACTGCTCTCACACACCCACTAGGGAAGACCGCCACACTGCTCTCAACACCCACTAGACTTAGACCTTCTGAGGAGCGAAACATTTACAGAAGGGACAAGTTTCTCTGAACCTATTCATGAAGTAAAAATCTATTCTCGATTTACTCAAATAATGATTTTTAATCCAGGAGTGGGGAAACTGATCCTAGATGTTTTTTTATCAGAAAGATTCAGTGTTGTTTTAAATGTTTCCTCCTGTAGAGAATAAGGGTTACTCCTCTGTGAGGACCGAAGCCTTGTCTGTTGTGGAACTACTGGTGAAGAGGACCGGAGGTAAGCCGTCGTTCAGTCTGTTTACTGTGCTAAATGACTAGTCCCACTTCTCTCAAGGTGTCTTTAACCCAAACATTGGTTGACCCAGGAAGTAAAAGCACCAGTGTGCAGGACTTGACCTTCCATGCCTAGAATATAGGACTATGTTTGAGTCTAATTTTGAAGCTATGAGAAGAACGATGTCTAGGAGTTATTTTACTCAAACCTGAGCCAACATTTGAGAACAAAATATATACATGAGCACTGCAACATCTTCTGTTTGAAAGCTATTTCCCCCCTAGACCCTGAAGGGGACAGGTTGTCTCTCCTCCTAGACCCTGAAGGGGACAGGTTGTCTCTCCCCCTAGACCCTGAAGGGGACAGGTTGTCTCTCCTCCTAGACCCTGAAGGGGGACAGGTTGTCTCTCCCCCTAGACCCTGAAGGGGACAGGTTGTCTCTCCTCCTAGACCCTGAAGGGGACAGGTTGTCTCTCCTCCTAGACCCTGAAGGGGACAGGTTGTCTCCCCTCCTAGACCCTGAAGGGGACAGGTTGTCTCCCCTCCTAGACCCTGAAGGGGACAGGTTGTCTCCCCTCCTAGACCCTGAAGGGGACAGGTTGTCTCCCCTCCTAGACCCTGAAGGGGACAGGTTGTCTCCCCTCCTAGACCCTGAAGGGGGACAGGTTGTCTCTCCTCCTAGACCCTGAAGGGGACAGGTTGTCTCCCCTCCTAGACCCTGAAGGGGACAGGTTGTCTCCCCTCCTAGACCCTGAAGGGGACAGGTTGTCTCTCCTCCTAGACCCTGAAGGGGACAGGTTGTCTCCCCTCCTAGACCCTGAAGGGGACAGGTTGTCTCTCCTCCTAGACCCTGAAGGGGACAGGTTGTCTCTCCTCCTAGACCCTGAAGGGGACATTGTGTGTGTGTGTTGTTCCAGAGAGCGGTCAGTGGGAGTGTGTATCGGGGAAGAGTCGCGAGCAGCTGCAGCGTTCCCTGTCCACCCTGCAGACAGACAGCAGACCTGACCTACGAGACAAGGCCCAGGAACTACGGAGGAACATCCAGAGTCAACCCTGACACACACACACACACACACACACACACCTAGTCAACCCTGAACACACACACACACACACCTAGTCAACCCTGAACACACACACCCCCAGATCTCTGTCTGGACAGGCGTGATGAGTTATAATGTGTATTGTGTCGATGGGTGGACGGCTGGGGCATTATAATTGGACAGTGTCATAGTAAACGCCATATCAACTCACTATGTAAACAAACAGCACCCTATTCCCTCAGTAGTGTACTACTGTTGACCAGGTCTTCTAGGACTCTCTGCTCTGAAGTAGTGTACTACTGTTGACCAGGTCTTCTAGGACTCTCTGAAGTAGTGTACTATGTCGTCCAGGGATCATCAACTAGATTCAGCCGCGGGACAATTTTTATTTTTTTTCTTGAGCAGATGGGATCAGGTGGCTATTAGATCAATGATTATAATTGACAAAAAAACATTTCAAATCTAGTTTAGAATCACATACATCTCTTGGAACATATTTCCCAAACTAAAAGCAGTTAATGTTTTTTTTACATACTTTCTTTAAAAAAAATACTCGGGGGGCCAAATAAAGTCCTGGGCAGTTTGGGAATCTGGTGCTGTTAGGGATTTGTCCTGTAACAGGTCCCTTCTTTCTCTCCTGCTGCAGCCAGTACAGTACGTCCCACATGGTGCCCTTATTCCCTAAACACTACTAGTGGGAATAGGTTGCCATTTGGGACGTAACCAAGGATGATACTGCAACTTTATTTAACACGTTGGTTGTCAACTCCCTGGTCCTGGAGCACGGAGGCTGTTCCAGCCCAGTACTAATAGTCTACAGCACCTGTTCAACTCATTCCACAGAGAGCTGAGTGTCTGGAGCTTCTCCCTCGATGAATTAAGGTCACTAATTAGGAAGGAACTCCCCTCACCTGGTTGTCTAGGGCTTAATTGAAAGGAAAAACCTGCGGCCACTCCCCTGATGTTATCACAGTTTGGATCAGTACTTGACTTGGACTGAAATAGGTTCAGGAGCTCAAGCAGTAGAACCAGTGAACTCCTGATCTTGATGATAGGTAATGTTAACTAGTGCTGGGTTGGACCAAAAGCCTGCACCTCTTCAGAACTGGAGTTGGTGACCAGTGATGTTTCTCTGTCTGAACTGGTCATTATGTCTCTCCCCCAGTTTGCATGTTTAAAACATTTTCAGAAATGTTGATTATAAACGCAACAATGAACAGTGGGGGTTGGTGAGCGGGAGGCATGTGTTCTTGTGAATTTGTTTCCAAAATAAAAACTACCTTGAGCTTTGAAGATGTCATTATTTGGTTTTAAACTACACCAGACTGTATTTGAAAGCAGCTTTATTTTAAGTAGAAACATGTCGTCGTCCCCAAGACATTAAAATACTGGTGTGGAACAGTAAATATTTCAGACACAAGGACTGCTATATGCAGGTTTTATGTTAAGGCTAGTGGAATGGACAACTAAATAGTAGAAAGGCATTAGTGATGACCTTCAGGACAGTGCCGGCCCAGCACAGCCCTGGAGAAACATCGAGCCCTGCTGCTCAGCCTCGTAGCCGTAGCCCTAGCAGCACGCTTAACATGTAGAAACATCAGTTAGCCTCTAGCTAGCTACAGACCTTAACATGTAGAAACATCAGTTAGCCTCTAGCTAGCTACAGACATTAACATGTAGAAACATCAGTTAGCCTCTAGCTAGCTACAGACCTGTGAACATCGTAGCCCAGCAGCACGACCTCAGTGCTCAGGCCTCTAGCTAGCTACAGACCTTAACATGTAGAAACATCAGTTAGCCTCTAGCTAGCTACAGACATTAACATGTAGAAACATCAGTTAGCCTCTAGCTCAGCCTACGAGACCGTTAGAGCAGCTCGCCTCAGAGAAACATCAGTTAGCCTCTAGCTAGCTACAGACCTTAACATGTAGAAACATCAGTTAACTAGTTAGCAATTCTTTTTTGTGCCTGCGGCCTTTGAGACGGGCCTTTTCGTGGTCCCTTGTTCTGGTCTGGTTGGGCCTGGGTGGTACGGGTCACAGCAGACACCCCGTCTACAAACTTAGTCTTGAACAGAACGTTGGCGTTGGTGAACATGCCGTCCTTCAGAGAGACCACCACAAACTACAGAGGAGAGGAGAAACAGCTTTAGAGCGAGACTGTAAAAATACATTTATGAAATGGAGACAAAGTGGGTTCTGTTAACATATTTTATTTAACCAGGCAAGTCAGTTAAAAACAAATTCTTATCTTGTCAGCTCGGGGATTCGATCTGGCCCAACGCTCTAACCGCCAGGCTAGCTGCCTCCCCTCTAACCGCCAGGCTAGCTGCCTCCCCTCTAACCGCCAGGCTAGCTGCCTCCCCTCTAACCGCCAGGCTAGCTGCCTCCCCTCTAACCGCCAGGCTAGCTGCCTCCCCTCTAACCGCTAGGCTAGCTGCCCCCCCTCTAACCACTAGGCTAGCTGCCTCCCCTCTAACCGCCAGGCTAGCTGCCTCCTCTAACCGCTAGGCTAGCTGCCCACCCCTCTAACCACTAGGTTACCTGCCTCCCCTCTAACCACTAGGCTACCTGCCTCTCCTCTAACCACTAGGCTAGCTGCCGCCCCTCTAACCACTAGGCTACCTGCCTCCCCTCTAACCACTAGGCTAGCTGCCCACCCCTCTAACCACTAGGCTACCTGCCTCTCCTCTAACCACTAGGCTACCTGCCTCCCCTCTAACCACTAGGCTACCTGCCTCCTCTAACCACTAGGCTACCTGCCTCTCCTCTAACCACTAGGCTACCTACCTCCCCTCTAACCACTAGGCTACCTGCCTCTCCTCTAACCACTAGGCTACCTGCCTCTCCTCTAACCACTAGGCTACCTGCCTCTCCTCTAACCACTAGGCTACCTGCCTCCCCTCTAACCACTAGGCTACCTGCCTCCCCTCTAACCACTAGGCTACCTGCCTCCCCTCTAACCACTAGGCTACCTGCCTCCCCTCTAACCACTAGGCTACCTGCCTCCCCTCTAACCACTAGGCTACCTGCCTCCCCTCTAACCACTAGGCTACCTGCCTCCCCTCTAACCACTAGGCTACCTGCCTCCCCTCTAACCACTAGGCTACCTGCCTCCCCTCTAACCACTAGGCTACCTGCCTCCCCTCTAACCACTAGGCTACCTGCCTCCCCTCTAACCACTAGGCTACCTGCCTCCCCTCTAACCACTAGGCTACCTGCCTCCCCTCTAACCACTAGGCTACCTGCCTCCCCTCTAACCACTAGGCTACCTGCCTCCCCTCTAACCACTAGGCTACCTGCCCACCCCTCTAACCACCAGGCTAGCTGCCGCCCCTGTGTGTGTGTTACCTGGGAGTGTGTGAAGTGTGTTCTCAACATCTGTCCTATGTTCTGTGTGTGTGAGAGGTCCAGGGCAGCATCCACCTCATCCAAGATGTAGATGGGAGCCGGTTTAAACAGCAGCATGGCCAGGATCAGAGACAAGGCTACCAGAGACCTGGAACACACAGGGTTTAAACAGCAGCATGGCCAGGATCAGAGACAAGGCTACCAGAGACCTGGAACACACAGGGTTTAAACAGCAGCATGGCCAGGATCAGAGACAAGGCTACCAGAGACCTGGAACACACAGGGTTTAAACAGCAGCATGGCCAGGATCAGAGACAAGGCTACCAGAGACCTGGAACACACAGGGTTTAAACAGCAGCATGGCCAGGATCAGAGACAAGGCTACCAGAGACCTGGAACACACAGGGTTTAAACAGCAGCATGGCCAGGATCAGAGACAAGGCTACCAGAGACCTGGAACACACAGGGTTTAAACAGCAGCATGGCCAGGATCAGAGACAAGGCTACCAGAGACCTGGAACACACAGGGTTTAAACAGCAGCATGGCCAGGATCAGAGACAAGGCTACCAGAGACCTGGAACACACAGGGTTTAAACAGCAGCATGGCCAGGATCAGAGACAAGGCTACCAGAGACCTGGAACACACAGGGTTTAAACAGCAGCATGGCCAGGATCAGAGACAAGGCTACCAGAGACCTGGAACACACAGGGTTTAAACAGCAGCATGGCCAGGATCAGAGACAAGGCTACCAGAGACCTGGAACACAGTTACAATACACACACACCTAGTTTTAATACAGATGTTTACACTTGCGTTCGGCCAAAGACGACCCTTCTGTTCATCTGAGTCCACTTCAATAGAATCAAAGCTAGTGTTGCCGATCAATAGCTGTCTAATCAATCATCTGACCTTCTGGCTGTATTTACACAGGCAGCACAATTCTGATGTTTTGGCCAATCATATCAGAGCTGATCTGGGTAAACAGCCATTTAGTTTGTAGAGGTTAGTAAACTGGCAATTAGTAGCACAAATATCACACACACTGAATGAATGATGAATAAGTTGATGATTGAGTTGATCTCCCCGTACCTCTGTCCTCCACTGAGTTCAGTGAGGTTCTCCTTCCATGTGTTTCCCAGAGCCACCTTGAACTCCAGGCCCTCTAAGGCCCCGCAGCCTTCAGGAGGGGCCAGGCGGGCATCAGCCCCCGGCAGCAGGGTGGAGAAGATACTGCCAAAGTCTTTATTCACCTGGAGACAGAGAGAGAACACAGAGAGAAAGGAGAGTGTAATGGAGGCGGTTGATGAGTCACTTTACCAGAGACCTGAACACTTCGCTCCTGTTAGCTTCTAGAAACAAATGTCTAGACTTTGTCTCAGAGGACTAACGCAGTCTGGTGATGACATCATGTCTATCAGAGGACTAACACAGTCTGGTGATGACATCATGTCTTTGTCTCAGAGGACTAACACAGTCTGGTGATGACATCATGTCTGTATCAGAGGACTAACGCAGTCTGGTGATGACATCATGTCTATCAGAGGACTAACACAGTCTGGTGATGACATCATGTCTTTGTCTCAGAGGACTAACACAGTCTGGTGATGACATCATGTCTGTCTCAGAGGACTAACACAGTCTGGTGATGACATCATGTCTTTGTCTCAGAGGACTAACACAGTCTGGTGATGACATCATGTCTGTCTCAGAGGACTAACACAGTCTGGTGATGACATCATGTCTTTGTCTCAGAGGACTAACACAGTCTGGTGATGACATCATGTCTATCAGAGGACTAACAGTCTGGTGATGACATCATGTCTGTATCAGAGGACTAACAGTCTGGTGATGACATCATGTCTGTCTCAGAGGACTAACAGTCTGGTGATGACATCATGTCTGTATCAGAGGACTAACAGTCTGGTGATGACATCATGTCTGTCTCAGAGGACTAACACAGTCTGGTGATGACATCATGTCTATCAGAGGACTAACAGTCTGGTGATGACATCATGTCTGTATCAGAGGACTAACAGTCTGGTGATGACATCATGTCTGTCTCAGAGGACTAACACAGTCTGGTGATGACATCATGTCTGTATCAAAGGACTAACACAGTCTGGTGATGACATCATGTCTATCAGAGGACTAACAGTCTGGTGATGACATCATGTCTGTATCAGAGGACTAACACAGTCTGGTGATGACATCATGTCTGTATCAGAGGACTAACACAGTCTGGTGATGACATCATGTCTGTATCAGAGGACTAACAGTCTGGTGATGACATCATGTCTGTATCAAAGGACTAACACAGTCTGGTGATGACATCATGTCTATCAGAGGACTAACAGTCTGGTGATGACATCATGTCTGTCTCAGAGGACTAACACAGTCTGGTGATGACATCATGTCTGTCTCAGAGGACTAACACAGTCTGGTGATGACATCATGTCTTTGTCTCAGAGGACTAACACAGTCTGGTGATGACATCATGTCTGTATCAAAGGACTAACACAGTCTGGTGATGACATCATGTCTGTATCAGAGGACTAACACAGTCTGGTGATGACATCATGTCTTTGTCTCAGAGGACTAACACAGTCTGGTGATGACATCATGTCTTTGTCTCAGAGGACTAACACAGTCTGGTGATGACATCATGTCTTTGTCTCAGAGGACTAACAGTCTGGTGATGAAATATTTGATTTTACATCAAAATGGTCCTATATCGTTAAGACATTTTTCACACAGACAGACCTGGCACACACGCCATGCTGCCAGGCAGACACACATCAAAGACAGACCTTCTGCCAAGCAGACACAGAGACAGACAGACCTTCTGCCAGGCAGACACACAGACAGACAGACCTTCTGCCAGGCAGACACAGAGACAGACACAGAGACAGACCTTCTGCCAGGCAGACACAGAGACAGACCTTCTGCCAGGCAGACACAGAGACAGACCTTCTGCCAGACAGACACAGAGACAGACCTTCTGCCAGGCAGACACAGAGACAGACCTTCTGCCAGGCAGACACAGAGACAGACCTTCTGCCAGGCAGACACAGAGACAGACCTTCTGCCAGGCAGACACAGACAGACAGACCTTCTGCCAGGCAGACACAGAGACAGACAGACCTTCTGCCAGGCAGACACAGAGACAGACCTTCTGCCAGGCAGACACAGAGACAGACAGACCTTCTGCCAGGCAGACACAGAGACAGACAGACCTTCTGCCAGGCAGACACGAGACAGACAGACCTTCTGCCAGGCAGACACAGAGACAGACAGACCTTCTGCCAGGCAGACACACAGACAGACAGACCTTCTGCCAGGCAGACACAGAGACAGACAGACCTTCTGCCAGGCAGACACAGAGACAGACAGACCTTCTGCCAGGCAGACACAGAGACAGACAGACCTTCTGCCAGGCAGACACAGAGACAGACCTTCTGCCAGGCAGACACAGAGACAGACAGACCTTCTGCCAGGCAGACACAGAGACAGACAGACCTTCTGCCAGGCAGACACAGAGACAGACAGACCTTCTGCCAGGCAGACACAGAGACAGACAGACCTTCTGCCAGGCAGACACAGAGACAGACAGACCTTCTGCCAGGCAGACACAGAGACAGACAGACCTTCTGCCAGGCAGACACAGAGACAGACAGACCTTCTGCCAGGCAGACACAGAGACAGACAGACCTTCTGCCAGGCAGACACAGAGACAGACAGACCTTCTGCCAGGCAGACACAGAGACAGACAGACCTTCTGCCAGGCAGACACAGAGACAGACAGACCTTCTGCCAGGCAGACACGAGACGACAGACCTTCTGCCAGGCAGACACGAGCAGACAGACCTTCTGCCAGGCAGACACAGCAGACAGACCTTCTGCCAGGCAGACACAGAGACAGACCTTCTGCCAGGCAGACACAGAGACAGACCTTCTGCCAGGCAGACACACAGACAGACAGACCTTCTGCCAGGCAGACACAGAGACAGACACAGAGACAGACCTTCTGCCAGACAGACACACAGACAGACAGACCTTCTGCCAGGCAGACACAGAGACAGACCTTCTGCCAGGCAGACACAGAGACAGACCTTCTGCCAGACAGACACAGAGACAGACCTTCTGCCAGGCAGACACAGAGACAGACAGACCTTCTGCCAGACAGACACAGAGACAGACAGACCTTCTGCCAGACAGACACAGAGACAGACCTTCTGCCAGGCAGACACAGAGACAGACCTTCTGCCAGGCAGACACAGAGACAGACCTTCTGCCAGGCAGACACACAGACAGACAGACCTTCTGCCAGGCAGACACACAGACAGACAGACCTTCTGCCAGGCAGACACAGAGACAGACAGACCTTCTGCCAGGCAGACACAGAGACAGACAGACCTTCTGCCAGGCAGACACAGAGACAGACAGACCTTCTGCCAGGCAGACACAGAGACAGACAGACCTTCTGCCAGGCAGACACAGAGACAGACAGACCTTCTGCCAGGCAGACACAGAGACAGACAGACCTTCTGCCAGGCAGACACAGAGACAGACAGACCTTCTGCCAGGCAGACACAGAGACAGACAGACCTTCTGCCAGGCAGACACAGAGACAGACAGACCTTCTGCCAGGCAGACACAGAGACAGACAGACCTTCTGCCAGGCAGACACAGAGACAGACAGACCTTCTGCCAGGCAGACACAGAGACAGACAGACCTTCTGCCAGGCAGACACAGAGACAGACAGACCTTCTGCCAGGCAGACACAGAGACAGACAGACCTTCTGCCAGGCAGACACAGAGACAGACCTTCTGCCAGGCAGACACAGAGACAGACCTTCTGCCAGGCAGACACAGAGACAGACCTTCTGCCAGGCAGACACAGAGACAGACCTTCTGCCAGGCAGACACAGACAGACAGACCTTCTGCCAGGCAGACACAGAGACAGACACAGAGACAGACCTTCTGCCAGACAGACACACAGACAGACAGACCTTCTGCCAGGCAGACACAGAGACAGACCTTCTGCCAGGCAGACACAGAGACAGACCTTCTGCCAGCAGACACAGAGACAGACCTTCTGCCAGGCAGACACAGAGACAGACCTTCTGCCAGGCAGACACAGAGACAGACCTTCTGCCAGGCAGACACGAGCAGACAGACCTTCTGCCAGGCAGACACAGAGACAGACAGACCTTCTGCCAGACAGACACAGAGACAGACAGACCTTCTGCCAGACAGACACAGAGACAGACCTTCTGCCAGGCAGACACAGAGACAGACCTTCTGCCAGGCAGACACAGAGACAGACAGACCTTCTGCCAGGCAGACACAGAGACAGACAGACCTTCTGCCAGGCAGACACAGAGACAGACAGACCTTCTGCCAGGCAGCACGACAGACCTTCTGCCAGGCAGACACAGACCTTCTGCCAGGCAGACACAGAGACAGACCTTCTGCCAGGCAGACACAGAGACAGACCTTCTGCCAGGCAGACACAGAGACAGACAGACCTTCTGCCAGGCAGACACAGAGACAGACAGACCTTCTGCCAGGCAGACACAGAGACAGACAGACCTTCTGCCAGGCAGACACAGAGACAGACAGACCTTCTGCCAGGCAGACACAGAGACAGCAGACCTTCTGCCAGGCAGACACAGAGACAGACAGACCTTCTGCCAGGCAGACACAGAGACAGACAGACCTTCTGCCAGGCAGACACAGAGACAGACAGACCTTCTGCCAGGCAGACACAGAGACAGACAGACCTTCTGCCAGGCAGACACAGAGACAGACCTTCTGCCAGGCAGACACAGAGACAGACCTTCTGCCAGGCAGACACAGAGACAGACCTTCTGCCAGGCAGACACAGAGACAGACCTTCTGCCAGGCAGACACAGAGACAGACCTTCTGCCAGGCAGACACAGAGACAGACCTTCTGCCAGGCGATGTTGAGGGCCTCCTTCTTCTTCTGGTCTAGCTCCTCTATGGTCTGGAGGATCTTAGACTTGTCATTCTCTACGATCCTCTTCTTCTTCATCAGGTCATTATACTGATGGAGGTTAGGGCAAGAATAGGGTCAAGGGTCATGTTCTCAACTCTCCTCCAATCATATCAAAGGGTCCAAGAGGGGAAGGAGGAATGAAAATAGATTTGATACGAGATCCAAAGGAAACACCAAACTCACCCTCTCCTCAGCCTGACTCAACATGTTCATGGCTCTCTTGTTGACTGATCTCTCCAGTCGTGTCTTGGACTCTTCCAGCTTCCTCAGCCTCTGGCCCGCCTCTTTAGGGTTGTTGACCTTGAAGTCGTATCCCGTGTTGGGCTGGCCGAACAGGCCTCTCTCCTGACTGATCCACTCGTGTTCCTCTAACATACGAGACACCTGGAGAGAGGGATGGATGGATGGAGGAGAGAGATGGATGGAGAGAGCGGAGATGAGAGGGATGGAGGAGAGAGAGAGATGGATGGAGAGAGCGGAGATGAGAGGGATGGAGGAGAGAGAGAGATGGATGGAGAGAGTGGAGATGAGAGGGATGGATGGAGGAGAGAGAGAGATGGATGGAGAGAGCGGAGATGAGAGGGATGGATGGAGGAGAGAGAGATGGATGGAGAGAGTGGAGATGAGAGGGATGGATGGAGGAGAGAGAGATGGATGGAGAGAGTGGAGATGAGAGGGATGGATGGAGGAGAGAGAGAGATGGATGGAGAGAGCGGAGATGAGAGGGATGGATGGAGGAGAGAGAGATGGATGGAGAGTGGAGATGAGAGGGATGGATGGAGGAGAGAGAGAGATGGATGGAGAGAGCGGAGATGAGAGGGATGGATGGAGGAGAGAGAGATGGATGGAGAGAGTGGAGATGAGAGGGATGGATGGAGGAGAGAGAGATTGATGGAGAGAGCGGAGATGAGAGGGATGGATGGAGGAGAGAGAGAGATGGATGGAGAGAGCGGAGATGAGAGTTATGGATGGAGGAGAGAGAGAGGGATAGAGAGAGAGATGGATGGAGAGAGAGAGAGAGAGAGCAGGATGAGAGAGAAAAGGGGTGGAAAGAGAGAGGAGAGATATGTTAGTCTGGTTAGCGGAACAACTCTCATGTTCCTCTAACAGAAGGAGGAAGCTCACTCAGAAGACTAGATCCCATTTAGTGCTGTGATTTAGTGATCTCCTTTGAAGAGACAAACAGATCGATAGAAACAGACAGAATATGAACATAAAGAGATTAGGAGACGACAGATCAAATGGAGATTAGAAAGCAGAGTTGATCACTAACTGTAGCTTAGCAGCAGCGTCCTGACTGTCTTTACGGTGTTTGTTGATCAGTAACTGTACCTTAGCAGCAGCGTCCTGACTGTCTTTACGGTGTTTGTTGATCAGTAACTGTACCTTAGCAGCAGCGTCCTGACTGTCTTTACGGTGTTTGTTGATCAGTAACTGTACCTTAGCAGCAGCGTCCTGACTGTCTTTACGGTGTTTGTTGATCAGTAACTGTACCTTAGCAGCAGCGTCCTGACTGTCTTTACGGTGTTTGTTGATCAGTAACTGTACCTTAGCAGCAGCGTCCTGACTGTCTTTACGGTGTTTGTTGATCAGTAACTGTACCTTAGCAGCAGCGTCCTGACTGTCTTTACGGTGTTTGTTGATCAGTAACTGTACCTTAGCAGCAGCGTCCTGACTGTCTTTACGGTGTTTGTTGATCAGTAACTGTAGCTTAGCAGCAGCGTCCTGACTGTCTTTACGGTGTTTGTTGATCAGTAACTGTACCTTAGCAGCAGCGTCCTGACTGTCTTTACGGTGTTTGTTGATCAGTAACTGTACCTTAGCAGCAGCGTCCTGACTGTCTTTACGGTGTTTGTTGATCAGTAACTGTACCTTAGCAGCAGCGTCCTGACTGTCTTTACGGTGTTTGTTGATCAGTAACTGTACCTTAGCAGCAGCATCCTGACTGTCTTTACGGTGTTTGTTGATCAGTAACTGTACCTTAGCAGCAGCATCCTGACTGTCTTTACGGTGTTTGTTGATCAGTAACTGTACCTTAGCAGCAGCGTCCTGACTGTCTTTACGGTGTTTGTTGATCAGTAACTGTACCTTAGCAGCAGCGTCCTGACTGTCTTTACGGTGTTTGTTGATCAGTAACTGTACCTTAGCAGCAGCGTCCTGACTGTCTTTACGGTGTTTGTTGATCAGTAACTGTACCTTAGCAGCAGCGTCCTGACTGTCTTTACGGTGTTTGTTGATCAGTAACTGTACCTTAGCAGCAGCGTCCTGACTGTCTTTACGGTGTTTGTTGATCAGTAACTGTACCTTAGCAGCAGCGTCCTGACTGTCTTTACGGTGTTTGTTGATCAGTAACTGTACCTTAGCAGCAGCGTCCTGACTGTCTTTACGGTGTTTGTTGATCAGTAACTGTACCTTAGCAGCAGCGTCCTGACTGTCTTTACGGTGTTTGTTGATCAGTAACTGTACCTTAGCAGCAGCGTCCTGACTGTCTTTACGGTGTTTGTTGATCAGTAACTGTACCTTAGCAGCAGCGTCCTGACTGTCTTTACGGTGTTTGTTGATCAGTAACTGTACCTTAGCAGCAGCGTCCTGACTGTCTTTACGGTGTTTGTTGATCAGTAACTGTACCTTAGCAGCAGCATCCTGACTGTCTTTACGGTGTTTGTTGATCAGTAACTGTACCTTAGCAGCAGCATCCTGACTGTCTTTACGGTGTTTGTTGATCAGTAACTGTACCTTAGCAGCAGCGTCCTGACTGTCTTTACGGTGTTTGTTGATCAGTAACTGTACCTTAGCAGCAGCGTCCTGACTGTCTTTACGGTGTTTGTTGATCAGTAACTGTACCTTAGCAGCAGCGTCCTGACTGTCTTTACGGTGTTTGTTGATCAGTAACTGTACCTTAGCAGCAGCGTCCTGACTGTCTTTACGGTGTTTGTTGATCAGTAACTGTACCTTAGCAGCAGCGTCCTGACTGTCTTTACGGTGTTTGTTGATCAGTAACTGTACCTTAGCAGCAGCATCCTGACTGTCTTTACGGTGTTTGTTGATCAGTAACTGTACCTTAGCAGCAGCATCCTGACTGTCTTTACGGTGTTTGTTGATCAGTAACTGTACCTTAGCAGCAGCGTCCTGACTGTCTTTACGGTGTTTGTTGATCAGTAACTGTACCTTAGCAGCAGCGTCCTGACTGTCTTTACGGTGTTTGTTGATCAGTAACTGTACCTTAGCAGCAGCGTCCTGACTGTCTTTACGGTGTTTGTTGATCAGTAACTGTACCTTAGCAGCAGCGTCCTGACTGTCTTTACGGTGTTTGTTGATCAGTAACTGTACCTTAGCAGCAGCATCCTGACTGTCTTTACGGTGTTTGTTGATCAGTAACTGTACCTTAGCAGCAGCGTCCTGACTGTCTTTACGGTGTTTGTTGATCAGTAACTGTACCTTAGCAGCAGCGTCCTGACTGTCTTTACGGTGTTTGTTGATCAGTAACTGTACCTTAGCAGCAGCGTCCTGACTGTCTTTACGGTGTTTGTTGATCAGTAACTGTACCTTAGCAGCAGCGTCCTGACTGTCTTTACGGTGTTTGTTGATCAGTAACTGTACCTTAGCAGCAGCGTCCTGACTGTCTTTACGGTGTTTGTTGATCAGTAACTGTACCTTAGCAGCAGCGTCCTGACTGTCTTTACGGTGTTTGTTGATCAGTAACTGTACCTTAGCAGCAGCGTCCTGACTGTCTTTACGGTGTTTGTTGATCAGTAACTGTACCTTAGCAGCAGCATCCTGACTGTCTTTACGGTGTTTGTTGATCAGTAACTGTACCTTAGCAGCAGCGTCCTGACTGTCTTTACGGTGTTTGTTGATCAGTAACTGTACCTTAGCAGCAGCGTCCTGACTGTCTTTACGGTGTTTGTTGATCAGTAACTGTACCTTAGCAGCAGCGTCCTGACTGTCTTTACGGTGTTTGTTGATCAGTAACTGTACCTTAGCAGCAGCATCCTGACTGTCTTTACGGTGTTTGTTGATCAGTAACTGTACCTTAGCAGCAGCGTCCTGACTGTCTTTACGGTGTTTGTTGATCAGTAACTGTACCTTAGCAGCAGCGTCCTGACTGTCTTTACGGTGTTTGTTGATCAGTAACTGTACCTTAGCAGCAGCGTCCTGACTGTCTTTACGGTGTTTGTTGATCAGTAACTGTACCTTAGCAGCAGCGTCCTGACTGTCTTTACGGTGTTTGTTGATCAGTAACTGTACCTTAGCAGCAGCGTCCTGACTGTCTTTACGGTGTTTGTTGATCAGTAACTGTACCTTAGCAGCAGCGTCCTGACTGTCTTTACGGTGTTTGTTGATCAGTAACTGTACCTTAGCAGCAGCGTCCTGACTGTCTTTACGGTGTTTGTTGATCAGTAACTGTACCTTAGCAGCAGCGTCCTGACTGTCTTTACGGTGTTTGTTGATCAGTAACTGTACCTTAGCAGCAGCGTCCTGACTGTCTTTACGGTGTTTGTTGATCAGTAACTGTACCTTAGCAGCAGCGTCCTGACTGTCTTTACGGTGTTTGTTGATCAGTAACTGTACCTTAGCAGCAGCGTCCTGACTGTCTTTACGGTGTTTGTTGATCAGTAACTGTACCTTAGCAGCAGCGTCCTGACTGTCTTTACGGTGTTTGTTGATCAGTAACTGTACCTTAGCAGCAGCGTCCTGACTGTCTTTACGGTGTTTGTTGATCAGTAACTGTACCTTAGCAGCAGCATCCTGACTGTCTTTACGGTGTTTGTTGATCAGTAACTGTACCTTAGCAGCAGCATCCTGACTGTCTTTACGGTGTTTGTTGATCAGTAACTGTACCTTAGCAGCAGCATCCTGACTGTCTTTACGGTGTTTGTTGATCAGTAACTGTACCTTAGCAGCAGCGTCCTGACTGTCTTTACGGTGTTTGTTGATCAGTAACTGTACCTTAGCAGCAGCGTCCTGACTGTCTTTACGGTGTTTGTTGATCAGTAACTGTACCTTAGCAGCAGCGTCCTGACTGTCTTTACGGTGTTTGTTGATCAGTAACTGTACCTTAGCAGCAGCGTCCTGACTGTCTTTACGGTGTTTGTTGATCAGTAACTGTACCTTAGCAGCAGCGTCCTGACTGTCTTTACGGTGTTTGTTGATCAGTAACTGTACCTTAGCAGCAGCGTCCTGACTGTCTTTACGGTGTTTGTTGATCAGTAACTGTACCTTAGCAGCAGCATCCTGACTGTCTTTACGGTGTTTGCTGATGTTGTGTTCCAACTCTTTAATCTTCAGCTGAGACTCATTGGTTTTCTCTCTCATATGGTTAGCTTCTGTACTCTTACCCTGGAATACACACACACACACACACACACACACACACACACACACACACACACACACACACACACACACACACACACACACTTTGTTGGCATGGAACATGAAATTACATCGTCAAAGTAGCTCATTGGGTAGAACAGATATGTTTAGAAAGTGATCTGATCCTAGGTTATAATAATCTCTCATGGACTGATGCACGTAACAACTGGTATTGTAGCGTCTCTAGGGCCTCCATTTTCATTTCTGGATGTAGGATACTCTTTAATTCACTTGTAGATAGTTTCAGCGTTTAAATGCTTGGAAAAATGTCTCGCGCAATATTAGGCTGAGTGACACCTAGGGCTGATCCCATTTAGTGAACTGGTTGATTGTTTGGTCAATAGGCTGTTGGTCAACAGAGATTTAGTTTGTTTGTTTAGCAGTCGCAAATGTATTTAAAAAAATGTAAATGGTGCACAAGACCTGTCTGAGTGGACTGATCCATTGTGGAGGCCGTGGGGGGATGGTACAGTCCATCAGTCTAAGACACCTGTCTGAGTGGACTGATCCATTGTGGGGGTGGGGGTGGTACAGTCCATCAGTCTAAGACACCTGTCTGAGTGGACTGATCCATTGTGGGGGTGGTGGTACAGTCCATCAGTCTAAGACACCTGTCTGAGTGGACTGATCCATTGTGGGGGTGGTGGTACAGTCCATCAGTCTAAGACACCTGTCTGAGTGGACTGATCCATTGTGGGGGTGGTGGTACAGTCCATCAGTCTAAGACACCTGTCTGAGTGGACTGATCCATTGTGGGGGTGGTGGTACAGTCCATCAGTCTAAGACACCTGTCTGAGTGGACTGATCCATTGTGGGGGTGGTGGTACAGTCCATCAGTCTAAGACACCTGTCTGAGTGGACTGATCCATTGTGGGGGTGGTGGTACAGTCCATCAGTCTAAGACACCTGTCTGAGTGGACTGATCCATTGTGGGGGTGGTGGTACAGTCCATCAGTCTAAGACACCTGTCTGAGTGGACTGATCCATTGTGGGGGTGGTGGTACAGTCCATCAGTCTAAGACACCTGTCTGAGTGGACTGATCCATTGTGGGGGTGGTGGTACAGTCCATCAGTCTAAGACATGTGATACTGAAACACTAATATAAATATTATCGTTGGATAGTCGCCGCTGTCTGCGGTTCTGAAGCCATATTTAGTCTGCTGTTGAATTGACACCTTTTCCCATGTTGCTAACAAGGAACTTTATACCGGGACAACAATTTAGTGTCACTGATCATCTGGACAAATTAGGACTTTGCAGGTGCTGGTGATTTCTGAATTTGGGAAGGATAGAGGACATTTGGTCCAACTTGCAGAGAGTTTCAGTTTAGGGGGGTTGGGTGGGACTTTGCTAATCTCATTAGTATCTTTTCACCTACATCTCCAGCAGAACTTAATCCAGCATCTGATGCTTTTATCAAGGATTCTAGTTCTGCGTGTCCGAGATGGTTTCCACGACAACATTACGATGATGATGATGAGGAGCAGCATGGTAACAACACCACCAGTACTACTGACAATAATGTAGTAATCATACCTTGATCTCTTTGTCCTGGGATACGATCACCTCTTTCTGTCTAGTCAACTCCTCCTGGGCCTTACGCACAGACTCCTGGAGAGAGAGAGGGGAGGGGGAGAGGTTGAGGAAGGAGAGACAGGTGGGGGGAGAGAGGTTGAGGAAGGAGAGAGAGAGAGGAGGGGAGAGAGAGGTTGAGGAAGGAGAGAGAGGAGGGGAGAGAGAGGTTGAGGAAGGAGAGAGAGAGGTTGAGGAAGGAGAGAGAGAGGTTGAGGAAGGGAGAGAGAGAGGTTGAGGAAGGAGAGAGAGAGGTTGAGGAAGGAGAGAGAGAGGTTGAGGAAGGAGAGAGAGAGGTTGAGGAAGGAGAGAGAGAGGGGAGAGAGAGAGGTTGAGGAAGGAGAGAGAGAGGGGAGAGAGAGGTTGAGGAAGGAGAGAGAGAGGGGGAGAGAGAGGTTGAGGAAGGAGAGAGAGAGGGGAGAGAGAGAGGTGGGAGGAGAGAGAGAGAGAGGGGAGAGAGAGAGGTTGAGGAAGGAGAGAGAGAGGTTGAGGAAGGAGAGAGAGAGGTTGAGGAAGGGAGAGAGAGGGGGGAGGAGGTTGAGGAAGGAGAGAGAGAGGGGGGAGAGAGGTTGAGGAAGGAGAGAGAGAGAGAGGGGAGAGAGGTTGAGGAAGGAGAGAGAGAGGTTGAGGAAGGAGAGAGAGAGGTTGAGGAAGGAGAGAGAGAGAGGTTGAGGAAGGAGAGAGGAGAGGAGGAGAGAGAGGTTGAGGAAGGGAGAGAGAGGGGGAGAGAGGTTGAGGAAGGAGAGAGAGAGGGGAGAGAGAGGTTGAGGAAGGAGAGAGAGGTTGGGAGGAGAGAGAGGGGAGAGAGAGGTTGAGGAAGGAGAGAGGGGAGAGAGGTTGAGGAAGGAGAGAGAGAGGGGAGAGAGAGGTTGAGGAAGGAGAGAGAGAGGGGAGAGAGAGGTTGAGGAAGGAGAGAGAGAGGGGAGAGAGAGGTTGAGGAAGGAGAGAGAGAGGGGGGGAGAGAGAGGTTGAGGAAGGAGAGAGAGAGAGGAGGGGAGAGAGAGGTTGAGGAAGGAGAGAGAGAGAGGAGGGGAGAGAGAGGTTGAGGAAGGAGAGAGAGGAGGGGAGAGAGAGGTTGAGGAAGGAGAGAGAGAGGGGGGAGAGAGAGAGGTTGAGGAAGGAGAGAGAGAGGTTGAGGAAGGAGAGAGAGAGGTTGAGGAAGGAGAGAGAGAGGTTGAGGAAGGAGAGAGAGAGGTTGAGGAAGGAGAGAGAGAGGGGAGAGAGAGAGGTTGAGGAAGGAGAGAGAGAGGTTGAGGGGGGAGAGAGAGAGGTTGAGGAAGGAGAGAGAGAGGTTGAGGAAGGAGAGAGAGAGGAGGAGGAGAGAGAGAGGTTGAGGAAGGAGAGAGAGAGGGGAGAGAGAGGTTGAGGAAGGAGAGAGAGAGGTTGAGGAAGGAGAGAGAGAGGTTGAGGAAGGAGAGAGAGAGGTTGAGGAAGGAGAGAGAGAGAGAGGGGAGAGAGAGAGGTTGAGGAAGGAGAGAGAGAGGTTGAGGAAGGAGAGAGAGAGGAGGAGAGAGAGAGGTTGAGGAAGGAGAGAGAGGGAGGAAGGAGAGAGGAGAGAGAGGTGAGGAGAGAGGTTGAGGAAGGAGAGAGAGAGGTTGAGGAAGGAGAGAGAGAGGTTGAGGAAGGAGAGAGAGAGGTTGAGGAAGGAGAGAGAGAGGTTGAGGAAGGGAGGAGGGAGAGAGGTTGAGGAGAGAGAGAGAGGTTGAGGAAGGAGAGGAGAGGTTGAGGAAGGAGAGAGAGGTTGAGGAAGGAGAGAGTTGAGGAAGGAGAGGAGAGGTTGAGGAAGGAGAGAGAGAGGGGAGAGAGAGGTTGAGGAAGGAGAGAGAGAGGGGAGAGAGAGGTTGAGGAAGGAGAGAGAGAGGGGAGAGAGAGGTTGAGGAAGGAGAGAGAGAGGGGAGAGAGAGGTTGAGGAAGGAGAGAGAGAGGTTGAGGAAGGAGAGGAGAGAGGAAGGAGAGGGAGAGGTTGAGGAAGGAGAGAGAGAGGAAGGAGAGAGGAGAGGTTGAGGAAGGAGAGAGAGAGGGTTGAGAGAGAGGAGAGCGAGAGGATTGAGGAAGGAGAGAGAGAGGTTGAGGAAGGAGAGAGAGAGGAAGGAGAGAGAGGTTGAGGAAGGAGAGAGAGAGGAGGGAGAGAGAGAGGTTGAGGAAGGAGAGAGAGAGGGGAGAGAGAGGTTGAGGAAGGAGAGAGAGAGGGGAAGAGAGGTTGAGGAAGGAGAGAGAGAGGGGAGAGAGAGGTTGAGGAAGGAGAGAGAGAGGGGACAGAGAGGTTGAGGAAGGAGAGAGAGAGGAAGGAGAGGAGAGGTTGAGGAAGGAGAGGAGAGGTTGAGGAAGGAGAGGAGAGGTTGAGGAAGGAGAGAGAGAGGGAGAGAGAGGTTGAGGAAGGAGAGGAGAGGGGAGAGGAGAGGTTGAGGAAGGAGAGAGAGAGGGGAGAGAGAGGTTGAGGAAGGAGAGAGAGAGGGAGGAGAGGAGAGGTTGAGGAAGGAGAGAGAGAGGGGAGAGAGAGAGGTTGAGGAAGGAGAGAGAGAGGAAGGAGAGAGAGGTTGAGGAAGGAGAGAGAGAGGGAGAGAGAGAGGTTGAGGAAGGAGAGCGAGAGGGAGGAGGAGAGCGAGAGGTTGAGGAAGGAGAGCGAGAGGGAGAGGAGAGCGAGAGGGAGGAAGGAGAGCGAGAGGTTGAGGAAGGAGAGAGAGAGGGGAGAGAGAGGTGAGGAGGAGAGAGAGAGGGGAGAGAGAGGTTGAGGAAGGAGAGAGAGAGGGGAGAGAGAGGTTGAGGAAGGAGAGGAGAGGGGAGAGAGAGGTTGAGGAAGGAGAGAGAGAGGGGAGAGAGAGGTTGAGGAAGGAGAGAGAGAGGAAGGAGAGGGAGAGGTTGAGGAAGGGAGAGAGAGGTTGAGGAAGGAGAGAGGAGAGGTTGAGGAAGGAGAGAGAGAACGGAGTGGGGGAGTGAAGGGATGTGAAGATAGAGAAGAGAGTGTTGTCAGTGATAAAGTATATAAACATATAGCTAGTTCATGTCAACAATCCAGTCGCCCGGGCCGGGCCAACCGATGAGGTCGACGCCCGGGCCGGGCCAACCGATGAGGTCGAGGACATTTGACACTATTGGACCAGGATGTAACGGTACCTTGTTCTCTGCCACGGTGGTAGACATGTTGTCTATCTGTTCCTGGATAGTCTTCATGGCTTCATCTACTGCCAGGATCTGTTGTTCATAGCCAGCCTGCTCCCTCTTCAACTCCTCCAACTCTAGGACTAGGGACTCAGCCTCCTGCACACACACACACACACACACACACACACACACACACACACACACACACACACACACACACACACACACACACACGTCAAATCAAAGCCCCCTTTACTCTTGTTTGTACACTGTGGAGGGTCTTGAATAATGTTATTGCTTGGGTAATGTAGCCCGGGTTATCGCTTGGGTAATGTAGCCCGGGTTATCGCTTGGGTAATGTTGCCCGGGTTATCGCTTGGGTACTGTAGCCCGGGTTATCGCTTGGGTACTGTAGCCCGTGGTTATCGCTTGGGTACTGTAGCCCGTGGTTATCGCTTGGGTACTGTAGCCCGTGGTTATCGCTTGGGTACTGTAGCCCGTGGTTATCGCTTGGGTACTGTAGCCCGTGGTTATCGCTTGGGTACTGTAGCCCGTGGTTATCGCTTGGGTACTGTAGCCCGTGGTTATCGCTTGGGTACTGTAGCCCGGGTTATCGCTTGGGTAATGTAGCCCGGGTTATCGCTTGGGTAATGTAGCCCGGGTTATCGCTTGGGTAATGTAGCCCGGGTTATCGCTTGGGTACTGTAGCCCGTGGTTATCGCTTGGGTACTGTAGCCCGTGGTTATCGCTTGGGTACTGTAGC
>NC_138298.1:38612500-38652500 GCF_965601325.2 Salmo salar
GCATGTGATCCTGGACGGAGACAGCTGATAGGTCCAGATATGACCCATGGGGATAATCTGACCTTGTACTTCTCCTCTGCCTTCTTCTGGACCTCGTTACTGCTCTGCAGGGTCTCCTCACACTCCTCTGAGAGAAAAACACACACACACTTTATGTGAGTAAAGTCATACTGTATTAAAAAAATTAGAATAATCACGACAGCTGTGATGGAAACAGGAAGTTCAGTACAATTTTATAAAATGCCGACGGATAAATGTGTTTGTTCGACATGGTGGGATCTTTTCTGTGTTGGTTTTCCCAGATACCAGGAAGTCTTAACCCCCGACCCCTGGCCTAATTTCCCAGATACCAGGAAGTCTTAACCCCCGACCCCTGGCCTAATTTCCCAGATACCAGGAAGTCTTAACCCCCGACCCCTGGCCTAATTTCCCAGATACCAGGAAGTCTTAACCCCCGACCCCTGGCCTAATTTCCCAGATACCAGGAAGTCTTAACCCCCGACCCCTGGCCTAATTTCCCAGATACCAGGAAGTCTTAACCCCCGACCCCTGGCCTAATTTCCCAGATACCAGGAAGTCTTAACCCCCGACCCCTGGCCTAATTTCCCAGATACCAGGAAGTCTTAACCCCCGACCCCTGGCCTAATTTCCCAGATACCAGGAAGTCTTAACCCCTGACCCCTGGCCTAATTTCCCAGATACCAGGAAGTCTTAACCCCTGACCCCTGGCCTAATTTCCCAGATACCAGGAAGTCTTAACCCCTGACCCCTGGCCTAATTTCCCAGATACCAGGAAGTCTTAACCCCCGACCCCTGGCCTAATTTCCCAGATACCAGGAAGTCTTAACCCCCGACCCCTGGCCTAATTTCCCAGATACCAGGAAGTCTTAACCCCCGACCCCTGGCCTAATTTCCCAGATACCAGGAAGTCTTAACCCCCGACCCCTGGCCTAATTTCCCAGATACCAGGAAGTCTTAACCCCCGACCCCTGACCTAATTTCCCAGATACCAGGAAGTCTTAACCCCCGACCCCTGGCCTAATTTCCCAGATACCAGGAAGTCTTAACCCCCGACCCCTGGCCTAATTTCCCAGATACCAGGAAGTCTTAACCCCCGACCCCTGGCCTAATTTCCCAGATACCAGGAAGTCTTAACCCCTGACCTAATTTCCCAGATACCAGGAAGTCTTAACCCCTGACCTCTGGCCTAATTTCCCAGATACCAGGAAGTCTTAACCCCCGACCCCTGGCCTAATTTCCCAGATACCAGGAAGTCTTAACCCCTGACCCCTGGCCTAATTTCCCAGATACCAGGAAGTCTAAGAACCATTGAGGCCTTTGTTGTACTCCTCTCTATCCCAGTTACAACCACCCCACATCCTGTCACTGGAATACCAGCTGTAGGTTTTATCACCAAGTCCATCAATCGTCAGCTTCAAGCTCTTTCTAGTAAAACCCATGTCCTCAACACCCAGACCAGCTGCAGGAAGCTAGAGTGGACACCATCAAACTCAGCATTAACAAGACAGAAATATCTTACTGTTTGTTAAGTACATCATTGTTACTTACATACATAATCCCCCCCCCCCCCCCTCACAGTTCCCAACTCTTTTAGATCAAGTGATGTCCCACCTTAAAAAAAATATGTTGAAAAACATTGTCTGTGTACTCACCGATGGTCTTCTGTAACATCTTCAGTTCTTCCTGTTGTTTATGGAAGGAACTCTGGTGGAGTTTAACCTGGAGAATGTCTAACTCTTCTGTCTTCATGTCTAACTGCTGCTTTAACAAACGATACCTAGAGAGAGAGGAGAGGGTAGAGTTTAACCTGGAGAATGTCTAACTGCTGCTTTAACAAACGATACCTAGAGAGAGAGAGGAGAGGAGAGTTTAACCTGGAGAATGTCTAACTGCTGCTTTAACAAACGATACCTAGAGAGAGAGAGGAGAGGGTAGAGTTTAACCTGGAGAATGTCTAACTGCTGCTTTAACAAACGATACCTAGAGAGAGAGAGGAGAGGAGAGTTTAACCTGGAGAATGTCTAACTGCTGCTTTAACAAACGATACCTAGAGAGAGAGAGGAGAGGGTAGAGTTTAACCTGGAGAATGTCTAACTGCTGCTTTAACAAACGATACCTAGAGAGAGAGAGGAGAGGGTAGAGTTTAACCTGGAGAATGTCTAACTGCTGCTTTAACAAACGATACCTAGAGAGAGAGAGGAGAGGAGAGTTTAACCTGGAGAATGTCTAACTGCTGCTTTAACAAACGATACCTAGAGAGAGAGAGGAGAGGAGAGTTTAACCTGGAGAATGTCTAACTGCTGCTTTAACAAACGATACCTAGAGAGAGAGAGGAGAGGGGAGAGTTTAACCTGGAGAATGTCTAACTGCTGCTTTAACAAACGATACCTAGAGAGAGAGAGGAGAGGAGAGTTTAACCTGGAGAATGTCTAACTGCTGCTTTAACAAACGATACCTAGAGAGAGAGAGGAGAGGGTAGAGTTTAACCTGGAGAATGTCTAACTGCTGCTTTAACAAACGATACCTAGAGAGAGAGAGGAGAGGAGAGTTTAACCTGGAGAATGTCTAACTGCTGCTTTAACAAACGATACCTAGAGAGAGAGAGGAGAGGAGAGTTTAACCTGGAGAATGTCTAACTGCTGCTTTAACAAACGATACCTAGAGAGAGAGAGGAGAGGGTAGAGTTTAACCTGGAGAATGTCTAACTGCTGCTTTAACAAACGATACCTAGAGAGAGAGAGGAGAGGAGAGTTTAACCTGGAGAATGTCTAACTGCTGCTTTAACAAACGATACCTAGAGAGAGAGAGGAGAGGGTAGAGTTTAACCTGGAGAATGTCTAACTGCTGCTTTAACAAACGATACCTAGAGAGAGAGAGGAGAGGAGAGTTTAACCTGGAGAATGTCTAACTGCTGCTTTAACAAACGATACCTAGAGAGAGAGAGGAGAGGGTAGAGTTTAACCTGGAGAATGTCTAACTGCTGCTTTAACAAACGATACCTAGAGAGAGAGAGGAGAGGGTAGAGTTTAACCTGGAGAATGTCTAACTGCTGCTTTAACAAACGATACCTAGAGAGAGAGAGGAGAGGGTAGAGTTTAACCTGGAGAATGTCTAACTGCTGCTTTAACAAACGATACCTAGAGAGAGAGAGGAGAGGGTAGAGTTTAACCTGGAGAATGTCTAACTGCTGCTTTAACAAACGATACCTAGAGAGAGAGAGGAGAGGGTAGAGTTTAACCTGGAGAATGTCTAACTGCTGCTTTAACAAACGCCGGGGGGGGGGGAGAGTTTAACCTGGAGAATGTCTAACTGCTGCTTTAACAAACGATACCTAGAGAGAGAGAGGAGAGGGTAGAGTTTAACCTGGAGAATGTCTAACTGCTGCTTTAACAAACGATACCTAGAGAGAGAGAGGAGAGGGTAGAGTTTAACCTGGAGAATGTCTAACTGCTGCTTTAACAAACGATACCTAGAGAGAGAGAGGAGAGGAGAGTTTAACCTGGAGAATGTCTAACTGCTGCTTTAACAAACGAGAGTTTAACCTGGAGAATGTCTAACTGCTGCTTTAACAAACGATACCTGAGAGAGAGAGGAGGAGAGTTTAACCTGGAGAATGTCTAACTGCTGCTTTAACAAACGGAGAGTTTAACCTGGAGAATGTCTAACTGCTGCTTTAACAAACGATACCTAGAGAGAGAGAGGAGAGGGAGAGTTTAACCTGGAGAATGTCTAACTGCTGCTTTAACAAACGATACCTAGAGAGAGAGAGGAGAGGGTAGAGTTTAACCTGGAGAATGTCTAACTGCTGCTTTAACAAACGATACCTAGAGAGAGAGAGGAGAGGGTAGAGTTTAACCTGGAGAATGTCTAACTGCTGCTTTAACAAACGATACCTAGAGAGAGAGAGGAGAGGGTAGAGTTTAACCTGGAGAATGTCTAACTGCTGCTTTAACAAACGATACCTAGAGAGAGAGAGGAGAGGAGAGTTTAACCTGGAGAATGTCTAACTGCTGCTTTAACAAACGATACCTAGAGAGAGAGAGGAGAGGAGAGTTTAACCTGGAGAATGTCTAACTGCTGCTTTAACAAACGATACCTAGAGAGAGAGAGGAGAGGAGAGTTTAACCTGGAGAATGTCTAACTGCTGCTTTAACAAACGATACCTAGAGAGAGAGGAGAGGAGAGTTTAACCTGGAGAATGTCTAACTGCTGCTTTAACAAACGATACCTAGAGAGAGAGAGGAGAGGAGAGGAGGGAGAGAGAGGAGGTAGAGGGTAGAGAGCGGAGAGACGGGGGAGAGCGGAGGGACGGGGGAGAGAGGGAATATATGCAGAAATGTTTCAGAGATATTGAATTAGCTGAACTCTTAAAGCTACATAGTAAATGTTTCAGGCCCACACACACACACACACACACACACACACACACACACACACACACACACACACACACACACACACACACACACACACACACACACACACACACACACACACACACACACACACACACACACACACACACACACACACCTCTCAGCAGTCCCCTTGAGACCAGCCAGTTCTTTGTCCAGGGTCTGTAGCGCCGTCTCTGTGGCTGACAGACTGTCCTGAACCTCTCTCAGCTCCTGGAGACTGGACAACACTGAGGCTGACTGGGAACGGGCTCCTACAGGGAGACGGAAAATAAACACCAAATTAGAGAGGAGGGAAGGAGGGATACACACACAACCCTTAGACAGGACAACACAGACTGACTGACTCCTAGAGGGATACACATAACCCTTAGACAGGACAACACAGACTGACTGACTCCTAGAGGGATACACATAACCCTTAGACAGGACAACACAGACTGACTGGCTCCTAGAGGGATATACACATAACCCTTAGACAGGACAACACAGACTGACTGGCTCCTAGAGGGATACACACATAACCCTTAGACAGGACAACACAGACTGACTGGCTCCTAGAGGGATACACACATAACCCTTAGACAGGACAACACAGACTGACTGGCTCCTAGAGGGATACACATAACCCTTAGACAGGACAACACAGACTGACTGGCTCCTAGAGGGATACACACACAACCCTTAGACAGGACAACACAGACTGACTGGCTCCTAGAGGGATACACATAACCCTTAGACAGGACAACACAGACTGACTGGCTCCTAGAGGGATACACACAACCCTTAGACAGGACAACACAGACTGACTGGCTCCTAGAGGGATACACACAACCCTTAGACAGGACAACACAGACTGACTGGCTCCTAGAGGGATACACACAACCCTTAGACAGGACAACACAGACTGACTGGCTCCTAGAGGGATACACACATAACCCTTAGACAGGACAACACAGACTGACTGACTCCTAGAGGGATACACACAACCCTTAGACAGGACAACACAGACTGACTGGCTCCTAGAGGGATACACACATAACCCTTAGACAGGACAACACAGACTGACTGACTCCTAGAGGGATACACATAACCCTTAGACAGGACAACACAGACTGACTGGCTCCTAGAGGGATACACATAACCCTTAGACAGGACAACACAGACTGACTGGCTCCTAGAGGGATACACACAACCCTTAGACAGGACAACACAGACTGACTGGCTCCTAGAGGGATACACACACAACCCTTAGACAGGACAACACAGACTGACTGGCTCCTAGAGGGATACACATAACCCTTAGACAGGACAACACAGACTGACTGGCTCCTAGAGGGATACACATAACCCTTAGACAGGACAACACAGACTGACTGGCTCCTAGAGGGATACACATAACCCTTAGACAGGACAACACAGACTGACTGACTCCTAGAGGGATACACACACAACCCTTAGACAGGACAACACAGACTGACTGGCTCCTAGAGGGATACACATAACCCTTAGACAGGACAACACAGACTGACTGGCTCCTAGAGGGAGACACACAACCCTTAGACAGGACAACACAGACACATAACCCTTAGACAGGACAACACAGACACATAACCCTTAGACAGGACAACACAGACACATAACCCTTAGACAGGACAACACAGACACATAACCCTTAGACAGGACAACACAGACACATAACCCTTAGACAGGACAACACAGACACATAACCCTTAGACAGGACAACACAGACACACAACCCTTAGACAGGACAACACAGACTGACTGACTCCTAGAGGGATACACACATAACCCTTAGACAGGACAACACAGACTGACTGGCTCCTAGAGGGATACACACATAACCCTTAGACAGGACAACACAGACTGACTGGGTCCTAGAGGGATACACATAACCCTTAGACAGGACAACACAGACTGACTGGGTCCTAGAGGGATACACACACAACCCTTAGACAGGACAACACAGACTGACTGGCTCCTAGAGGGATACACATAACCCTTAGACAGGACAACACAGACTGACTGGCTCCTAGAGGGAGACACACAACCCTTAGACAGGACAACACAGACTGACTGACTCCTAGAGGGATACACATAACCCTTAGACAGGACAACACAGACTGACTGGCTCCTAGAGGGATACACATAACCCTTAGACAGGACAACACAGACTGACTGGCTCCTAGAGGGATACACATAACCCTTAGACAGGACAACACAGACACATAACCCTTAGACAGGACAACACAGACACATAACCCTTAGACAGGACAACACAGACACACAACCCTTAGACAGGACAACACAGACTGACTGACTCCTAGAGGGATACACACATAACCCTTAGACAGGACAACACAGACTGACTGGCTCCTAGAGGGATACACACAACCCTTAGACAGGACAACACAGACTGACTGACTCCTAGAGGGATACACACACAACCCTTAGACAGGACAACACAGACTGACTGACTCCTAGAGGGATACACACAACCCTTAGACAGGACAACACAGACTGACTGGCTCCTAGAGGGATACACACATAACCCTTAGACAGGACAACACAGACTGACTGGCTCCTAGAGGGATACACACATAACCCTTAGACAGGACAACACAGACTGACTGACTCCTAGAGGGATACACACATAACCCTTAGACAGGACAACACAGACTGACTGGCTCCTAGAGGGATACACATAACCCTTAGACAGGACAACACAGACTGACTGGCTCCTAGAGGGATACACATAACCCTTAGACAGGACAACACAGACTGACTGGCCCCTAGAGGGATACACACATAACCCTTAGACAGGACAACACAGACTGACTGGCTCCTAGAGGGATAGACATAACCCTTAGACAGTACAACACAGACTGACTGACTCCTAGAGGGATACACATAACCCTTAGACAGGACAACACAGACTGACTGGCTCCTAGAGGGATACACATAACCCTTAGACAGGACAACACAGACTGACTGGCTCCTAGAGGGATACACATAACCCTTAGACAGGACAACACAGACTGACTGGCTCCTAGAGGGATACACATAACCCTTAGACAGGACAACACAGACTGACTGGCTCCTAGAGGGATACACATAACCCTTAGACAGGACAACACAGACTGACTGGCTCCTAGAGGGATACACATAACCCTTAGACAGGACAACACAGACTGACTGGCCCCTAGAGGGATACACACATAACCCTTAGACAGGACAACACAGACTGACTGGCTCCTAGAGGGATACACATAACCCTTAGACAGGACAACACAGACTGACTGGCCCCTAGAGGGATACACATAACCCTTAGACAGGACAACACAGACTGACTGGCCCCTAGAGGGATACACACATAACCCTTAGACAGGACAACACAGACTGACTGGCTCCTAGAGGGATACACACATAACCCTTAGACAGGACAACACAGACTGACTGGCTCCTAGAGGGATACACACACAACCCTTAGACAGGACAACACAGACTGACTGGCTCCTAGAGGGATACACATAACCCTTAGACAGGACAACACAGACACATAACCCTTAGACAGGACAACACAGACACATAACCCTTAGACAGGACAACACAGACACATAACCCTTAGACAGGACAACACAGACACATAACCCTTAGACAGGACAACACAGACACACAACCCTTAGACAGGACAACACAGACTGACTGGCTCCTAGAGGGATACACATAACCCTTAGACAGGACAACACAGACTGACTGACTCCTAGAGGGATACACACAACCCTTAGACAGGACAACACAGACTGACTGGCTCCTAGAGGGATACACATAACCCTTAGACAGGACAACACAGACTGACTGGCTCCTAGAGGGATACACATAACCCTTAGACAGGACAACACAGACTGACTGGCTCCTAGAGGGATACACATAACCCTTAGACAGGACAACACAGACTGACTGGCTCCTAGAGGGATACACATAACCCTTAGACAGGACAACACAGACTGACTGGCTCCTAGAGGGATACACATAACCCTTAGACAGGACAACACAGACTGACTGGCTCCTAGAGGGATACACATAACCCTTAGACAGGACAACACAGACACATAACCCTTAGACAGGACAACACAGACACATAACCCTTAGACAGGACAACACAGACACACAACCCTTAGACAGGACAACACAGACTGACTGACTCCTAGAGGGATACACACATAACCCTTAGACAGGACAACACAGACTGACTGGCTCCTAGAGGGATACACACAACCCTTAGACAGGACAACACAGACTGACTGACTCCTAGAGGGATACACACACAACCCTTAGACAGGACAACACAGACTGACTGACTCCTAGAGGGATACACACACAACCCTTAGACAGGACAACACAGACTGACTGACTCCTAGAGGGATACACACATAACCCTTAGACAGGACAACACAGACTGACTGGCTCCTAGAGGGATACACACATAACCCTTAGACAGGACAACACAGACTGACTGGCTCCTAGAGGGATACACACATAACCCTTAGACAGGACAACACAGACTGACTGACTCCTAGAGGGATACACACAACCCTTAGACAGGACAACACAGACTGACTGGCTCCTAGAGGGATACACACATAACCCTTAGACAGGACAACACAGACTGACTGGCTCCTAGAGGGATACACACATAACCCTTAGACAGGACAACACAGACTGACTGGCTCCTAGAGGGATACACACATAACCCTTAGACAGGACAACACAGACACATAACCCTTAGACAGGACAACACAGACTGACTGACTCCTAGAGGGATACACACAACCCTTAGACAGGACAACACAGACTGACTGGCTCCTAGAGGGATACACATAACCCTTAGACAGGACAACACAGACTGACTGGCTCCTAGAGGGATACACATAACCCTTAGACAGGACAACACAGACTGACTGGCTCCTAGAGGGATACACATAACCCTTAGACAGGACAACACAGACTGACTGGCTCCTAGAGGGATACACACAACCCTTAGACAGGACAACACAGACTGACTGACTCCTAGAGGGATACACATAACCCTTAGACAGGACAACACAGACTGACTGACTCCTAGAGGGATACACATAACCCTTAGACAGGACAACACAGACTGACTGACTCCTAGAGGGATACACATAACCCTTAGACAGGACAACACAGACTGACTGGCTCCTAGAGGGATACACACACAACCCTTAGACAGGACAACACAGACTGACTGGCTCCTAGAGGGATACACATAACCCTTAGACAGGACAACACAGACTGACTGGCTCCTAGAGGGATACACACACAACCCTTAGACAGGACAACACAGACTGACTGGCTCCTAGAGGGATACACATAACCCTTAGACAGGACAACACAGACTGACTGGGTCCTAGAGGGATACACATAACCCTTAGACAGGACAACACAGACTGACTGGCTCCTAGAGGGATACACATAACCCTTAGACAGGACAACACAGACTGACTGGCACCTAGAGGGATACACATAACCCTTAGACAGGACAACACAGACTGACTGACTCCTAGAGGGATACACACACAACCCTTAGACAGGACAACACAGACTGACTGGCTCCTAGAGGGATACACACAACCCTTAGACAGGACAACACAGACTGACTGGCTCCTAGAGGCATACACATAACCCTTAGACAGGACAACACAGACTGACTGGCTCCTAGAGGGATACACACATAACCCTTAGACAGGACAACACAGACTGACTGGCTCCTAGAGGGATACACACATAACCCTTAGACAGGACAACACAGACACATAACCCTTAGACAGGACAACACAGACACATAACCCTTAGACAGGACAACACAGACACACAACCCTTAGACAGGACAACACAGACTGACTGGCTCCTAGAGGGATACACATAACCCTTAGACAGGACAACACAGACTGACTGACTCCTAGAGGGATACACACAACCCTTAGACAGGACAACACAGACTGACTGGCTCCTAGAGGGATACACATAACCCTTAGACAGGACAACACAGACTGACTGGCTCCTAGAGGGAGACACACAACCCTTAGACAGGACAACACAGACTGACTGACTCCTAGAGGGATACACATAACCCTTAGACAGGACAACACAGACTGACTGGCTCCTAGAGGGATACACATAACCCTTAGACAGGACAACACAGACTGACTGGCTCCTAGAGGGATACACATAACCCTTAGACAGGACAACACAGACTGACTGGCTCCTAGAGGGATACACATAACCCTTAGACAGGACAACACAGACTGACTGGCTCCTAGAGGGATACACATAACCCTTAGACAGGACAACACAGACTGACTGGCTCCTAGAGGGATACACATAACCCTTAGACAGGACAACACAGACTGACTGGCTCCTAGAGGGATACACATAACCCTTAGACAGGACAACACAGACACATAACCCTTAGACAGGACAACACAGACACATAACCCTTAGACAGGACAACACAGACACACAACCCTTAGACAGGACAACACAGACTGACTGACTCCTAGAGGGATACACACATAACCCTTAGACAGGACAACACAGACTGACTGGCTCCTAGAGGGATACACACAACCCTTAGACAGGACAACACAGACTGACTGACTCCTAGAGGGATACACACACAACCCTTAGACAGGACAACACAGACTGACTGACTCCTAGAGGGATACACACAACCCTTAGACAGGACAACACAGACTGACTGGCTCCTAGAGGGATACACACATAACCCTTAGACAGGACAACACAGACTGACTGGCTCCTAGAGGGATACACACATAACCCTTAGACAGGACAACACAGACTGACTGACTCCTAGAGGGATACACACATAACCCTTAGACAGGACAACACAGACTGACTGGCTCCTAGAGGGATACACACAACCCTTAGACAGGACAACACAGACTGACTGACTCCTAGAGGGATACACATAACCCTTAGACAGGACAACACAGACTGACTGACTCCTAGAGGGATACACATAACCCTTAGACAGGGACAACACAGACTGACTGACTCCTAGAGGGATACACATAACCCTTAGACAGGACAACACAGACTGACTGGCTCCTAGAGGGATACACACACAACCCTTAGACAGGACAACACAGACTGACTGGCTCCTAGAGGGATACACATAACCCTTAGACAGGACAACACAGACTGACTGGCTCCTAGAGGGATACACACACAACCCTTAGACAGGACAACACAGACTGACTGGCTCCTAGAGGGATACACATAACCCTTAGACAGGACAACACAGACTGACTGGGTCCTAGAGGGATACACATAACCCTTAGACAGGACAACACAGACTGACTGGCTCCTAGAGGGATACACATAACCCTTAGACAGGACAACACAGACTGACTGGCACCTAGAGGGATACACATAACCCTTAGACAGGACAACACAGACTGACTGACTCCTAGAGGGATACACACACAACCCTTAGACAGGACAACACAGACTGACTGGCTCCTAGAGGGATACACACAACCCTTAGACAGGACAACACAGACTGACTGGCTCCTAGAGGGAGACACACAACCCTTAGACAGGACAACACAGACACATAACCCTTAGACAGGACAACACAGACACATAACCCTTAGACAGGACAACACAGACACATAACCCTTAGACAGGACAACACAGACACATAACCCTTAGACAGGACAACACAGACACATAACCCTTAGACAGGACAACACAGACACATAACCCTTAGACAGGACAACACAGACACACAACCCTTAGACAGGACAACACAGACACACAACCCTTAGACAGGACAACACAGACTGACTGACTCCTAGAGGGATACACACATAACCCTTAGACAGGACAACACAGACTGACTGGCTCCTAGAGGGATACACACATAACCCTTAGACAGGACAACACAGACTGACTGGCTCCTAGAGGGATACACATAACCCTTAGACAGGACAACACAGACTGACTGGGTCCTAGAGGGATACACACACAACCCTTAGACAGGACAACACAGACTGACTGGCTCCTAGAGGGATACACATAACCCTTAGACAGGACAACACAGACTGACTGGCTCCTAGAGGGAGACACACAACCCTTAGACAGGACAACACAGACTGACTGACTCCTAGAGGGATACACATAACCCTTAGACAGGACAACACAGACTGACTGGCTCCTAGAGGGATACACATAACCCTTAGACAGGACAACACAGACTGACTGGCTCCTAGAGGGATACACATAACCCTTAGACAGGACAACACAGACTGACTGGCTCCTAGAGGGATACACATAACCCTTAGACAGGACAACACAGACTGACTGGCTCCTAGAGGGATACACATAACCCTTAGACAGGACAACACAGACTGACTGGCTCCTAGAGGGATACACATAACCCTTAGACAGGACAACACAGACTGACTGGCTCCTAGAGGGATACACATAACCCTGAGACAGGACAACACAGACACATAACCCTTAGACAGGACAACACAGACACATAACCCTTAGACAGGACAACACAGACACACAACCCTTAGACAGGACAACACAGACTGACTGACTCCTAGAGGGATACACACATAACCCTTAGACAGGACAACACAGACTGACTGGCTCCTAGAGGGATACACACAACCCTTAGACAGGACAACACAGACTGACTGACTCCTAGAGGGATACACACACAACACTTAGACAGGACAACACAGACTGACTGACTCCTAGAGGGATACACACAACCCTTAGACAGGACAACACAGACTGACTGGCTCCTAGAGGGATACACACATAACCCTTAGACAGGACAACACAGACTGACTGGCTCCTAGAGGGATACACACATAACCCTTAGACAGGACAACACAGACTGACTGACTCCTAGAGGGATACACACATAACCCTTAGACAGGACAACACAGACTGACTGGCTCCTAGAGGGATACACACAACCCTTAGACAGTACAACACAGACTGACTGGCTCCTAGAGGGATACACATAACCCTTAGACAGGACAACACAGACTGACTGGCTCCTAGAGGGATACACATAACCCTTAGACAGGACAACACAGACTGACTGGCCCCTAGAGGGATACACACATAACCCTTAGACAGGACAACACAGACTGACTGGCTCCTAGAGGGATAGACATAACCCTTAGACAGTACAACACAGACTGACTGACTCCTAGAGGGATACACATAACCCTTAGACAGGACAACACAGACTGACTGGCTCCTAGAGGGATACACATAACCCTTAGACAGGACAACACAGACTGACTGGCTCCTAGAGGGATACACATAACCCTTAGACAGGACAACACAGACTGACTGGCTCCTAGAGGGATACACATAACCCTTAGACAGGACAACACAGACTGACTGGCTCCTAGAGGGATACACATAACCCTTAGACAGGACAACACAGACTGACTGGCTCCTAGAGGGATACACATAACCCTTAGACAGGACAACACAGACTGACTGGCCCCTAGAGGGATACACACATAACCCTTAGACAGGACAACACAGACTGACTGGCTCCTAGAGGGATACACACACAACCCTTAGACAGGACAACACAGACTGACTGGCTCCTAGAGGGATACACACAACCCTTAGACAGGACAACACAGACTGACTGGCTCCTAGAGGGATACACACATAACCCTTAGACAGGACAACACAGACTGACTGGCTCCTAGAGGGATACACATAACCCTTAGACAGGACAACACAGACTGACTGGCTCCTAGAGGGATACACATAACCCTTAGACAGGACAACACAGACACATAACCCTTAGACAGGACAACACAGACACATAACCCTTAGACAGGACAACACAGACACATAACCCTTAGACAGGACAACACAGACACACAACCCTTAGACAGGACAACACAGACTGACTGGCTCCTAGAGGGATACACATAACCCTTAGACAGGACAACACAGACTGACTGACTCCTAGAGGGATACACACAACCCTTAGACAGGACAACACAGACTGACTGGCTCCTAGAGGGATACACATAACCCTTAGACAGGACAACACAGACTGACTGGCTCCTAGAGGGAGACACACAACCCTTAGACAGGACAACACAGACTGACTGACTCCTAGAGGGATACACATAACCCTTAGACAGGACAACACAGACTGACTGGCTCCTAGAGGGATACACATAACCCTTAGACAGGACAACACAGACTGACTGGCTCCTAGAGGGATACACATAACCCTTAGACAGGACAACACAGACTGACTGGCTCCTAGAGGGATACACATAACCCTTAGACAGGACAACACAGACTGACTGGCTCCTAGAGGGATACACACAACCCTTAGACAGGACAACACAGACTGACTGGCTCCTAGAGGGATACACATAACCCTTAGACAGGACAACACAGACTGACTGGCTCCTAGAGGGATACACATAACCCTTAGACAGGACAACACAGACTGACTGGCTCCTAGAGGGATACACATAACCCTTAGACAGGACAACACAGACACATAACCCTTAGACAGGACAACACAGACACATAACCCTTAGACAGGACAACACAGACACACAACCCTTAGACAGGACAACACAGACTGACTGACTCCTAGAGGGATACACACATAACCCTTAGACAGGACAACACAGACTGACTGGCTCCTAGAGGGATACACACAACCCTTAGACAGGACAACACAGACTGACTGACTCCTAGAGGGATACACACACAACCCTTAGACAGGACAACACAGACTGACTGACTCCTAGAGGGATACACACAACCCTTAGACAGGACAACACAGACTGACTGGCTCCTAGAGGGATACACACATAACCCTTAGACAGGACAACACAGACTGACTGGCTCCTAGAGGGATACACACATAACCCTTAGACAGGACAACACAGACTGACTGACTCCTAGAGGGATACACACATAACCCTTAGACAGGACAACACAGACTGACTGGCTCCTAGAGGGATACACACAACCCTTAGACAGGACAACACAGACTGACTGGCTCCTAGAGGGATACACACAACCCTTAGACAGGACAACACAGACTGACTGGCTCCTAGAGGGATACACACACAACCCTTAGACAGGACAACACAGACTGACTGGCTCCTAGAGGGATACACACATAACCCTTAGACAGGACAACACAGACTGACTGACTCCTAGAGGGATACACACATAACCCTTAGACAGGACAACACAGACTGACTGGCTCCTAGAGGGATACACATAACCCTTAGACAGGACAACACAGACTGACTGACTCCTAGAGGGATACACACAACCCTTAGACAGGACAACACAGACTGACTGGCTCCTAGAGGGATACACATAACCCTTAGACAGGACAACACAGACTGACTGGCTCCTAGAGGGATACACATAACCCTTAGACAGGACAACACAGACTGACTGGCTCCTAGAGGGATAGACATAACCCTTAGACAGTACAACACAGACTGACTGACTCCTAGAGGGATACACATAACCCTTAGACAGGACAACACAGACTGACTGGCTCCTAGAGGGATACACATAACCCTTAGACAGGACAACACAGACTGACTGGCTCCTAGAGGGATACACATAACCCTTAGACAGGACAACACAGACTGACTGGCTCCTAGAGGGATACACATAACCCTTAGACAGGACAACACAGACTGACTGGCTCCTAGAGGGATACACATAACCCTTAGACAGGACAACACAGACTGACTGGCTCCTAGAGGGATACACATAACCCTTAGACAGGACAACACAGACTGACTGGCTCCTAGAGGGATACACATAACCCTTAGACAGGACAACACAGACTGACTGGCTCCTAGAGGGATACACATAACCCTTAGACAGGACAACACAGACTGACTGGCCCCTAGAGGGATACACACATAACCCTTAGACAGGACAACACAGACTGACTGGCTCCTAGAGGGATACACACACAACCCTTAGACAGGACAACACAGACTGACTGGCTCCTAGAGGGATACACACAACCCTTAGACAGGACAACACAGACTGACTGGCTCCTAGAGGGATACACATAACCCTTAGACAGGACAACACAGACTGACTGGCTCCTAGAGGGATACACATAACCCTTAGACAGGACAACACAGACTGACTGGCTCCTAGAGGGATACACATAACCCTTAGACAGGACAACACAGACACATAACCCTTAGACAGGACAACACAGACACATAACCCTTAGACAGGACAACACAGACACATAACCCTTAGACAGGACAACACAGACACATAACCCTTAGACAGGACAACACAGACACACAACCCTTAGACAGGACAACACAGACTGACTGGCTCCTAGAGGGATACACATAACCCTTAGACAGGACAACACAGACTGACTGGCTCCTAGAGGGATACACATAACCCTTAGACAGGACAACACAGACTGACTGGCTCCTAGAGGGATACACACAACCCTTAGACAGGACAACACAGACTGACTGACTCCTAGAGGGATACACACAACCCTTAGACAGTACAACACAGACTGACTGGCTCCTAGAGGGATACACATAACCCTTAGACAGGACAACACAGACTGACTGGCTCCTAGAGGGAGACACACAACCCTTAGACAGGACAACACAGACTGACTGACTCCTAGAGGGATACACATAACCCTTAGACAGGACAACACAGACTGACTGGCTCCTAGAGGGATACACATAACCCTTAGACAGGACAACACAGACTGACTGGCTCCTAGAGGGATACACATAACCCTTAGACAGGACAACACAGACTGACTGGCTCCTAGAGGGATACACACAACCCTTAGACAGGACAACACAGACTGACTGGCTCCTAGAGGGATACACATAACCCTTAGACAGGACAACACAGACTGACTGGCTCCTAGAGGGATACACATAACCCTTAGACAGGACAACACAGACTGACTGGCTCCTAGAGGGATACACATAACCCTTAGACAGGACAACACAGACACATAACCCTTAGACAGGACAACACAGACACATAACCCTTAGACAGGACAACACAGACACACAACCCTTAGACAGGACAACACAGACTGACTGACTCCTAGAGGGATACACACATAACCCTTAGACAGGACAACACAGACTGACTGGCTCCTAGAGGGATACACACAACCCTTAGACAGGACAACACAGACTGACTGACTCCTAGAGGGATACACACACAACCCTTAGACAGGACAACACAGACTGACTGACTCCTAGAGGGATACACACAACCCTTAGACAGGACAACACAGACTGACTGGCTCCTAGAGGGATACACACATAACCCTTAGACAGGACAACACAGACTGACTGGCTCCTAGAGGGATACACACATAACCCTTAGACAGGACAACACAGACTGACTGACTCCTAGAGGGATACACACATAACCCTTAGACAGGACAACACAGACTGACTGGCTCCTAGAGGGATACACACAACCCTTAGACAGGACAACACAGACTGACTGGCTCCTAGAGGGATACACACAACCCTTAGACAGGACAACACAGACTGACTGGCTCCTAGAGGGATACACACACAACCCTTAGACAGGACAACACAGACTGACTGGCTCCTAGAGGGATACACACATAACCCTTAGACAGGACAACACAGACTGACTGACTCCTAGAGGGATACACACATAACCCTTAGACAGGACAACACAGACTGACTGGCTCCTAGAGGGATACACATAACCCTTAGACAGGACAACACAGACTGACTGACTCCTAGAGGGATACACACAACCCTTAGACAGGACAACACAGACTGACTGGCTCCTAGAGGGATACACATAACCCTTAGACAGGACAACACAGACTGACTGGCTCCTAGAGGGATACACATAACCCTTAGACAGGACAACACAGACTGACTGGCTCCTAGAGGGATAGACATAACCCTTAGACAGTACAACACAGACTGACTGACTCCTAGAGGGATACACATAACCCTTAGACAGGACAACACAGACTGACTGGCTCCTAGAGGGATACACATAACCCTTAGACAGGACAACACAGACTGACTGGCTCCTAGAGGGATACACATAACCCTTAGACAGGACAACACAGACTGACTGGCTCCTAGAGGGATACACATAACCCTTAGACAGGACAACACAGACTGACTGGCTCCTAGAGGGATACACATAACCCTTAGACAGGACAACACAGACTGACTGGCTCCTAGAGGGATACACATAACCCTTAGACAGGACAACACAGACTGACTGGCTCCTAGAGGGATACACATAACCCTTAGACAGGACAACACAGACTGACTGGCTCCTAGAGGGATACACATAACCCTTAGACAGGACAACACAGACTGACTGGCCCCTAGAGGGATACACACATAACCCTTAGACAGGACAACACAGACTGACTGGCTCCTAGAGGGATACACACACAACCCTTAGACAGGACAACACAGACTGACTGGCTCCTAGAGGGATACACACAACCCTTAGACAGGACAACACAGACTGACTGGCTCCTAGAGGGATACACATAACCCTTAGACAGGACAACACAGACTGACTGGCTCCTAGAGGGATACACATAACCCTTAGACAGGACAACACAGACACATAACCCTTAGACAGGACAACACAGACACATAACCCTTAGACAGGACAACACAGACACATAACCCTTAGACAGGACAACACAGACACATAACCCTTAGACAGGACAACACAGACACACAACCCTTAGACAGGACAACACAGACTGACTGGCTCCTAGAGGGATACACATAACCCTTAGACAGGACAACACAGACTGACTGGCTCCTAGAGGGATACACATAACCCTTAGACAGGACAACACAGACTGACTGGCTCCTAGAGGGATACACACAACCCTTAGACAGGACAACACAGACTGACTGACTCCTAGAGGGATACACACAACCCTTAGACAGTACAACACAGACTGACTGGCTCCTAGAGGGATACACATAACCCTTAGACAGGACAACACAGACTGACTGGCTCCTAGAGGGATACACATAACCCTTAGACAGGACAACACAGACTGACTGGCTCCTAGAGGGATACACATAACCCTTAGACAGGACAACACAGACTGACTGGCTCCTAGAGGGATACACATAACCCTTAGACAGGACAACACAGACTGACTGGCTCCTAGAGGGATACACACATAACCCTTAGACAGGACAACACAGACTGACTGGCTCCTAGAGGGATACACACATAACCCTTAGACAGGACAACACAGACTGACTGGCTCCTAGAGGGATACACACATAACCCTTAGACAGGACAACACAGACTGACTGGCTCCTAGAGGGATACACATAACCCTTAGACAGGACAACACAGACTGACTGGCTCCTAGAGGGATACACATAACCCTTAGACAGGACAACACAGACTGACTGGCTCCTAGAGGGATAGACATAACCCTTAGACAGTACAACACAGACTGACTGACTCCTAGAGGGATACACATAACCCTTAGACAGGACAACACAGACTGACTGGCTCCTAGAGGGATACACATAACCCTTAGACAGGACAACACAGACTGACTGGCTCCTAGAGGGATACACATAACCCTTAGACAGGACAACACAGACTGACTGGCTCCTAGAGGGATACACATAACCCTTAGACAGGACAACACAGACTGACTGGCTCCTAGAGGGATACACATAACCCTTAGACAGGACAACACAGACTGACTGGCTCCTAGAGGGATACACATAACCCTTAGACAGGACAACACAGACTGACTGGCTCCTAGAGGGATACACATAACCCTTAGACAGGACAACACAGACTGACTGGCTCCTAGAGGGATACACATAACCCTTAGACAGGACAACACAGACTGACTGGCCCCTAGAGGGATACACACATAACCCTTAGACAGGACAACACAGACTGACTGGCTCCTAGAGGGATACACACACAACCCTTAGACAGGACAACACAGACTGACTGGCTCCTAGAGGGATACACACAACCCTTAGACAGGACAACACAGACTGACTGGCTCCTAGAGGGATACACATAACCCTTAGACAGGACAACACAGACTGACTGGCTCCTAGAGGGATACACATAACCCTTAGACAGGACAACACAGACACATAACCCTTAGACAGGACAACACAGACACATAACCCTTAGACAGGACAACACAGACACATAACCCTTAGACAGGACAACACAGACACATAACCCTTAGACAGGACAACACAGACACACAACCCTTAGACAGGACAACACAGACTGACTGGCTCCTAGAGGGATACACATAACCCTTAGACAGGACAACACAGACTGACTGGCTCCTAGAGGGATACACATAACCCTTAGACAGGACAACACAGACTGACTGGCTCCTAGAGGGATACACACAACCCTTAGACAGGACAACACAGACTGACTGACTCCTAGAGGGATACACACAACCCTTAGACAGTACAACACAGACTGACTGGCTCCTAGAGGGATACACATAACCCTTAGACAGGACAACACAGACTGACTGGCTCCTAGAGGGATACACATAACCCTTAGACAGGACAACACAGACTGACTGGCTCCTAGAGGGATACACATAACCCTTAGACAGGACAACACAGACTGACTGGCTCCTAGAGGGATACACATAACCCTTAGACAGGACAACACAGACTGACTGGCTCCTAGAGGGATACACACATAACCCTTAGACAGGACAACACAGACTGACTGGCTCCTAGAGGGATACACACATAACCCTTAGACAGGACAACACAGACTGACTGGCTCCTAGAGGGATACACACATAACCCTTAGACAGGACAACACAGACTGACTGGCTCCTAGAGGGATACACATAACCCTTAGACAGGACAACACAGACTGACTGGCTCCTAGAGGGATACACATAACCCTTAGACAGGACAACACAGACTGACTGGCTCCTAGAGGGATACACATAACCCTTAGACAGGACAACACAGACTGACTGGCTCCTAGAGGGATACACATAACCCTTAGACAGGACAACACAGACTGACTGGCTCCTAGAGGGATACACACACAACCCTTAGACAGGACAACACAGACTGACTGGCTCCTAGAGGGATACACACATAACCCTTAGACAGTTCAACACAGACACATAACCCTTAGACAGGACAACACAGACACATAACCCTTAGACAGGACAACACAGACTGACTGACTCCTAGAGGGATACACACAACCCTTAGACAGGACAACACAGACTGACTGGCTCCTAGAGGGATACACATAACCCTTAGACAGGACAACACAGACTGACTGGCTCCTAGAGGGATACACATAACCCTTAGACAGGACAACACAGACTGACTGGCTCCTAGAGGGATACACATAACCCTTAGACAGGACAACACAGACTGACTGGCTCCTAGAGGGATACACACAACCCTTAGACAGGACAACACAGACTGACTGACTCCTAGAGGGATACACATAACCCTTAGACAGGACAACACAGACTGACTGACTCCTAGAGGGATACACATAACCCTTAGACAGGACAACACAGACTGACTGGCTCCTAGAGGGATACACATAACCCTTAGACAGGACAACACAGACTGACTGGCTCCTAGAGGGATACACACACAACCCTTAGACAGGACAACACAGACTGACTGGCTCCTAGAGGGATACACATAACCCTTAGACAGGACAACACAGACTGACTGGGTCCTAGAGGGATACACATAACCCTTAGACAGGACAACACAGACTGACTGGCTCCTAGAGGGATACACATAACCCTTAGACAGGACAACACAGACTGACTGGCACCTAGAGGGATACACATAACCCTTAGACAGGACAACACAGACTGACTGACTCCTAGAGGGATACACACACAACCCTTAGACAGGACAACACAGACTGACTGGCTCCTAGAGGGATACACACAACCCTTAGACAGGACAACACAGACTGACTGGCTCCTAGAGGGATACACATAACCCTTAGACAGGACAACACAGACTGACTGGCTCCTAGAGGGAGACACACAACCCTTAGACAGGACAACACAGACACATAACCCTTAGACAGGACAACACAGACACATAACCCTTAGACAGGACAACACAGACACATAACCCTTAGACAGGACAACACAGACACATAACCCTTAGACAGGACAACACAGACACACAACCCTTAGACAGGACAACACAGACTGACTGACTCCTAGAGGGATACACACATAACCCTTAGACAGGACAACACAGACTGACTGGCTCCTAGAGGGATACACACATAACCCTTAGACAGGACAACACAGACTGACTGGCTCCTAGAGGGATACACATAACCCTTAGACAGGACAACACAGACTGACTGGCTCCTAGAGGGATACACATAACCCTTAGACAGGACAACACAGACTGACTGGCTCCTAGAGGGATACACATAACCCTTAGACAGGACAACACAGACTGACTGGCTCCTAGAGGGATACACATAACCCTTAGACAGGACAACACAGACTGACTGGCTCCTAGAGGGATACACATAACCCTTAGACAGGACAACACAGACTGACTGGCTCCTAGAGGGATACACATAACCCTTAGACAGGACAACACAGACTGACTGGCTCCTAGAGGGATACACATAACCCTTAGACAGGACAACACAGACTGACTGGCTCCTAGAGGGATACACATAACCCTTAGACAGGACAACACAGACTGACTGGCTCCTAGAGGGATACACATAACCCTTAGACAGGACAACACAGACTGACTGGCTCCTAGAGGGATACACATAACCCTTAGACAGGACAACACAGACTGACTGGCTCCTAGAGGGATACACACATAACCCTTAGACAGGACAACACAGACTGACTGGCTCCTAGAGGGATACACACATAACCCTTAGACAGGACAACACAGACTGACTGGCTCCTAGAGGGATACACACAACCCTTAGACAGTACAACACAGACTGACTGGCTCCTAGAGGGATACACATAACCCTTAGACAGGACAACACAGACTGACTGGCTCCTAGAGGGATACACATAACCCTTAGACAGGACAACACAGACTGACTGGCCCCTAGAGGGATACACACATAACCCTTAGACAGGACAACACAGACTGACTGGCTCCTAGAGGGATAGACATAACCCTTAGACAGTACAACACAGACTGACTGACTCCTAGAGGGATACACATAACCCTTAGACAGGACAACACAGACTGACTGGCTCCTAGAGGGATACACATAACCCTTAGACAGGACAACACAGACTGACTGGCTCCTAGAGGGATACACATAACCCTTAGACAGGACAACACAGACTGACTGGCCCCTAGAGGGATACACACATAACCCTTAGACAGGACAACACAGACTGACTGGCTCCTAGAGGGATAGACATAACCCTTAGACAGTACAACACAGACTGACTGACTCCTAGAGGGATACACATAACCCTTAGACAGGACAACACAGACTGACTGGCTCCTAGAGGGATACACATAACCCTTAGACAGGACAACACAGACTGACTGGCTCCTAGAGGGATACACATAACCCTTAGACAGGACAACACAGACTGACTGGCTCCTAGAGGGATACACATAACCCTTAGACAGGACAACACAGACTGACTGGCTCCTAGAGGGATACACATAACCCTTAGACAGGACAACACAGACTGACTGGCTCCTAGAGGGATACACATAACCCTTAGACAGGACAACACAGACTGACTGGCCCCTAGAGGGATACACACATAACCCTTAGACAGGACAACACAGACTGACTGGCTCCTAGAGGGATACACACACAACCCTTAGACAGGACAACACAGACTGACTGGCTCCTAGAGGGATACACACAACCCTTAGACAGGACAACACAGACTGACTGGCTCCTAGAGGGATACACATAACCCTTAGACAGGACAACACAGACTGACTGGCTCCTAGAGGGATACACATAACCCTTAGACAGGACAACACAGACACATAACCCTTAGACAGGACAACACAGACACATAACCCTTAGACAGGACAACACAGACACATAACCCTTAGACAGGACAACACAGACACATAACCCTTAGACAGGACAACACAGACACACAACCCTTAGACAGGACAACACAGACTGACTGGCTCCTAGAGGGATACACATAACCCTTAGACAGGACAACACAGACTGACTGACTCCTAGAGGGATACACACAACCCTTAGACAGGACAACACAGACTGACTGACTCCTAGAGGGATACACACAACCCTTAGACAGGACAACACAGGCTGACTGGCTCCTAGAGGGATACACATAACCCTTAGACAGGACAACACAGACTGACTGGCACCTAGAGGGATACACATAACCCTTAGACAGGACAACACAGACTGACTGGCTCCTAGAGGGATACACATAACCCTTAGACAGGACAACACAGACTGACTGGCTCCTAGAGGGATACACACATAACCCTTAGACTGAACAACACTGACTGACTGGCTCCTAGAGGGATACACATAACCCTTAGACAGGACAACACAGACTGACTGGCTCCTAGAGGGATACACATAACCCTTAGACAGGACAACACAGACTGACTGGCTCCTAGAGGGATACACATAACCCTTAGACAGGACAACACAGACTGATTGGCTCCTAGAGGGATACACACACAACCCTTAGACAGGACAACACAGACTGACTGGCTCCTAGAGGGATACACACATAACCCTTAGACAGTTCAACACAGACACATAACCCTTAGACAGGACAACACAGACACATAACCCTTAGACAGGACAACACAGACTGACTGACTCCTAGAGGGATACACACAACCCTTAGACAGGACAACACAGACTGACTGGCTCCTAGAGGGATACACATAACCCTTAGACAGGACAACACAGACTGACTGGCTCCTAGAGGGATACACATAACCCTTAGACAGGACAACACAGACTGACTGGCTCCTAGAGGGATACACATAACCCTTAGACAGGACAACACAGACTGACTGGCTCCTAGAGGGATACACACAACCCTTAGACAGGACAACACAGACTGACTGACTCCTAGAGGGATACACATAACCCTTAGACAGGACAACACAGACTGACTGACTCCTAGAGGGATACACATAACCCTTAGACAGGACAACACAGACTGACTGGCTCCTAGAGGGATACACACACAACCCTTAGACAGGACAACACAGACTGACTGGCTCCTAGAGGGATACACATAACCCTTAGACAGGACAACACAGACTGACTGGCTCCTAGAGGGATACACACACAACCCTTAGACAGGACAACACAGACTGACTGGCTCCTAGAGGGATACACATAACCCTTAGACAGGACAACACAGACTGACTGGGTCCTAGAGGGATACACATAACCCTTAGACAGGACAACACAGACTGACTGGCTCCTAGAGGGATACACATAACCCTTAGACAGGACAACACAGACTGACTGGCACCTAGAGGGATACACATAACCCTTAGACAGGACAACACAGACTGACTGACTCCTAGAGGGATACACACACAACCCTTAGACAGGACAACACAGACTGACTGGCTCCTAGAGGGATACACATAACCCTTAGACAGGACAACACAGACTGACTGGCTCCTAGAGGGATACACACAACCCTTAGACAGGACAACACAGACTGACTGGCTCCTAGAGGGATACACATAACCCTTAGACAGGACAACACAGACTGACTGGCTCCTAGAGGGAGACACACAACCCTTAGACAGGACAACACAGACACATAACCCTTAGACAGGACAACACAGACACATAACCCTTAGACAGGACAACACAGACACATAACCCTTAGACAGGACAACACAGACACATAACCCTTAGACAGGACAACACAGACACATAACCCTTAGACAGGACAACACAGACACATAACCCTTAGACAGGACAACACAGACACACAACCCTTAGACAGGACAACACAGACTGACTGACTCCTAGAGGGATACACACATAACCCTTAGACAGGACAACACAGACTGACTGGCTCCTAGAGGGATACACACATAACCCTTAGACAGGACAACACAGACTGACTGGCTCCTAGAGGGATACACATAACCCTTAGACAGGACAACACAGACTGACTGGGTCCTAGAGGGATACACACACAACCCTTAGACAGGACAACACAGACTGACTGGCTCCTAGAGGGATACACATAACCCTTAGACAGGACAACACAGACTGACTGGCTCCTAGAGGGAGACACACAACCCTTAGACAGGACAACACAGACTGACTGACTCCTAGAGGGATACACATAACCCTTAGACAGGACAACACAGACTGACTGGCTCCTAGAGGGATACACATAACCCTTAGACAGGACAACACAGACTGACTGGCTCCTAGAGGGATACACATAACCCTTAGACAGGACAACACAGACTGACTGGCTCCTAGAGGGATACACATAACCCTTAGACAGGACAACACAGACTGACTGGCTCCTAGAGGGATACACATAACCCTTAGACAGGACAACACAGACTGACTGGCTCCTAGAGGGATACACATAACCCTTAGACAGGACAACACAGACACATAACCCTTAGACAGGACAACACAGACACATAACCCTTAGACAGGACAACACAGACACACAACCCTTAGACAGGACAACACAGACTGACTGACTCCTAGAGGGATACACACAACCCTTAGACAGTACAACACAGACTGACTGGCTCCTAGAGGGATACACATAACCCTTAGACAGGACAACACAGACTGACTGGCTCCTAGAGGGATACACACATAACCCTTAGACAGGACAACACAGACTGACTGGCTCCTAGAGGGATACACATAACCCTTAGACAGGACAACACAGACTGACTGGCTCCTAGAGGGATACACACAACCCTTAGACAGGACAACACAGACTGACTGGCTCCTAGAGGGATACACATAACCCTTAGACAGGACAACACAGACTGACTGGCTCCTAGAGGGATACACATAACCCTTAGACAGGACAACACAGACTGACTGGCTCCTAGAGGGATACACACATAACCCTTAGACAGGACAACACAGACTGACTGGCTCCTAGAGGGATACACATAACCCTTAGACAGGACAACACAGACTGACTGACTCCTAGAGGGATACACATAACCCTTAGACAGGACAACACAGACTGACTGGCTCCTAGAGGGATACACATAACCCTTAGACAGGACAACACAGACTGACTGGCCCCTAGAGGGATACACACATAACCCTTAGACAGGACAACACAGACTGACTGGCTCCTAGAGGGATAGACATAACCCTTAGACAGTACAACACAGACTGACTGACTCCTAGAGGGATACACATAACCCTTAGACAGGACAACACAGACTGACTGGCTCCTAGAGGGATACACATAACCCTTAGACAGGACAACACAGACTGACTGGCTCCTAGAGGGATACACATAACCCTTAGACAGGACAACACAGACTGACTGGCTCCTAGAGGGATACACATAACCCTTAGACAGGACAACACAGACTGACTGGCTCCTAGAGGGATACACACACAACCCTTAGACAGGACAACACAGACTGACTGGCTCCTAGAGGGATACACACAACCCTTAGACAGGACAACACAGACTGACTGGCTCCTAGAGGGATACACATAACCCTTAGACAGGACAACACAGACTGACTGGCTCCTAGAGGGATACACATAACCCTTAGACAGGACAACACAGACTGACTGACTCCTAGAGGGATACACATAACCCTTAGACAGGACAACACAGACTGACTGGGTCCTAGAGGGATACACACATAACCCTTAGACAGGACAACACAGACTGACTGGCTCCTAGAGGGATACACACACAACCCTTAGACAGGACAACACAGACTGACTGGCTCCTAGAGGGATACACACAACCCTTAGACAGGACAACACAGACTGACTGGCTCCTAGAGGGATACACATAACCCTTAGACAGGACAACACAGACACATAACCCTTAGACAGGACAACACAGACACATAACCCTTAGACAGGACAACACAGACACATAACCCTTAGACAGGACAACACAGACACATAACCCTTAGACAGGACAACACAGACACACAACCCTTAGACAGGACAACACAGACACACAACCCTTAGACAGGACAACACAGACTGACTGGCTCCTAGAGGGATACACATAACCCTTAGACAGGACAACACAGACTGACTGACTCCTAGAGGGATACACACAACCCTTAGACAGGACAACACAGGCTGACTGGCTCCTAGAGGGATACACATAACCCTTAGACAGGACAACACAGACTGACTGGCTCCTAGAGGGATACACATAACCCTTAGACAGGACAACACAGACTGACTGACTCCTAGAGGGAGATACACATAACCCTTAGACAGGACAACACAGACTGACTGACTCCTAGAGGGATACACATAACCCTTAGACAGGACAACACAGACTGACTGGCTCCTAGAGGGATACACACAACCCTTAGACAGGACAACACAGACTGACTGGCTCCTAGAGGGATACACATAACCCTTAGACAGGACAACACAGACTGACTGGCTCCTAGAGGGATACACATAACCCTTAGACAGGACAACACAGACACATAACCCTTAGACAGGACAACACAGACTGACTGGCTCCTAGAGGGATACACATAACCCTTAGACAGGACAACACAGACTGACTGGCTCCTAGAGGGATACACATAACCCTTAGACAGGACAACACAGACTGACTGACTCCTAGAGGGATACACACACAACCCTTAGACAGGACAACACAGACTGACTGGCTCCTAGAGGGATACACATAACCCTTAGACAGGACAACACAGACTGACTGGCTCCTAGAGGGATACACACATAACCCTTAGACAGGACAACACAGACTGACTGGCTCCTAGAGGGATACACATAACCCTTAGACAGGACAACACAGACTGACTGGCTCCTAGAGGGATACACACAACCCTTAGACAGGACAACACAGACTGACTGGCTCCTAGAGGGATACACACATAACCCTTAGACAGGACAACACAGACTGACTGGCTCCTAGAGGGATACACATAACCCTTAGACAGGACAACACAGACTGACTGGCTCCTAGAGGGATACACACATAACCCTTAGACAGGACAACACAGACTGACTGGCTCCTAGAGGGATACACACATAACCCTTAGACAGGACAACACAGACTGACTGGCTCCTAGAGGGATACACATAACCCTTAGACAGGACAACACAGACTGACTGGCTCCTAGAGGGATACACATAACCCTTAGACAGGACAACACAGACTGACTGGCTCCTAGAGGGATACACACAACCCTTAGACAGGACAACACAGACTGACTGGCTCCTAGAGGGATACACACAACCCTTAGACAGGACAACACAGACTGACTGGCTCCTAGAGGGATACACATAACCCTTAGACAGGACAACACAGACTGACTGACTCCTAGAGGGATACACACATAACCCTTAGACAGGACAACACAGACTGACTGGCTCCTAGAGGGATACACACATAACCCTTAGACAGGACAACACAGACTGACTGGCTCCTAGAGGGATACACATAACCCTTAGACAGGACAACACAGACTGACTGGCTCCTAGAGGGATACACATAACCCTTAGACAGGACAACACAGACTGACTGGCTCCTAGAGGGATACACATAACCCTTAGACAGGACAACACAGACTGACTGACTCCTAGAGGGATACACATAACCCTTAGACAGGACAACACAGACTGACTGACTCCTAGAGGGAGACACACAACCCTTAGACAGGACAACACAGACTGACTGGCTCCTAGAGGGATACACACATAACCCTTAGACAGGACAACACAGACTGACTGGCTCCTAGAGGGATACACATAACCCTTAGACAGGACAACACAGACTGACTGGCTCCTAGAGGGATACACATAACCCTTAGACAGGACAACACAGACTGACTGGCTCCTAGAGGGATACACACACAACCCTTAGACAGGACAACACAGACACATAACCCTTAGACAGGACAACACAGACTGACTGACTCCTAGAGGGATACACACAACCCTTAGACAGGACAACACAGACTGACTGGCTCCTAGAGGGATACACATAACCCTTAGACAGGACAACACAGACACATAACCTTAGACAGGACAACACAGACACATAACCCTTAGACAGGACAACACAGACTGACTGGCTCCTAGAGGGACACACATAACCCTTAGACAGGACAACACAGACTGACTGACTCCTAGAGGGATACACACATAACCCTTAGACAGGACAACACAGACTGACTGGCTCCTAGAGGGATACACACATAACCCTTAGACAGGACAACACAGACTGACTGGCTCCTAGAGGGATACACATAACCCTTAGACAGGACAACACAGACTGACTGGCTCCTAGAGGGATACACACACAACCCTTAGACAGGACAACACAGACTGACTGGCTCCTAGAGGGATACACATAACCCTTAGACAGGACAACACAGACTGACTGGCTCCTAGAGGGATACACACAACCCTTAGACAGGACAACACAGACTGACTGGCTCCTAGAGGGATACACATAACCCTTAGACAGGACAACACAGACTGACTGGCTCCTAGAGGGATACACATAACCCTTAGACAGGACAACACAGACTGACTGGCTCCTAGAGGGATACACATAACCCTTAGACAGGACAACACAGACTGACTGGCTCCTAGAGGGATACACATAACCCTTAGACAGGACAACACAGACTGACTGGCTCCTAGAGGGATACCACACAACCCTTAGACAGGACAACACAGACTGACTGGCTCCTAGAGGGATACACACACAACCCTTAGACAGGACAACACAGACTGACTGGCTCCTAGAGGGATACACACAACCCTTAGACAGGACAACACAGACTGACTGGCTCCTAGAGGGATACACATAACCCTTAGACAGGACAACACAGACTGACTGGCTCCTAGAGGGATACACATAACCCTTAGACAGGACAACACAGACTGACTGGCTCCTAGAGGGATACACACAACCCTTAGACAGGACAACACAGACTGACTGGCTCCTAGAGGGATACACATAACCCTTAGACAGGACAACACAGACTGACTGGCTCCTAGAGGGATACACATAACCCTTAGACAGGACAACACAGACTGACTGGCTCCTAGAGGGATACACACATAACCCTTAGACAGGACAACACAGACTGACTGGCTCCTAGAGGGATACACACATAACCCTTAGACAGGACAACACAGACTGACTGGCTCCTAGAGGGATACACATAACCCTTAGACAGGACAACACAGACTGACTGACTCCTAGAGGGATACACACAACCCTTAGACAGGACAACACAGACTGACTGGCTCCTAGAGGGATACACACAACCCTTAGACAGGACAACACAGACTGACTGGCTCCTAGAGGGATACACACTAACCCTTAGACAGGACAACACAGACTGACTGGCTCCTAGAGGGATACACACACAACCCTTAGACAGGACAACACAGACTGACTGGCTCCTAGAGGGATACACACACAACCCTTAGACAGGACAACACAGACTGACTGGCTCCTAGAGGGATACACACAACCCTTAGACAGGACAACACAGACTGACTGGCTCCTAGAGGGATACACATAACCCTTAGACAGGACAACACAGACTGACTGGCTCCTAGAGGGATACACATAACCCTTAGACAGGACAACACAGACTGACTGGCTCCTAGAGGGATACACATAACCCTTAGACAGGACAACACAGACTGACTGGCTCCTAGAGGGATACACACATAACCCTTAGACAGGACAACACAGACTGACTGGCTCCTAGAGGGATACACACACAACCCTTAGACAGGACAACACAGACTGACTGGCTCCTAGAGGGATACACACAACCCTTAGACAGGACAACACAGACTGACTGGCTCCTAGAGGGATACACATAACCCTTAGACAGGACAACACAGACTGACTGGCTCCTAGAGGGATACACATAACCCTTAGACAGGACAACACAGACTGACTGGCTCCTAGAGGGATACACATAACCCTTAGACAGGACAACACAGACTGACTGACTCCTAGAGGGATACACACAACCCTTAGACAGGACAACACAGACTGACTGGCTCCTAGAGGGATACACATAACCCTTAGACAGGACAACACAGACTGACTGGCTCCTAGAGGGATACACATAACCCTTAGACAGGACAACACAGACTGACTGACTCCTAGAGGGATACACATAACCCTTAGACAGGACAACACAGACTGACTGGCTCCTAGAGGGATACACATAACCCTTAGACAGGACAACACAGACTGACTGGCTCCTAGAGGGATACACACAACCCTTAGACAGGACAACACAGACTGACTGGCTCCTAGAGGGATACACATAACCCTTAGACAGGACAACACAGACTGACTGGCTCCTAGAGGGATACACATAACCCTTAGACAGGACAACACAGACTGACTGGCTCCTAGAGGGATACACATAACCCTTAGACAGGACAACACAGACTGACTGGCTCCTAGAGGGATACACATAACCCTTAGACAGGACAACACAGACTGACTGGCTCCTAGAGGGATACACATAACCCTTAGACAGGACAACACAGACTGACTGGCTCCTAGAGGGATACACACAACCCTTAGACAGGACAACACAGACTGACTGGCTCCTAGAGGGATACACACAACCCTTAGACAGGACAACACAGACTGACTGGCTCCTAGAGGGATACACATAACCCTTAGACAGGACAACACAGACTGACTGACTCCTAGAGGGATACACACATAACCCTTAGACAGGACAACACAGACTGACTGGCTCCTAGAGGGATACACACATAACCCTTAGACAGGACAACACAGACTGACTGGCTCCTAGAGGGATACACATAACCCTTAGACAGGACAACACAGACTGACTGGCTCCTAGAGGGATACACATAACCCTTAGACAGGACAACACAGACTGACTGGCTCCTAGAGGGATACACATAACCCTTAGACAGGACAACACAGACTGACTGGCTCCTAGAGGGATACACATAACCCTTAGACAGGACAACACAGACTGACTGGCTCCTAGAGGGATACACATAACCCTTAGACAGGACAACACAGACTGACTGACTCCTAGAGGGATACACACATAACCCTTAGACAGGACAACACAGACTGACTGGCTCCTAGAGGGATACACACATAACCCTTAGACAGGACAACACAGACTGACTGGCTCCTAGAGGGATACACATAACCCTTAGACAGGACAACACAGACTGACTGGGTCCTAGAGGGATACACATAACCCTTAGACAGGACAACACAGACTGACTGGCTCCTAGAGGGATACACACACAACCCTTAGACAGGACAACACAGACACATAACCCTTAGACAGGACAACACAGACTGACTGGCTCCTAGAGGGATACACACATAACCCTTAGACAGGACAACACAGACTGACTGGCTCCTAGAGGGATACACATAACCCTTAGACAGGACAACACAGACTGACTGGCTCCTAGAGGGATACACATAACCCTTAGACAGGACAACACAGACTGACTGGCTCCTAGAGGGATACACATAACCCTTAGACAGGACAACACAGACTGACTGGCTCCTAGAGGGATACACATAACCCTTAGACAGGACAACACAGACTGACTGGCTCCTAGAGGGATACACATAACCCTTAGACAGGACAACACAGACTGACTGGCTCCTAGAGGGATACACACAACCCTTAGACAGGACAACACAGACTGACTGGCTCCTAGAGGGATACACATAACCCTTAGACAGGACAACACAGACTGACTGGCTCCTAGAGGGAGACACATAACCCTTAGACAGGACAACACAGACTGACTGGCTCCTAGAGGGATACACATAACCCTTAGACAGGACAACACAGACTGACTGGCTCCTAGAGGGATACACATAACCCTTAGACAGGACAACACAGACTGACTGGCTCCTAGAGGGCACACACACAACCCTTAGACAGGACAACACAGACTGACTGGCTCCTAGAGGGATACACACATAACCCTTAGACAGGACAACACAGACTGACTGGCTCCTAGAGGGATACACACACAACCCTTAGACAGGACAACACAGACTGACTGGCTCCTAGAGGGATACACACATAACCCTTAGACAGGACAACACAGACTGACTGGCTCCTAGAGGGATACACACAAACCCTTAGACAGGACAACACAGACTGACTGGCTCCTAGAGGGATACACACACAACCCTTAGACAGGACAACACAGACTGACTGGCTCCTAGAGGGATACACATAACCCTTAGACAGGACAACACAGACTGACTGGCTCCTAGAGGGATACACACTAACCCTTAGACAGGACAACACAGACTGACTGGCTCCTAGAGGGATACACACACAACCCTTAGACAGGACAACACAGACTGACTGGCTCCTAGAGGGATACACATAACCCTTAGACAGGACAACACAGACTGACTGACTCCTAGAGGGATACACACAACCCTTAGACAGGACAACACAGACTGACTGGCTCCTAGAGGGATACACACAACCCTTAGACAGGACAACACAGACTGACTGGCTCCTAGAGGGATACACATAACCCTTAGACAGGACAACACAGACTGACTGGCTCCTAGAGGGATACACACATAACCCTTAGACAGGACAACACAGACTGACTGGCTCCTAGAGGGATACACACATAACCCTTAGACAGGACAACACAGACTGACTGACTCCTAGAGGGATACACATAACCCTTAGACAGGACAACACAGACTGACTGGCTCCTAGAGGGATACACATAACCCTTAGACAGGACAACACAGACTGACTGGCTCCTAGAGGGATACACATAACCCTTAGACAGGACAACACAGACTGACTGGCTCCTAGAGGGATACACACAACCCTTAGACAGGACAACACAGACTGACTGGCTCCTAGAGGGATACACATAACCCTTAGACAGGACAACACAGACTGACTGGCTCCTAGAGGGATACACACATAACCCTTAGACAGGACAACACAGACTGACTGGCTCCTAGAGGGATACACACATAACCCTTAGACAGGACAACACAGACTGACTGGCTCCTAGAGGGATACACATAACCCTTAGACAGGACAACACAGACTGACTGGCTCCTAGAGGGATACACATAACCCTTAGACAGGACAACACAGACTGACTGGCTCCTAGAGGGATACACATAACCCTTAGACAGGACAACACAGACTGACTGGCTCCTAGAGGGATATACACACAACCCTTAGACAGGACAACACAGACTGACTGGCTCCTAGAGGGATACACACAACCCTTAGACAGGACAACAGAGACAGAAAGGGAATAGGAAGAGAACAGAACAGAATGAGAGGATTGTAGAAATGAAGAGAGAACATAAATGAAGCAGCAGCAACGGTCTCCATGGTGATGATCAGAGTGGTGTGTCTCACCTCCGCTCAGCGTCCCCTGAGGATCGAAGACGTCCCCCCCCAGAGTAACAGTCTTGGTCATGACTCTCTTGTCGAAGGCCACTCGCTTGGCGTTGTCTAATGTATCACACACCAACGTAGAACCAAACACGTACTCCATGGCCTTCCTCAGGTCTGCCTCATAGCCAACCAGAGACAGAGCTGTATGGACATTCTTCTCCCCTACCTACACACACACACAGAGAGAGAGAGCTGTATGGACATTCTTCTCCCCTACCTACACACACACACACACACACACAGAGAGACAGAGCTGTATGGACATTCTTCTCCCCTACCTACAGATGGAGAGAGAGAGACAGAGCTGTATGGACATTCTTCTCCCCTACCTACAGATGGAGAGAGAGAGAGAGCTGTATGGACATTCTTCTCCCCTACCTACAGATGGAGAGAGAGAGACAGAGCTGTATGGACATTCTTCTCCCCTACCTACAGATGGAGAGAGAGAGACAGAGCTGTATGGACATTCTTCTCCCCTACCTACAGATGGAGAGAGAGAGACAGAGCTGTATGGACATTCTTCTCCCCTACCTACAGATGGAGAGAGAGAGACAGAGCTGTATGGACATTCTTCTCCCCTACCTACAGATGGAGAGAGAGAGAGACAGAGCTGTATGGACATTCTTCTCCCCTACCTACAGATGGAGAGAGAGACAGAGCTGTATGGACATTCTTCTCCCCTACCTACAGATGGAGAGAGAGAGACAGAGCTGTATGGACATTCTTCTCCCCTACCTACAGATGGAGAGAGAGAGACAGAGCTGTATGGACATTCTTCTCCCCTACCTACAGATGGAGAGAGAGACAGAGCTGTATGGACATTCTTCTCCCCTACCTACAGATGGAGAGAGAGAGACAGAGCTGTATGGACATTCTTCTCCCCTACCTACAGATGGGAGAGAGAGACAGAGCTGTATGGACATTCTTCTCCCCTACCTACAGATGGAGAGAGAGAGACAGAGCTGTATGGACATTCTTCTCCCCTACCTACAGATGGAGAGAGAGAGACAGAGCTGTATGGACATTCTTCTCCCCTACCTACAGATGGAGAGAGAGAGACAGAGCTGTATGGACATTCTTCTCCCCTACCTACAGATGGAGAGAGAGACAGAGCTGTATGGACATTCTTCTCCCCTACCTACAGATGGAGAGAGAGAGAGACAGAGCTGTATGGACATTCTTCTCCCCTACCTACAGATGGAGAGAGAGAGACAGAGCTGTATGGACATTCTTCTCCCCTACCTACAGATGGAGAGAGAGAGACAGAGCTGTATGGACATTCTTCTCCCCTACCTACAGATGGAGAGAGAGAGAGCAGAGCTGTATGGACATTCTTCTCCCCTACCTACAGATGGAGAGAGAGAGACAGAGCTGTATGGACATTCTTCTCCCCTACCTACAGATGGAGAGAGTGAGACAGAGCTGTATGGACATTCTTCTCCCCTACCTACAGATGGAGAGAGAGAGACAGAGCTGTATGGACATTCTTCTCCCCTACCTACAGATGGAGAGAGAGAGACAGAGCTGTATGGACATTCTTCTCCCCTACCTACAGATGGAGAGAGAGAGACAGAGCTGTATGGACATTCTTCTCCCCTACCTACACACGGACACGACAGAGACAGAGCTGTATGGACATTCTTCTCCCCTACCTACAGATGGAGAGAGAGAGACAGAGCTGTATGGACATTCTTCTCCCCTACCTACAGATGGAGAGAGAGACAGAGCTGTATGGACATTCTTCTCCCCTACCTACAGATGGAGAGAGTGAGACAGAGCTGTATGGACATTCTTCTACCCTACCTACAGATGGAGAGAGAGAGACAGAGCTGTATGGACATTCTTCTCCCCTACCTACAGATGGAGAGAGAGAGACAGAGCTGTATGGACATTCTTCTCCCCTACCTACAGGTGGAGAGAGAGAGACAGAGCTGTATGGACATTCTTCTCCCCTACCTACAGATGGAGAGAGAGAGACAGAGCTGTATGGACATTCTTCTCCCCTACCTACAGATGGAGAGAGAGAGAGAGAGACAGAGCTGTATGGACATTCTTCTCCCCTACCTACAGATGGAGAGAGAGAGAGAGAGACAGAGCTGTATGGACATTCTTCTCCCCTACCTACAGATGGAGAGAGAGAGACAGAGCTGTATGGACATTCTTCTCCCCTACCTACAGATGGAGAGAGAGAGAGAGAGAGAGAGAGCTGTATGGACATTCTTCTCCCCTACCTACAGATGGAGAGAGAGAGACAGAGCTGTATGGACATTCTTCTCCCCTACCTACAGGTGGAGAGAGAGAGACAGAGCTGTATGGACATTCTTCTCCCCTACCTACAGATGGAGAGCGAGAGAGCTGTATGGACATTCTTCTCCCCTAGAGCTGTATGGACATTCTTCTCCCCTACCTACAGATGGAGAGAGAGAGACAGAGCTGTATGGACATTCTTCTCCCCTACCTACAGGTGGAGAGAGAGAGACAGAGCTGTATGGACATTCTTCTCCCCTACCTACAGATGGAGAGAGAGAGACAGAGCTGTATGGACATTCTTCTCCCCTACCTACAGATGGAGAGCGAGAGAGAGAGAGCTGTATGGACATTCTTCTCCCCTACCTACAGATGGAGAGAGAGAGAGAGAGACAGAGCTGTATGGACATTCTTCTCCCCTACCTACAGATGGAGAGAGAGAGACAGAGCTGTATGGACATTCTTCTCACCTACCTACAGATGGAGAGAGAGAGACAGAGCTGTATGGACATTCTTCTCCCCTACCTACAGATGGAGAGAGAGAGACAGAGCTGTATGGACATTCTTCTCCCCTACCTACAGATGGAGAGAGAGAGACAGAGCTGTATGGACATTCTTCTACCCTACCTACAGATGGAGAGAGAGAGAGAGAGAGAGGCTCGTAAACTAACCAAAGTTGTTATTGAGAAAGTCCAGCAGAGACCTTGTGGAGTGTGTGTGTGTGTGTGTGGGAGGGTGTAAGGTGTGTGTGTGTATGGGTGGGAGGGTGTAAGGTGTGTGTGTGTGTGTGTGTGGGGGGGGTGTAAGTATGTGTGTGTGTGTGGGAGGGAGTGTGTAAGGTGTGTGTGTATGGGTGGGAGTGTGTAAGGTGTGTGTGTATGGGTGGGAGTGTGTAAGGTGTGTGTGTATGGGTGGGAGTGTGTAAGGTGTGTGTGTATGGGTGGGAGTGTGTAAGGTGTGTGTGTATGGGTGGGAGTGTGTAAGGTGTGTGTGTATGGGTGGGAGTGTGTAAGGTGTGTGTGTATGGGTGGGAGTGTGTAAGGTGTGTGTGTATGGGTGGGAGTGTGTAAGGTGTGTGTGTATGGGTGGGAGTGTGTAAGGTGTGTGTGTATGGGTGGGAGTGTGTAAGGTGTGTGTGTATGGGTGGGAGTGTGTAAGGTGTGTGTGTATGGGTGGGAGTGTGTAAGGTGTGTGTGTATGGGTGGGAGTGTGTAAGGTGTGTGTGTATGGGTGGGAGTGTGTAAGGTGTGTGTGTATGGGTGGGAGGGTGTAAGGTGTGTGTGTATGGGTGGGAGTGTGTAAGGTGTGTGTGTGTGTGTGTGTGTGTGTGGGGGAGGGTGTAAGGTGTGTGTGTGTGAGGGTGTAAGGTGTGTGGTGTGTGGGGTGTAGGGTGTGTGTGTGTGAGGGTGTAAGGTGTGTGTGTGTGAGGGTGTAAGG
>NC_138298.1:38657500-38720000 GCF_965601325.2 Salmo salar
TTCAAAGCTGGGAAAACTTAGTCCGCAATTTACGGTACTAAGGTGTTCTGCAGTGAATGTTCTGTCAGGAACAGGTGAAACTGGGACACACTAACCTCAGTGTCCACCACCACATTGTAGAGTTTCCCTCCAGCCACCACCTCTAGTCCAGTAGAGTAGGACACATCACTGACTGTTATCAGGTTAGCTAGGAGTCCCTTTACTCTGCTACGGTCCCAGCCACGCTCTGGGTCACTATGAGGGAGACAGACTGTTATCAGGTTAGCTAGGAGTCCCTTTACTCTGCTACGGTCCCAGCCACGCTCTGGGTCACTATGAGGGAGACAGACTGTTATCAGGTTAGCTAGGAGTCCCTTTACTCTGCTACGGTCCCAGCCACGCTCTGGGTCACTATGAGGGAGACAGACTGTTATCAGGTTAGCTAGGAGTCCCTTTACCCTGCTACGGTCCCAGCCACGCTCTGGGTCACTATGAGGGAGACAGACTGTTATCAGGTTAGCTAGGAGTCCCTTTACTCTGCTACGGTCCCAGCCACGCTCTGGGTCACTATGAGGGAGACAGACTGTTATCAGGTTAGCTAGGAGTCCCTTTACTCTGCTACGGTCCCAGCCACGCTCTGGGTCACTATGAGGGAGACAGACTGTTATCAGGTTAGCTAGGAGTCCCTTTACTCTGCTACGGTCCCAGCCACGCTCTGGGTCACTATGAGGGAGACAGACTGTTATCAGGTTAGCTAGGAGTCCCTTTACTCTGCTACGGTCCCAGCCACGCTCTGGGTCACTATGAGGGAGACAGACTGTTATCAGGTTAGCTAGGAGTCCCTTTACTCTGCTACGGTCCCAGCCACGCTCTGGGTCACTATGAGGGAGACAGACTGTTATCAGGTTAGCTAGGAGTCCCTTTACTCTGCTACGGTCCCAGCCACGCTCTGGGTCACTATGAGGGAGACAGACTGTTATCAGGTTAGCTAGGAGTCCCTTTACTCTGCTACGGTCCCAGCCACGCTCTGGGTCACTATGAGGGAGACAGACTGTTATCAGGTTAGCTAGGAGTCCCTTTACTCTGCTACGGTCCCAGCCACGCTCTGGGTCACTATGAGGGAGACAGACTGTTATCAGGTTAGCTAGGAGTCCCTTTACTCTGCTACGGTCCCAGCCACGCTCTGGGTCACTATGAGGGAGACAGACTGTTATCAGGTTAGCTAGGAGTCCCTTTACTCTGCTACGGTCCCAGCCACGCTCTGGGTCACTATGAGGGAGACAGACTGTTATCAGGTTAGCTAGGAGTCCCTTTACTCTGCTACGGTCCCAGCCACGCTCTGGGTCACTATGAGGGAGACAGACTGTTATCAGGTTAGCTAGGAGTCCCTTTACTCTGCTACGGTCCCAGCCACGCTCTGGGTCACTATGAGGGAGACAGAGACTGTTATCAGGTTAGCTAGGAGTCCCTTTACTCTGCTACGGTCCCAGCCACGCTCTGGGTCACTATGAGGGAGACAGACTGTTATCAGGTTAGCTAGGAGTCCCTTTACTCTGCTACGGTCCCAGCCACGCTCTGGGTCACTATGAGGGAGACAGACTGTTATCAGGTTAGCTAGGAGTCCCTTTACTCTGCTACGGTCCCAGCCACGCTCTGAAAGAGAGATATTAAATCTTGTTTTTCCCTACTAGCACTGATGTTGCTGATAGCTACTTTATTGAAAATAAAAATATACTATGACTGAGATGTGGTTCTCCCACCTGGCTATCTGAGGATGCATACAGTCTCTCTGGATAAGAGAGTCTGCTAAATGACTCCCTACTGTAAGTCTCTCTGGATAAGAGAGTCTGCTAAATGACTCCCTACTGTAAGTCTCTCTGGATAAGAGAGTCTGCTAAATGACTCCCTACTGTAAGTCTCTCTGGATAAGAGAGTCTGCTAAATGACTCCCTACTGTAAGTCTCTCTGGATAAGAGAGTCTGCTAAATGACTCCCTACTGTAAGTCTCTCTGGATAAGAGAGTCTGCTAAATGACTCCCTACTGTAAGTCTCTCTGGATAAGAGAGTCTGCTAAATGACTCCCTACTGTAAGTCTCCTGGATAAGAGAGTCTGCTAAATGACTCCCTACTGTAAGTCTGTCTGGATAAGAGAGTCTGCTAAATGACTCCCTACTGTAAGTCTCTCTGGATAAGAGAGTCTGCTAAATGACTCCCTACTGTAAGTCTCTCTGGATAAGAGTCTGCTAAATGACTCCCTACTGTAAGTCTCTCTGGATAAGAGAGTCTGCTAAATGACTCCCTACTGTAAGTCTCTCTGGATAAGAGAGTCTGCTAAATGACTCCCTACTGTAAGTCTCTCTGGATAAGAGAGTCTGCTAAATGACTCCCTACTGTAAGTCTCTCTGGATGAGAGAGTCTGCTAAATGACTCCCTACTGTAAGTCTCTCTGGATAAGAGAGTCTGCTAAATGACTCCCTACTGTAAGTCTCTCTGGATGAGAGAGTCTGCTAAATGACTCCCTACTGTAAGTCTCTCTGGATGAGAGAGTCTGCTAAATGACTCCCTACTGTAAGTCTCTCTGGATAAGAGAGTCTGCTAAATGACTCCCTACTGTAAGTCTCTCTGGATAAGAGAGTCTGCTAAATGACTCCCTACTGTAAGTCTCTCTGGATAAGAGAGTCTGCTAAATGACTCCCTACTGTAAGTCTGTCTGGATGAGAGAGTCTGCTAAATGACTCCCTACTGTAAGTCTCTCTGGATAAGAGAGTCTGCTAAATGACTCCCTACTGTAAGTCTGTCTGGATAAGAGAGTCTGCTAAATGACTCCCTACTGTAAGTCTCTCTGGATAAGAGAGTCTGCTAAATGACTCCCTACTGTAAGTCTGTCAGGATAAGAGAGTCTGCTAAATGACTCCCTACTATAAGTCTGTCTGGATGAGAGAGTCTGCTAAATGACTCCCTACTATAAGTCTGTCTGGATAAGAGAGTCTGCTAAATGACTCCCTACTGTAAGTCTCTCTGGATAAGAGAGTCTGCTAAATGACTCCCTACTGTAAGTCTCTCTGGATAAGAGAGTCTGCTAAATGACTCCCTACTGTAAGTCTGTCTGGATAAGAGAGTCTGCTAAATGACTCCCTACTGTAAGTCTCTCTGGATAAGAGAGTCTGCTAAATGACTCCCTACTGTAAGTCTGTCTGGATAAGAGAGTCTGCTAAATGACTCCCTACTGTAAGTCTCTCTGGGTGACCCCACACACGGCGTACCTGTAGTCGAAGCGTAGGTTAGGGAAGCGGGACATCAGACTCTCGTAGGTATTTCTGAGGGTGGTGACCTCACGGTTCAGCTGTCTCTTCCTGTCCAGAAGACCCTCCTCCTTCCCATCTGATAAACAACACATCAGACGTCAACACCAGGATCAACATTTTACCCCTAATTATTGTAGTGAAAGCATCCAGCAGGTTCTACTCCTAAATATTGTCCCTCTCTCCTCTACCTTGGTACTGTAGTTTCTCTCTCTCTCTCCTCTACCTTGGTACTGTAGTTTCTCTCTCTCTCCTCTACCTTGGTACTGTAGTTTTCTCTCTCTCTCCTCTACCTTGGTACTGTAGTTTCTCCCTCTCTCTCCTCTACCTTGGTACTGTAGTTTCTCTCTCTCTCCTCTACCTTGGTACTGTAGTTTCTCTCTCTCTCTCCTCTACCTTGGTACTGTAGTTTCTCTCTCTCTCTCCTCTACCTTGGTACTGTAGTTTCTCTCTCTCTCTCCTCTACCTTGGTACTGTAGTTTCTCTCTCTCTCTCCTCTACCTTGGTACTGTAGTTTCTCTCTCTCTCTCCTCTACCTTGGTACTGTAGTTCTCTCTCTCTCTCCTCTACCTTGGTACTGTAGTTTCTCTCTCTCTCTCCTCTACCTTGGTACTGTAGTTTCTCTCTCTCTCTCTCCTCTACCTTGGTACTGTAGTTTCTCTCTCTCTCTCCTCTACCTTGGTACTGTAGTTTCTCTCTCTCTCTCCTCTACCTTGGTACTGTAGTTTCTCTCTCTCTCTCCTCTACCTTGGTACTGTAGTTTCTCTCTCTCTCTCCTCTACCTTGGTACTGTAGTTCTCTCTCTCTCTCCTCTACCTTGGTACTGTAGTTTCTCTCTCTCTCTCCTCTACCTTGGTACTGTAGTTTCTCTCTCTCTCTCCTCTACCTTGGTACTGTAGTTTCTCTCTCTCTCTCCTCTACCTTGGTACTGTAGTTTCTCTCTCTCTCTCCTCTACCTTGGTACTGTAGTTTCTCTCTCTCTCTCCTCTACCTTGGTACTGTAGTTCTCTCTCTCTCCTCTACCTTGGTACTGTAGTTTCTCTCTCTCTCTCCTCTACCTTGGTACTGTAGTTTCTCTCTCTCTCTCCTCTACCTTGGTACTGTAGTTTCTCTCTCTCTCTCCTCTACCTTGGTACTGTAGTTTCTCTCTCTCCTCTACCTTGGTACTGTAGTTTCTCTCTCTCTCTCCTCTACCTTGGTACTGTAGTTTCTCTCTCTCTCTCCTCTACCTTGGTACTGTAGTTTCTCTCTCTCTCTCCTCTACCTTGGTACTGTAGTTTCTCTCTCTCTCTCCTCTACCTTGGTACTGTAGTTTCTCTCTCTCTCCTCTACCTTGGTACTGTAGTTTCTCTCTCTCTCTCCTCTACCTTGGTACTGTAGTTTCTCTCTCTCTCTCCTCTACCTTGGTACTGTAGTTTCTCTCTCTCTCCTCTACCTTGGTACTGTAGTTTCTCTCTCTCTCCTCTACCTTGGTACTGTAGTTTCTCTCTCTCTCCTCTACCTTGGTACTGTAGTTTCTCTCTCTCTCCTCTACCTTGGTACTGTAGTTTCTCTCTCTCTCCTCTACCTTGGTACTGTAGTTTCTCTCTCTCTCCTCTACCTTGGTACTGTAGTTTCTCTCTCTCTCCTCTACCTTGGTACTGTAGTTTCTCTCTCTCTCTCCTCTACCTTGGTACTGTAGTTTCTCTCTCTCTCTCCTCTACCTTGGTACTGTAGTTTCTCTCTCTCTCTCCTCTACCTTGGTACTGTAGTTTCTCTCTCTCTCTCCTCTACCTTGGTACTGTAGTTTCTCTCTCTCTCCTCTACCTTGGTACTGTAGTTTCTCTCTCTCTCTCCTCTACCTTGGTACTGTAGTTTCTCTCTCTCTCTCCTCTACCTTGGTACTGTAGTTTCTCTCTCTCTCTCCTCTACCTTGGTACTGTAGTTTCTCTCTCTCTCTCCTCTACCTTGGTACTGTAGTTTCTCTCTCTCTCTCCTCTACCTTGGTACTGTAGTTTCTCTCTCTCTCTCCTCTACCTTGGTACTGTAGTTTCTCTCTCTCTCTCCTCTACCTTGGTACTGTAGTTTCTCTCTCTCTCTCCTCTACCTTGGTACTGTAGTTTCTCTCTCTCTCCTCTACCTTGGTACTGTAGTTTCTCTCTCTCTCCTCTACCTTGGTACTGTAGTTTCTCTCTCTCTCTCCTCTACCTTGGTACTGTAGTTTCTCCTCTCTCTCCTCTACCTTGGTACTGTAGTTCTCTCTCTCTCTCCTCTACCTTGGTACTGTAGTTTCTCTCTCTCTCTCCTCTACCTTGGTACTGTAGTTTCTCTCTCTCTCTCCTCTACCTTGGTACTGTAGTTTCTCTCTCTCTCCTCTACCTTGGTACTGTAGTTTCTCTCTCTCTCTCCTCTACCTTGGTACTGTAGTTTCTCTCTCTCTCTCCTCTACCTTGGTACTGTAGTTTCTCTCTCTCTCTCCTCTACCTTGGTACTGTAGTTTCTCTCTCTCTCCTCTACCTTGGTACTGTAGTTTCTCTCTCTCTCTCCTCTACCTTGGTACTGTAGTTTCTCTCTCTCTCCTCTACCTTGGTACTGTAGTTTCTCTCTCTCCTCTACCTTGGTACTGTAGTTCTCTCTCTCTCCTCTACCTTGGTACTGTAGTTTCTCTCTCTCTCTCCTCTACCTTGGTACTGTAGTTTCTCTCTCTCTCTCCTCTACCTTGGTACTGTAGTTTTCTCTCTCTCTCTCCTCTACCTTGGTACTGTAGTTTCTCTCTCTCTCCTCTACCTTGGTACTGTAGTTTCTCTCTCTCTCTCCTCTACCTTGGTACTGTAGTTTCTCTCTCTCTCTCCTCTACCTTGGTACTGTAGTTTCTCTCTCTTCTCCTCTACCTTGGTACTGTAGTTTCTCTCTCTCTCCTCTACCTTGGTACTGTAGTTTCTCTCTCTCTCTCCTCTACCTTGGTACTGTAGTTTCTCTCTCTCTCTCCTCTACCTTGGTACTGTAGTTTCTCTCTCTCTCCTCTACCTTGGTACTGTAGTTTCTCTCTCTCTCCTCTACCTTGGTACTGTAGTTTCTCTCTCTCTCTCCTCTACCTTGGTACTGTAGTTTCTCTCTCTCTCTCCTCTACCTTGGTACTGTAGTTTCTCTCTCTCTCTCCTCTACCTTGGTACTGTAGTTTCTCTCTCTCTCTCCTCTACCTTGGTACTGTAGTTTCTCTCTCTCTCTCCTCTACCTTGGTACTGTAGTTTCTCTCTCTCTCTCCTCTACCTTGGTACTGTAGTTTCTCTCTCTCTCCTCTACCTTGGTACTGTAGTTTCTCTCTCTCTCCTCTACCTTGGTACTGTAGTTTCTCTCTCTCTCTCCTCTACCTTGGTACTGTAGTTTCTCTCTCTCTCTCCTCTACCTTGGTACTGTAGTTTCTCTCTCTCTCCTCTACCTTGGTACTGTAGTTTCTCTCTCTCTCCTCTACCTTGGTACTGTAGTTTCTCTCTCTCTCTCCTCTACCTTGGTACTGTAGTTTCTCTCTCTCTCTCCTCTACCTTGGTACTGTAGTTTCTCTCTCTCTCTCCTCTACCTTGGTACTGTAGTTTCTCTCTCTCTCTCCTCTACCTTGGTACTGTAGTTTCTCTCTCTCTCCTCTACCTTGGTACTGTAGTTTCTCTCTCTCTCTCCTCTACCTTGGTACTGTAGTTTCTCTCTCTCTCCTCTACCTTGGTACTGTAGTTTCTCTCTCTCTCCTCTACCTTGGTACTGTAGTTTCTCTCTCTCTCCTCTACCTTGGTACTGTAGTTTCTCTCTCTCTCTCCTCTACCTTGGTACTGTAGTTTCTCTCTCTCTCTCCTCTACCTTGGTACTGTAGTTTCTCTCTCTCTCTCCTCTACCTTGGTACTGTAGTTTCTCTCTCTCTCTCCTCTACCTTGGTACTGTAGTTTCTCTCTCTCTCCTCTACCTTGGTACTGTAGTTTCTCTCTCTCTCCTCTACCTTGGTACTGTAGTTTCTCTCTCTCTCCTCTACCTTGGTACTGTAGTTTCTCTCTCTCTCTCCTCTACCTTGGTACTGTAGTTTCTCTCTCTCTCCTCTACCTTGGTACTGTAGTTTCTCTCTCTCTCCTCTACCTTGGTACTGTAGTTTCTCTCTCTCTCCTCTACCTTGGTACTGTAGTTTCTCTCTCTCTCCTCTACCTTGGTACTGTAGTTTCTCTCTCTCTCCTCTACCTTGGTACTGTAGTTTCTCTCTCTCTCTCCTCTACCTTGGTACTGTAGTTTCTCTCTCTCTCCTCTACCTTGGTACTGTAGTTTCTCTCTCTCTCTCCTCTACCTTGGTACTGTAGTTTCTCTCTCTCTCTCCTCTACCTTGGTACTGTAGTTTCTCTCTCTCTCTCCTCTACCTTGGTACTGTAGTTTCTCTCTCTCTCTCCTCTACCTTGGTACTGTAGTTTCTCTCTCTCTCTCCTCTACCTTGGTACTGTAGTTTCTCTCTCTCTCTCCTCTACCTTGGTACTGTAGTTTCTCTCTCTCTCTCCTCTACCTTGGTACTGTAGTTTCTCTCTCTCTCTCCTCTACCTTGGTACTGTAGTTTCTCTCTCTCTCTCCTCTACCTTGGTACTGTAGTTTCTCTCTCTCTCCTCTACCTTGGTACTGTAGTTTCTCTCTCTCTCTCCTCTACCTTGGTACTGTAGTTTCTCTCTCTCTCTCCTCTACCTTGGTACTGTAGTTTCTCTCTCTCTCCTCTACCTTGGTACTGTAGTTTCTCTCTCTCCTCCTCTACCTTGGTACTGTAGTTTCTCTCTCTCTCCTCTACCTTGGTACTGTAGTTTCTCTCTCTCTCTCCTCTACCTTGGTACTGTAGTTTCTCCTCTCTCTCCTCTACCTTGGTACTGTAGTTTCTCTCTCTCTCTCCTCTACCTTGGTACTGTAGTTTCTCTCTCTCTCCTCTACCTTGGTACTGTAGTTCTCTCTCTCTCTCCTCTACCTTGGTACTGTAGTTTCTCTCTCTCTCTCCTCTACCTTGGTACTGTAGTTTCTCTCTCTCTCTCCTCTACCTTGGTACTGTAGTTTCTCTCTCTCTCCTCTACCTTGGTACTGTAGTTTCTCTCTCTCTCCTCTACCTTGGTACTGTAGTTTCTCTCTCTCTCCTCTACCTTGGTACTGTAGTTTCTCTCTCTCTCCTCTACCTTGGTACTGTAGTTTCTCTCTCTCTCCTCTACCTTGGTACTGTAGTTTCTCTCTCTCTCCTCTACCTTGGTACTGTAGTTTCTCTCTCTCTCTCCTCTACCTTGGTACTGTAGTTTCTCTCTCTCTCCTCTACCTTGGTACTGTAGTTTCTCTCTCTCTCCTCTACCTTGGTACTGTAGTTTCTCTCTCTCTCCTCTACCTTGGTACTGTAGTTTCTCTCTCTCTCCTCTACCTTGGTACTGTAGTTTCTCTCTCTCTCCTCTACCTTGGTACTGTAGTTTCTCTCTCTCTCTCCTCTACCTTGGTACTGTAGTTTCTCTCTCTCCTCCTCTACCTTGGTACTGTAGTTTCTCTCTCTCTCTCCTCTACCTTGGTACTGTAGTTTCTCTCTCTCTCCTCTACCTTGGTACTGTAGTTTCTCTCTCTCTCCTCTACCTTGGTACTGTAGTTTCTCTCTCTCCTCCTCTACCTTGGTACTGTAGTTTCTCTCTCTCTCCTCTACCTTGGTACTGTAGTTCTCTCTCTCTCTCCTCTACCTTGGTACTGTAGTTTCTCTCTCTCTCCTCTACCTTGGTACTGTAGTTTCTCTCTCTCTCTCCTCTACCTTGGTACTGTAGTTTCTCTCTCTCTCCTCTACCTTGGTACTGTAGTTTCTCTCTCTCTCCTCTACCTTGGTACTGTAGTTTCTCTCTCTCTCCTCTACCTTGGTACTGTAGTTTCTCTCTCTCTCCTCTACCTTGGTACTGTAGTTTCTCTCTCTCTCTCCTCTACCTTGGTACTGTAGTTTCTCTCTCTCTCCTCTACCTTGGTACTGTAGTTTCTCCTCTCTCTCCTCTACCTTGGTACTGTAGTTTCTCTCTCTCTCTCCTCTACCTTGGTACTGTAGTTTCTCTCTCTCTCCTCTACCTTGGTACTGTAGTTTCTCTCTCTCTCTCCTCTACCTTGGTACTGTAGTTTCTCTCTCTCTCCTCTACCTTGGTACTGTAGTTTCTCCTCTCTCTCCTCTACCTTGGTACTGTAGTTTCTCTCTCTCTCTCCTCTACCTTGGTACTGTAGTTTCTCCTCTCTCTCCTCTACCTTGGTACTGTAGTTTCTCTCTCTCTCCTCTACCTTGGTACTGTAGTTTCTCTCTCTCTCCTCTACCTTGGTACTGTAGTTTCTCTCTCTCTCTCCTCTACCTTGGTACTGTAGTTTCTCTCTCTCTCTCCTCTACCTTGGTACTGTAGTTTCTCTCTCTCTCCTCTACCTTGGTACTGTAGTTTCTCTCTCTCTCTCCTCTACCTTGGTACTGTAGTTTCTCTCTCTCTCTCCTCTACCTTGGTACTGTAGTTTCTCTCTCTCTCCTCTACCTTGGTACTGTAGTTTCTCTCTCTCTCCTCTACCTTGGTACTGTAGTTCTCTCTCTCTCTCCTCTACCTTGGTACTGTAGTTTCTCTCTCTCTCCTCTACCTTGGTACTGTAGTTTCTCTCTCTCTCTCCTCTACCTTGGTACTGTAGTTTCTCTCTCTCTCCTCTACCTTGGTACTGTAGTTTCTCTCTCTCTCTCCTCTACCTTGGTACTGTAGTTTCTCTCTCTCTCCTCTACCTTGGTACTGTAGTTTCTCCTCTCTCTCCTCTACCTTGGTACTGTAGTTTCTCTCTCTCTCCTCTACCTTGGTACTGTAGTTTCTCTCTCTCTCTCCTCTACCTTGGTACTGTAGTTTCTCTCTCTCTCCTCTACCTTGGTACTGTAGTTTCTCTCTCTCTCTCCTCTACCTTGGTACTGTAGTTTCTCTCTCTCTCCTCTACCTTGGTACTGTAGTTTCTCTCTCTCTCTCCTCTACCTTGGTACTGTAGTTTCTCTCTCTCTCCTCTACCTTGGTACTGTAGTTTCTCTCTCTCTCCTCTACCTTGGTACTGTAGTTTCTCTCTCTCTCCTCTACCTTGGTACTGTAGTTTCTCTCTCTCTCCTCTACCTTGGTACTGTAGTTTCTCTCTCTCTCCTCTACCTTGGTACTGTAGTTTCTCTCTCTCTCTCCTCTACCTTGGTACTGTAGTTTCTCTCTCTCTCTCCTCTACCTTGGTACTGTAGTTTCTCTCTCTCTCCCTCTACCTTGGTACTGTAGTTTCTCTCTCTCTCTCCTCTACCTTGGTACTGTAGTTCTCTCTCTCTCTCCTCTACCTTGGTACTGTAGTTTCTCTCTCTCTCTCCTCTACCTTGGTACTGTAGTTTCTCTCTCTCTCTCCTCTACCTTGGTACTGTAGTTTCTCTCTCTCTCCTCTACCTTGGTACTGTAGTTTCTCTCTCTCTCCTCTACCTTGGTACTGTAGTTTCTCTCTCTCTCCTCTACCTTGGTACTGTAGTTTCTCTCTCTCTCTCCTCTACCTTGGTACTGTAGTTTCTCTCTCTCTCTCCTCTACCTTGGTACTGTAGTTTCTCTCTCTCTCTCCTCTACCTTGGTACTGTAGTTTCTCTCTCTCTCTCCTCTACCTTGGTACTGTAGTTTCTCTCTCTCTCTCCTCTACCTTGGTACTGTAGTTTCTCCTCTCTCTCCTCTACCTTGGTACTGTAGTTTCTCTCTCTCTCCTCTACCTTGGTACTGTAGTTCTCTCTCTCTCTCCTCTACCTTGGTACTGTAGTTTCTCTCTCTCTCTCCTCTACCTTGGTACTGTAGTTTCTCTCTCTCTCCTCTACCTTGGTACTGTAGTTTCTCTCTCTCTCCTCTACCTTGGTACTGTAGTTTCTCTCTCTCTCCTCTACCTTGGTACTGTAGTTTCTCTCTCTCTCCTCTACCTTGGTACTGTAGTTTCTCTCTCTCTCTCCTCTACCTTGGTACTGTAGTTTCTCTCTCTCTCCTCTACCTTGGTACTGTAGTTCTCTCTCTCTCTCCTCTACCTTGGTACTGTAGTTTCTCTCTCTCTCCTCTACCTTGGTACTGTAGTTTCTCTCTCTCTCCTCTACCTTGGTACTGTAGTTTCTCTCTCTCTCCTCTACCTTGGTACTGTAGTTTCTCTCTCTCTCCTCTACCTTGGTACTGTAGTTTCTCTCTCTCTCCTCTACCTTGGTACTGTAGTTTCTCTCTCTCTCTCCTCTACCTTGGTACTGTAGTTTCTCTCTCTCTCCTCTACCTTGGTACTGTAGTTTCTCTCTCTCTCCTCTACCTTGGTACTGTAGTTTCTCTCTCTCTCTCCTCTACCTTGGTACTGTAGTTTCTCTCTCTCTCTCCTCTACCTTGGTACTGTAGTTTCTCCTCTCTCTCCTCTACCTTGGTACTGTAGTTTCTCTCTCTCCTCCTCTACCTTGGTACTGTAGTTTCTCTCTCTCTCTCCTCTACCTTGGTACTGTAGTTTCTCTCTCTCTCCTCTACCTTGGTACTGTAGTTTCTCTCTCTCTCTCCTCTACCTTGGTACTGTAGTTTCTCTCTCTCTCCTCTACCTTGGTACTGTAGTTTCTCTCTCTCTCTCCTCTACCTTGGTACTGTAGTTTCTCTCTCTCTCCTCTACCTTGGTACTGTAGTTTCTCTCTCTCTCCTCTACCTTGGTACTGTAGTTTCTCTCTCTCTCTCCTCTACCTTGGTACTGTAGTTTCTCTCTCTCTCCTCTACCTTGGTACTGTAGTTTCTCTCTCTCTCCTCTACCTTGGTACTGTAGTTTCTCTCTCTCTCTCCTCTACCTTGGTACTGTAGTTTCTCTCTCTCTCCTCTACCTTGGTACTGTAGTTTCTCTCTCTCTCCTCTACCTTGGTACTGTAGTTTCTCTCTCTCTCCTCTACCTTGGTACTGTAGTTTCTCTCTCTCTCTCCTCTACCTTGGTACTGTAGTTTCTCTCTCTCTCCTCTACCTTGGTACTGTAGTTTCTCTCTCTCTCCTCTACCTTGGTACTGTAGTTTCTCTCTCTCTCCTCTACCTTGGTACTGTAGTTTCTCTCTCTCTCCTCTACCTTGGTACTGTAGTTTCTCTCTCTCTCTCCTCTACCTTGGTACTGTAGTTTCTCTCTCTCCTCCTCTACCTTGGTACTGTAGTTTCTCTCTCTCTCCTCTACCTTGGTACTGTAGTTTCTCTCTCTCTCCTCTACCTTGGTACTGTAGTTTCTCTCTCTCTCTCCTCTACCTTGGTACTGTAGTTTCTCTCTCTCTCCTCTACCTTGGTACTGTAGTTTCTCTCTCTCTCCTCTACCTTGGTACTGTAGTTTCTCTCTCTCTCTCCTCTACCTTGGTACTGTAGTTTCTCTCTCTCTCTCCTCTACCTTGGTACTGTAGTTTCTCTCTCTCTCCTCTACCTTGGTACTGTAGTTTCTCTCTCTCTCCTCTACCTTGGTACTGTAGTTTCTCTCTCTCTCTCCTCTACCTTGGTACTGTAGTTTCTCTCTCTCTCTCCTCTACCTTGGTACTGTAGTTTCTCTCTCTCTCCTCTACCTTGGTACTGTAGTTTCTCTCTCTCTCTCCTCTACCTTGGTACTGTAGTTTCTCTCTCTCTCTCCTCTACCTTGGTACTGTAGTTTCTCTCTCTCTCTCCTCTACCTTGGTACTGTAGTTTCTCTCTCTCTCTCCTCTACCTTGGTACTGTAGTTTCTCTCTCTCTCTCCTCTACCTTGGTACTGTAGTTTCTCTCTCTCTCTCCTCTACCTTGGTACTGTAGTTTCTCTCTCTCTCCTCTACCTTGGTACTGTAGTTTCTCTCTCTCTCCTCTACCTTGGTACTGTAGTTTCTCTCTCTCTCCTCTACCTTGGTACTGTAGTTCTCTCTCTCTCTCCTCTACCTTGGTACTGTAGTTTCTCTCTCTCTCCTCTACCTTGGTACTGTAGTTTCTCCTCTCTCTCCTCTACCTTGGTACTGTAGTTTCTCTCTCTCTCCTCTACCTTGGTACTGTAGTTTCTCTCTCTCTCTCCTCTACCTTGGTACTGTAGTTTCTCTCTCTCTCCTCTACCTTGGTACTGTAGTTTCTCTCTCTCTCCTCTACCTTGGTACTGTAGTTTCTCTCTCTCTCCTCTACCTTGGTACTGTAGTTTCTCTCTCTCTCTCCTCTACCTTGGTACTGTAGTTTCTCTCTCTCTCTCCTCTACCTTGGTACTGTAGTTTCTCTCTCTCTCCTCTACCTTGGTACTGTAGTTTCTCTCTCTCTCCTCTACCTTGGTACTGTAGTTTCTCTCTCTCTCTCCTCTACCTTGGTACTGTAGTTTCTCTCTCTCTCCTCTACCTTGGTACTGTAGTTTCTCTCTCTCTCTCCTCTACCTTGGTACTGTAGTTTCTCTCTCTCTCTCCTCTACCTTGGTACTGTAGTTTCTCTCTCTCTCCTCTACCTTGGTACTGTAGTTTCTCTCTCTCTCCTCTACCTTGGTACTGTAGTTCTCTCTCTCTCTCCTCTACCTTGGTACTGTAGTTTCTCTCTCTCTCCTCTACCTTGGTACTGTAGTTTCTCTCTCTCTCTCCTCTACCTTGGTACTGTAGTTTCTCTCTCTCTCCTCTACCTTGGTACTGTAGTTTCTCTCTCTCTCCTCTACCTTGGTACTGTAGTTTCTCTCTCTCTCCTCTACCTTGGTACTGTAGTTCTCTCTCTCTCTCCTCTACCTTGGTACTGTAGTTTCTCTCTCTCTCCTCTACCTTGGTACTGTAGTTTCTCTCTCTCTCCTCTACCTTGGTACTGTAGTTTCTCTCTCTCTCTCCTCTACCTTGGTACTGTAGTTTCTCTCTCTCTCTCCTCTACCTTGGTACTGTAGTTTCTCTCTCTCTCCTCTACCTTGGTACTGTAGTTTCTCTCTCTCTCTCCTCTACCTTGGTACTGTAGTTTCTCTCTCTCTCCTCTACCTTGGTACTGTAGTTTCTCTCTCTCTCCTCTACCTTGGTACTGTAGTTTCTCTCTCTCTCCTCTACCTTGGTACTGTAGTTTCTCTCTCTCTCCTCTACCTTGGTACTGTAGTTTCTCTCTCTCTCCTCTACCTTGGTACTGTAGTTTCTCTCTCTCTCTCCTCTACCTTGGTACTGTAGTTTCTCTCTCTCTCCTCTACCTTGGTACTGTAGTTTCTCTCTCTCTCCTCTACCTTGGTACTGTAGTTTCTCTCTCTCTCCTCTACCTTGGTACTGTAGTTTCTCTCTCTCTCCTCTACCTTGGTACTGTAGTTTCTCTCTCTCTCCTCTACCTTGGTACTGTAGTTTCTCTCTCTCTCCTCTACCTTGGTACTGTAGTTTCTCTCTCTCTCTCCTCTACCTTGGTACTGTAGTTTCTCTCTCTCTCCTCTACCTTGGTACTGTAGTTTCTCTCTCTCTCTCCTCTACCTTGGTACTGTAGTTTCTCTCTCTCTCTCCTCTACCTTGGTACTGTAGTTTCTCTCTCTCTCCTCTACCTTGGTACTGTAGTTTCTCTCTCTCTCTCCTCTACCTTGGTACTGTAGTTTCTCTCTCTCTCTCCTCTACCTTGGTACTGTAGTTTCTCTCTCTCTCCTCTACCTTGGTACTGTAGTTTCTCTCTCTCTCCTCTACCTTGGTACTGTAGTTTCTCTCTCTCTCCTCTACCTTGGTACTGTAGTTTCTCTCTCTCTCCTCTACCTTGGTACTGTAGTTTCTCTCTCTCTCTCCTCTACCTTGGTACTGTAGTTTCTCTCTCTCTCTCTCTACCTTGGTACTGTAGTTTCTCTCTCTCTCCTCTACCTTGGTACTGTAGTTTCTCTCTCTCTCCTCTACCTTGGTACTGTAGTTCTCTCTCTCTCTCCTCTACCTTGGTACTGTAGTTTCTCTCTCTCTCTCCTCTACCTTGGTACTGTAGTTTCTCTCTCTCTCCTCTACCTTGGTACTGTAGTTTCTCTCTCTCTCCTCTACCTTGGTACTGTAGTTTCTCTCTCTCTCCTCTACCTTGGTACTGTAGTTTCTCTCTCTCTCCTCTACCTTGGTACTGTAGTTTCTCTCTCTCTCTCCTCTACCTTGGTACTGTAGTTTCTCTCTCTCTCTCCTCTACCTTGGTACTGTAGTTTCTCTCTCTCTCCTCTACCTTGGTACTGTAGTTTCTCTCTCTCTCCTCTACCTTGGTACTGTAGTTTCTCTCTCTCTCCTCTACCTTGGTACTGTAGTTTCTCTCTCTCTCCTCTACCTTGGTACTGTAGTTTCTCTCTCTCTCTCCTCTACCTTGGTACTGTAGTTTCTCTCTCTCTCCTCTACCTTGGTACTGTAGTTTCTCTCTCTCTCCTCTACCTTGGTACTGTAGTTTCTCTCTCTCTCCTCTACCTTGGTACTGTAGTTTCTCTCTCTCTCTCCTCTACCTTGGTACTGTAGTTTCTCTCTCTCTCCTCTACCTTGGTACTGTAGTTTCTCTCTCTCTCCTCTACCTTGGTACTGTAGTTTCTCTCTCTCTCCTCTACCTTGGTACTGTAGTTTCTCTCTCTCCTCCTCTACCTTGGTACTGTAGTTTCTCTCTCTCTCTCCTCTACCTTGGTACTGTAGTTTCTCTCTCTCTCCTCTACCTTGGTACTGTAGTTTCTCTCTCTCTCTCCTCTACCTTGGTACTGTAGTTTCTCTCTCTCTCTCCTCTACCTTGGTACTGTAGTTTCTCTCTCTCTCTCCTCTACCTTGGTACTGTAGTTTCTCTCTCTCTCCTCTACCTTGGTACTGTAGTTTCTCTCTCTCTCCTCTACCTTGGTACTGTAGTTTCTCTCTCTCTCTCCTCTACCTTGGTACTGTAGTTTCTCTCTCTCTCTCCTCTACCTTGGTACTGTAGTTTCTCTCTCTCTCCTCTACCTTGGTACTGTAGTTTCTCTCTCTCCTCTACCTTGGTACTGTAGTTTCTCTCTCTCTCCTCTACCTTGGTACTGTAGTTTCTCTCTCTCTCCTCTACCTTGGTACTGTAGTTTCTCTCTCTCTCCTCTACCTTGGTACTGTAGTTTCTCTCTCTCTCCTCTACCTTGGTACTGTAGTTTCTCTCTCTCTCCTCTACCTTGGTACTGTAGTTTCTCTCTCTCTCCTCTACCTTGGTACTGTAGTTTCTCTCTCTCTCTCCTCTACCTTGGTACTGTAGTTTCTCTCTCTCTCCTCTACCTTGGTACTGTAGTTTCTCTCTCTCTCTCCTCTACCTTGGTACTGTAGTTTCTCTCTCTCTCTCCTCTACCTTGGTACTGTAGTTTCTCTCTCTCTCTCCTCTACCTTGGTACTGTAGTTTCTCTCTCTCTCCTCTACCTTGGTACTGTAGTTTCTCTCTCTCTCCTCTACCTTGGTACTGTAGTTTCTCTCTCTCTCTCCTCTACCTTGGTACTGTAGTTTCTCTCTCTCTCTCCTCTACCTTGGTACTGTAGTTTCTCTCTCTCTCCTCTACCTTGGTACTGTAGTTTCTCTCTCTCTCCTCTACCTTGGTACTGTAGTTTCTCTCTCTCTCTCCTCTACCTTGGTACTGTAGTTTCTCTCTCTCTCCTCTACCTTGGTACTGTAGTTTCTCTCTCTCTCCTCTACCTTGGTACTGTAGTTTCTCTCTCTCTCCTCTACCTTGGTACTGTAGTTTCTCTCTCTCTCTCCTCTACCTTGGTACTGTAGTTTCTCTCTCTCTCCTCTACCTTGGTACTGTAGTTTCTCTCTCTCTCCTCTACCTTGGTACTGTAGTTTCTCTCTCTCTCTCCTCTACCTTGGTACTGTAGTTCTCTCTCTCTCTCCTCTACCTTGGTACTGTAGTTTCTCTCTCTCTCCTCTACCTTGGTACTGTAGTTTCTCTCTCTCTCCTCTACCTTGGTACTGTAGTTTCTCTCTCTCCTCCTCTACCTTGGTACTGTAGTTTCTCTCTCTCTCTCCTCTACCTTGGTACTGTAGTTTCTCTCTCTCTCCTCTACCTTGGTACTGTAGTTTCTCTCTCTCCTCCTCTACCTTGGTACTGTAGTTTCTCTCTCTCTCCTCTACCTTGGTACTGTAGTTTCTCTCTCTCTCCTCTACCTTGGTACTGTAGTTTCTCTCTCTCTCCTCTACCTTGGTACTGTAGTTTCTCTCTCTCTCCTCTACCTTGGTACTGTAGTTTCTCTCTCTCTCCTCTACCTTGGTACTGTAGTTTCTCTCTCTCTCCTCTACCTTGGTACTGTAGTTTCTCTCTCTCTCCTCTACCTTGGTACTGTAGTTTCTCTCTCTCTCCTCTACCTTGGTACTGTAGTTTCTCCTCTCTCTCCTCTACCTTGGTACTGTAGTTTCTCTCTCTCTCCTCTACCTTGGTACTGTAGTTTCTCTCTCTCTCTCCTCTACCTTGGTACTGTAGTTTCTCTCTCTCTCCTCTACCTTGGTACTGTAGTTCTCTCTCTCTCTCCTCTACCTTGGTACTGTAGTTTCTCTCTCTCTCCTCTACCTTGGTACTGTAGTTTCTCTCTCTCTCCTCTACCTTGGTACTGTAGTTTCTCTCTCTCTCCTCTACCTTGGTACTGTAGTTTCTCTCTCTCTCCTCTACCTTGGTACTGTAGTTTCTCTCTCTCCTCCTCTACCTTGGTACTGTAGTTTCTCTCTCTCTCCTCTACCTTGGTACTGTAGTTTCTCTCTCTCTCTCCTCTACCTTGGTACTGTAGTTTCTCTCTCTCCTCCTCTACCTTGGTACTGTAGTTTCTCTCTCTCTCTCCTCTACCTTGGTACTGTAGTTTCTCTCTCTCTCCTCTACCTTGGTACTGTAGTTTCTCTCTCTCTCTCCTCTACCTTGGTACTGTAGTTTCTCTCTCTCTCCTCTACCTTGGTACTGTAGTTTCTCTCTCTCTCCTCTACCTTGGTACTGTAGTTTCTCTCTCTCTCTCCTCTACCTTGGTACTGTAGTTTCTCTCTCTCTCCTCTACCTTGGTACTGTAGTTTCTCTCTCTCTCCTCTACCTTGGTACTGTAGTTTCTCTCTCTCTCTCCTCTACCTTGGTACTGTAGTTTCTCTCTCTCTCCTCTACCTTGGTACTGTAGTTTCTCTCTCTCTCCTCTACCTTGGTACTGTAGTTTCTCTCTCTCTCTCCTCTACCTTGGTACTGTAGTTTCTCTCTCTCTCTCCTCTACCTTGGTACTGTAGTTTCTCTCTCTCTCTCCTCTACCTTGGTACTGTAGTTTCTCTCTCTCTCTCCTCTACCTTGGTACTGTAGTTTCTCTCTCTCTCCTCTACCTTGGTACTGTAGTTTCTCTCTCTCTCTCCTCTACCTTGGTACTGTAGTTTCTCTCTCTCTCTCCTCTACCTTGGTACTGTAGTTTCTCTCTCTCTCTCCTCTACCTTGGTACTGTAGTTTCTCTCTCTCTCTCCTCTACCTTGGTACTGTAGTTTCTCTCTCTCCTCCTCTACCTTGGTACTGTAGTTTCTCTCTCTCTCCTCTACCTTGGTACTGTAGTTTCTCTCTCTCTCCTCTACCTTGGTACTGTAGTTTCTCTCTCTCTCCTCTACCTTGGTACTGTAGTTTCTCTCTCTCTCTCCTCTACCTTGGTACTGTAGTTTCTCTCTCTCTCCTCTACCTTGGTACTGTAGTTTCTCTCTCTCTCTCCTCTACCTTGGTACTGTAGTTTCTCTCTCTCTCTCCTCTACCTTGGTACTGTAGTTTCTCTCTCTCTCCTCTACCTTGGTACTGTAGTTTCTCTCTCTCTCTCCTCTACCTTGGTACTGTAGTTTCTCTCTCTCTCCTCTACCTTGGTACTGTAGTTTCTCTCTCTCTCCTCTACCTTGGTACTGTAGTTTCTCTCTCTCTCCTCTACCTTGGTACTGTAGTTTCTCTCTCTCTCCTCTACCTTGGTACTGTAGTTTCTCTCTCTCTCCTCTACCTTGGTACTGTAGTTTCTCTCTCTCTCCTCTACCTTGGTACTGTAGTTTCTCTCTCTCTCTCCTCTACCTTGGTACTGTAGTTTCTCTCTCTCTCTCCTCTACCTTGGTACTGTAGTTTCTCTCTCTCTCTCCTCTACCTTGGTACTGTAGTTCTCTCTCTCTCTCCTCTACCTTGGTACTGTAGTTTCTCTCTCTCTCCTCTACCTTGGTACTGTAGTTTCTCTCTCTCTCTCCTCTACCTTGGTACTGTAGTTTCTCTCTCTCTCCTCTACCTTGGTACTGTAGTTTCTCTCTCTCTCCTCTACCTTGGTACTGTAGTTTCTCTCTCTCTCTCCTCTACCTTGGTACTGTAGTTTCTCTCTCTCTCTCCTCTACCTTGGTACTGTAGTTTCTCTCTCTCTCCTCTACCTTGGTACTGTAGTTTCTCTCTCTCTCCTCTACCTTGGTACTGTAGTTTCTCTCTCTCTCTCCTCTACCTTGGTACTGTAGTTTCTCTCTCTCTCTCCTCTACCTTGGTACTGTAGTTTCTCTCTCTCTCTCCTCTACCTTGGTACTGTAGTTTCTCTCTCTCTCTCCTCTACCTTGGTACTGTAGTTTCTCTCTCTCTCTCCTCTACCTTGGTACTGTAGTTTCTCTCTCTCTCTCCTCTACCTTGGTACTGTAGTTTCTCTCTCTCTCCTCTACCTTGGTACTGTAGTTTCTCTCTCTCTCCTCTACCTTGGTACTGTAGTTTCTCTCTCTCTCTCCTCTACCTTGGTACTGTAGTTTCTCTCTCTCTCCTCTACCTTGGTACTGTAGTTTCTCTCTCTCTCCTCTACCTTGGTACTGTAGTTTCTCTCTCTCTCTCCTCTACCTTGGTACTGTAGTTTCTCTCTCTCTCTCCTCTACCTTGGTACTGTAGTTTCTCTCTCTCTCCTCTACCTTGGTACTGTAGTTTCTCTCTCTCTCCTCTACCTTGGTACTGTAGTTTCTCTCTCTCTCCTCTACCTTGGTACTGTAGTTTCTCTCTCTCTCTCCTCTACCTTGGTACTGTAGTTTCTCTCTCTCTCTCCTCTACCTTGGTACTGTAGTTTCTCTCTCTCTCCTCTACCTTGGTACTGTAGTTTCTCTCTCTCTCTCCTCTACCTTGGTACTGTAGTTTCTCTCTCTCTCTCCTCTACCTTGGTACTGTAGTTTCTCTCTCTCTCTCCTCTACCTTGGTACTGTAGTTTCTCTCTCTCTCTCCTCTACCTTGGTACTGTAGTTTCTCTCTCTCTCTCCTCTACCTTGGTACTGTAGTTTCTCTCTCTCTCCTCTACCTTGGTACTGTAGTTTCTCTCTCTCTCTCCTCTACCTTGGTACTGTAGTTTCTCTCTCTCTCCTCTACCTTGGTACTGTAGTTTCTCTCTCTCTCCTCTACCTTGGTACTGTAGTTTCTCTCTCTCTCCTCTACCTTGGTACTGTAGTTTCTCTCTCTCTCCTCTACCTTGGTACTGTAGTTCTCTCTCTCTCTCCTCTACCTTGGTACTGTAGTTTCTCTCTCTCTCTCCTCTACCTTGGTACTGTAGTTTCTCTCTCTCTCCTCTACCTTGGTACTGTAGTTTCTCTCTCTCTCCTCTACCTTGGTACTGTAGTTTCTCTCTCTCTCTCCTCTACCTTGGTACTGTAGTTTCTCTCTCTCTCTCCTCTACCTTGGTACTGTAGTTTCTCTCTCTCTCCTCTACCTTGGTACTGTAGTTTCTCTCTCTCTCTCCTCTACCTTGGTACTGTAGTTTCTCTCTCTCTCTCCTCTACCTTGGTACTGTAGTTTCTCCTCTCTCTCCTCTACCTTGGTACTGTAGTTTCTCTCTCTCTCCTCTACCTTGGTACTGTAGTTTCTCTCTCTCTCTCCTCTACCTTGGTACTGTAGTTTCTCTCTCTCTCCTCTACCTTGGTACTGTAGTTTCTCTCTCTCTCCTCTACCTTGGTACTGTAGTTTCTCTCTCTCTCTCCTCTACCTTGGTACTGTAGTTTCTCTCTCTCTCTCCTCTACCTTGGTACTGTAGTTTCTCTCTCTCTCCTCTACCTTGGTACTGTAGTTTCTCTCTCTCTCCTCTACCTTGGTACTGTAGTTTCTCTCTCTCTCCTCTACCTTGGTACTGTAGTTTCTCTCTCTCTCTCCTCTACCTTGGTACTGTAGTTCTCTCTCTCTCTCCTCTACCTTGGTACTGTAGTTTCTCCTCTCTCTCCTCTACCTTGGTACTGTAGTTTCTCTCTCTCTCTCCTCTACCTTGGTACTGTAGTTTCTCCTCTCTCTCCTCTACCTTGGTACTGTAGTTTCTCTCTCTCTCCTCTACCTTGGTACTGTAGTTTCTCTCTCTCTCCTCTACCTTGGTACTGTAGTTTCTCTCTCTCTCTCCTCTACCTTGGTACTGTAGTTTCTCTCTCTCTCTCCTCTACCTTGGTACTGTAGTTTCTCTCTCTCTCTCCTCTACCTTGGTACTGTAGTTTCTCTCTCTCTCTCCTCTACCTTGGTACTGTAGTTTCTCTCTCTCTCCTCTACCTTGGTACTGTAGTTTCTCTCTCTCTCCTCTACCTTGGTACTGTAGTTTCTCTCTCTCTCCTCTACCTTGGTACTGTAGTTTCTCTCTCTCTCTCCTCTACCTTGGTACTGTAGTTTCTCTCTCTCTCCTCTACCTTGGTACTGTAGTTTCTCTCTCTCTCCTCTACCTTGGTACTGTAGTTTCTCTCTCTCCTCTACCTTGGTACTGTAGTTTCTCTCTCTCTCCTCTACCTTGGTACTGTAGTTTCTCTCTCTCCTCTACCTTGGTACTGTAGTTTCTCTCTCTCTCCTCTACCTTGGTACTGTAGTTTCTCTCTCTCTCCTCTACCTTGGTACTGTAGTTTCTCTCTCTCTCCTCTACCTTGGTACTGTAGTTTCTCTCTCTCTCCTCTACCTTGGTACTGTAGTTTCTCTCTCTCTCCTCTACCTTGGTACTGTAGTTTCTCTCTCTCTCCTCTACCTTGGTACTGTAGTTTCTCTCTCTCTCCTCTACCTTGGTACTGTAGTTTCTCTCTCTCTCTCCTCTACCTTGGTACTGTAGTTTCTCTCTCTCTCCTCTACCTTGGTACTGTAGTTTCTCTCTCTCTCTCCTCTACCTTGGTACTGTAGTTTCTCTCTCTCTCCTCTACCTTGGTACTGTAGTTTCTCTCTCTCTCTCCTCTACCTTGGTACTGTAGTTTCTCTCTCTCTCCTCTACCTTGGTACTGTAGTTTCTCTCCTCTCCTCTACCTTGGTACTGTAGTTTCTCTCTCTCTCCTCTACCTTGGTACTGTAGTTTCTCTCTCTCTCTCCTCTACCTTGGTACTGTAGTTTCTCTCTCTCTCCTCTACCTTGGTACTGTAGTTTCTCTCTCTCCTCTACCTTGGTACTGTAGTTTCTCTCTCTCCTCTACCTTGGTACTGTAGTTTCTCTCTCTCCTCTACCTTGGTACTGTAGTTTCTCTCTCTCCTCTACCTTGGTACTGTAGTTTCTCTCTCTCTCCTCTACCTTGGTACTGTAGTTTCTCTCTCTCTCCTCTACCTTGGTACTGTAGTTTCTCTCTCTCTCCTCTACCTTGGTACTGTAGTTTCTCTCTCTCCTCTACCTTGGTACTGTAGTTTCTCTCTCCTCTCCTCTACCTTGGTACTGTAGTTTCTCTCTCTCTCCTCTACCTTGGTACTGTAGTTTCTCCTCTCTCCTCTACCTTGGTACTGTAGTTTCTCTCTCCTCCTCTACCTTGGTACTGTAGTTTCTCTCCTCTCCTCTACCTTGGTACTGTAGTTTCTCTCTCTCTCTCCTCTACCTTGGTACTGTAGTTTCTCTCTCTCTCTCTACCTTGGTACTGTAGTTTCTCTCTCTCTCTCCTCTACCTTGGTACTGTAGTTTCTCTCTCTCTCTCCTCTACCTTGGTACTGTAGTTTCTCTCTCTCCTCTACCTTGGTACTGTAGTTTCTCTCTCTCCTCTACCTTGGTACTGTAGTTTCTCCCTCTCTCCTCTACCTTGGTACTGTAGTTTCTCCCTCTCTCCTCTACCTTGGTACTGTAGTTTCTCTCTCTCTCTCCTCTACCTTGGTACTGTAGTTTCTCTCTCTCTCTCCTCTACCTTGGTACTGTAGTTTCTCTCTCTCTCTCCTCTACCTTGGTACTGTAGTTTCTCTCTCTCTCCTCTACCTTGGTACTGTAGTTTCTCTCTCTCTCCTCTACCTTGGTACTGTAGTTTCTCTCTCTCCTCTACCTTGGTACTGTAGTTTCTCCTCTCTCTCTCCTCTACCTTGGTACTGTAGTTTCTCTCTCTCTCTCCTCTACCTTGGTACTGTAGTTTCTCTCTCTCCCTCTACCTTGGTACTGTAGTTTCTCTCTCTCTCTCCTCTACCTTGGTACTGTAGTTTCTCTCTCTCTCTCCTCTACCTTGGTACTGTAGTTTCTCTCTCTCTCTCCTCTACCTTGGTACTGTAGTTTCTCTCTCTCTCCTCTACCTTGGTACTGTAGTTTCTCTCTCTCTCTCCTCTACCTTGGTACTGTAGTTTCTCTCTCTCTCTCCTCTACCTTGGTACTGTAGTTTCTCTCTCTCTCTCCTCTACCTTGGTACTGTAGTTTCTCTCTCTCCTCTACCTTGGTACTGTAGTTTCTCTCTCTCCTCTACCTTGGTACTGTAGTTTCTCTCTCTCCTCTACCTTGGTACTGTAGTTTCTCTCTCTCCTCTACCTTGGTACTGTAGTTTCTCTCTCTCTCCTCTACCTTGGTACTGTAGTTTCTCTCTCTCTCCTCTACCTTGGTACTGTAGTTTCTCCCTCTCCTCTACCTTGGTACTGTAGTTTCTCTCTTTCCTCTACCTTGGTACTGTAGTTTCTCTCTCTCCTCTCCTACCTTGGTACTGTAGTTTCTCCCTCTCCTCTACCTTGGTACTGTAGTTTCTCTCTCTCCTCTACCTTGGTACTGTAGTTCTCTCTCTCTCCTCTACCTTGGTACTGTAGTTTCTCTCTCTCTCCTCTACCTTGGTACTGTAGTTTCTCTCTCTCTCTCCTCTACCTTGGTACTGTAGTTTCTCTCTCTCTCCTCTACCTTGGTACTGTAGTTTCTCTCTCTCTCTCCTCTACCTTGGTACTGTAGTTTCTCTCTCTCTCTCCTCTACCTTGGTACTGTAGTTTCTCTCTCTCTCCTCTACCTTGGTACTGTAGTTTCTCTCTCTCCTCTACCTTGGTACTGTAGTTTCTCCCTCTCTCCTCTACCTTGGTACTGTAGTTTCTCCCTCTCTCCTCTACCTTGGTACTGTAGTTTCTCTCTCTCTCTCCTCTACCTTGGTACTGTAGTTTCTCTCTCTCTCTCCTCTACCTTGGTACTGTAGTTTCTCTCTCTCTCTCCTCTACCTTGGTACTGTAGTTTCTCTCTCTCTCCTCTACCTTGGTACTGTAGTTTCTCTCTCTCCTCTACCTTGGTACTGTAGTTCTCTCTCTCTCCTCTACCTTGGTACTGTAGTTCTCTCTCTCTCCTCTACCTTGGTACTGTAGTTTCTCTCTCTCCTCTACCTTGGTACTGTAGTTTCTCTCTCTCTCCTCTACCTTGGTACTGTAGTTTCTCTCTCTCCTCTACCTTGGTACTGTAGTTTCTCTCTCTCCTCTACCTTGGTACTGTAGTTTCTCTCTCTCTCCTCTACCTTGGTACTGTAGTTCTCTCTCTCTCCTCTACCTTGGTACTGTAGTTCTCTCTCTCTCCTCTACCTTGGTACTGTAGTCTCTCTCTCTCTCTCTCTCCTCTACCTTGGTACTGTAGTTTCTCTCTCTCCTCTACCTTGGTACTGTAGTTCTCTCTCTCTCTCTCTCCTCTACCTTGGTACTGTAGTTTCTCTCTCTCTCTCCTCTACCTTGGTACTGTAGTTTCTCTCTCTCTCTCCTCTACCTTGGTACTGTAGTTCTCTCTCTCTCCTCTACCTTGGTACTGTAGTTTCTCTCTCTCTCCTCTACCTTGGTACTGTAGTTTCTCTCTCTCTCTCCTCTACCTTGGTACTGTAGTTTCTCTCTCTCTCTCCTCTACCTTGGTACTGTAGTTTCTCTCTCTCCTCTACCTTGGTACTGTAGTTTCTCTCTCTCCTCTACCTTGGTACTGTAGTTTCTCCCTCTCCTCTACCTTGGTACTGTAGTTTCTCTCCTCTCCTCTACCTTGGTACTGTAGTTTCTCTCTCTCCTCTACCTTGGTACTGTAGTTTCTCTCTTTCTCTACCTACCTTGGTACTGTAGTTTCTCCCTCTCCTCTACCTTGGTACTGTAGTTTCTCTCTCTCCTCTACCTTGGTACTGTAGTTTCTCCCTCTCCTCTACCTTGGTACTGTAGTTTCTCTCTCTCTCTCCTCTACCTTGGTACTGTAGTTTCTCTCTCTCTCTCCTCTACCTTGGTACTGTAGTTTCTCTCTCTCTCTCCTCTACCTTGGTACTGTAGTTTCTCTCTCTCTCCTCTACCTTGGTACTGTAGTTTCTCTCTCTCCTCTACCTTGGTACTGTAGTTTCTCTCTCTCTCCTCTACCTTGGTACTGTAGTTTCTCTCTCTCTCCTCTACCTTGGTACTGTAGTTTCTCTCTCTCTCTCTCCTCTACCTTGGTACTGTAGTTTCTCTCTCTCTCTCTCCTCTACCTTGGTACTGTAGTTTCTCTCTCTCTCCTCTACCTTGGTACTGTAGTTTCTCTCTCTCTCTCCTCTACCTTGGTACTGTAGTTTCTCTCTCTCTCCTCTACCTTGGTACTGTAGTTTCTCCCTCTCCTCTACCTTGGTACTGTAGTTTCTCTCTCTCCTCTACCTTGGTACTGTAGTTTCTCTCTTTCCTCTACCTACCTTGGTACTGTAGTTTCTCTCTTTCCTCTACCTACCTTGGTACTGTAGTTTCTCCCTCTCCTCTACCTTGGTACTGTAGTTTCTCTCTCTCTCTCCTCTACCTTGGTACTGTAGTTTCTCTCTCTCTCTCCTCTACCTTGGTACTGTAGTTTCTCTCTCTCTCTCCTCTACCTTGGTACTGTAGTTTCTCTCTCTCCTCTACCTTGGTACTGTAGTTTCTCTCTCTCCTCTACCTTGGTACTGTAGTTTCTCTCTCTCCTCTACCTTGGTACTGTAGTTTCTCTCTCTCTCTCCTCTACCTTGGTACTGTAGTTTCTCTCTCTCTCCTCTACCTTGGTACTGTAGTTTCTCTCTCTCCTCTACCTTGGTACTGTAGTTTCTCTCTCTCTCTCCTCTACCTTGGTACTGTAGTTTCTCTCTCTCTCTCCTCTACCTTGGTACTGTAGTTTCTCTCTCTCCTCTACCTACCTTGGTACTGTAGTTTCTCCCTCTCCTCTACCTTGGTACTGTAGTTTCTCTCTCTCTCTCTCCTCTACCTTGGTACTGTAGTCTCTCTCTCTCCTCTACCTTGGTACTGTAGTTTCTCTCTCTCTCCTCTACCTTGGTACTGTAGTTTCTCTCTCTCCTCTACCTTGGTACTGTAGTTTCTCCCTCTCTCTCCTCTACCTTGGTACTGTAGTTTCTCCCTCTCTCTCCTCTACCTTGGTACTGTAGTTTCTCTCTCTCTCTCTCCTCTACCTTGGTACTGTAGTTTCTCTCTCTCTCTCTCCTCTACCTTGGTACTGTAGTTTCTCCCTCTCTCTCCTCTACCTTGGTACTGTAGTTTCTCTCTCTCTCTCCTCTACCTTGGTACTGTAGTTTCTCTCTCTCTCCTCTACCTTGGTACTGTAGTTTCTCTCTCTCTCTCCTCTACCTTGGTACTGTAGTTTCTCTCTCTCTCTCCTCTACCTTGGTACTGTAGTTTCTCTCTCTCCTCTACCTTGGTACTGTAGTTTCTCTCTCTCTCCTCTACCTTGGTACTGTAGTTTCTCTCTCTCTCTCCTCTACCTTGGTACTGTAGTTTCTCTCTCTCTCTCCTCTACCTTGGTACTGTAGTTTCTCTCTCTCCTCTACCTTGGTACTGTAGTTTCTCTCTCTCTCCTCTACCTTGGTACTGTAGTTTCTCTCTCTCCTCTACCTTGGTACTGTAGTTTCTCCATATCAGCCTCTAGTTTCTCCTTGTTCTTCTTGACAGTGTTGAAGGCCTCCTGGTCTTTCTGGTAACCAGAGTCCATCTTCTTCACCTCCGCCTGCTTGGCCTTCAACTCCTGCTGGGCATGCTTCAGCTTCATCTGGGCCTGGGGAGAACAACCGACAGGAAGAGAATGAAGCCTTAGAGATACTCATCCAACGCAGCAGGAAGAACTCTGATTCACAACTCTTTTATTGAGGTCGTCATTCTCATTCAGTTTGCATTCTTTGAAGGTCGTAGGTCAGATAGAGGTCAGAGGTCATCGTCACCTGTTGGGCCTGTGTCAGCTTTACTCAAATCAATCAACAGTGCTGCATATATATTCCATTATGAACCAATCCATTCTCACCTGTTTGGCCTCGGTGTCAGCTTTACTCATGTCGTTCTTGCAGGTCATCATCTGTCCGGCGAGCGTGGCCTCTTCCCCGTCCTCATTGGTGGACAGCCCTGCGGACACAGCCTTGAAGTGACTCTGTGCTGCCTCTAGGGCGGCGCTGTCCTTCTGACCTTCCTCCTGTAGGGCAGACAGCTTCTTTGCTACCTTGGATACCTCTCCTTCCTTAACAACTAGCATCTTCTTATCCTGGGGGGAACACGGACAGAGACAGAGAGACAGTGGTTTTAGTTAGTCATATTTCACCCCCCCCCTCACACCCTCTCACCTCCTCCATGCTCTTCACCAGTTCCTTCCTCTTCTTGGTCTCCTCTGTCAGGTTCTGTTTCTTCATGTCCACAGCACTCTGGGCTTTAGCATCGACCCTCTGGACCTCAGACAGAGTCTCCTCTAAACCCTTCAGCACTCCACCAACCTCCTGTAGGGCAGGAGAGACAGACAGGCGTCAGGACACCCCCCCAGACAGGCACCAGGACCCCCCCAGACAGGCACCAGGACACCCCCCCGACAGGCACCAGGACACCCCCCCCCCCCCCCAGACAGGCACCAGGACACCCCCCCCCGACAGGCACCAGGACACCCGACAGAACATAGTCAAATATAATAACCTCCAAGCCAAATGTTTGAAATATAACTGTCCGTGACCAAAGGGCTCATTCAATGAGATTCAACAGCTGCAGATAGAAACGTGTTGCATAGATCTGCCACAATCATTCATTCACATTAGAGAAGTGGTGCCCATCCGTGTTCTATGTTATCTGCAACACGTGTTTTTTCTTCTCCAACGCTCCCAGAATGGATTAATAAAGTTGTATTGAATTGAATAGCATTTCATTACTTGGTCCCTCTTCTTCTGCAGTTCCTGTATCTGGGCGGAGAGTTCCTGGACCTTGTTTTCGTTTTCTGCCATGCTGGCCTGCAGCTGAGTGATGGAGTCCTGCATTACCTTCAGGTCCTCCGCTGACTTGACCTGAGATTTAAATCAACAACAGTTCCATTAAACTTCACCTGTGAACCCAAATCACAGTGAATTCAATCACATTCACTTTGTTATTCATCCCCAACGGACATTTCTGGGCTTACAAGACACCACAACACAACAACAAGACACCACAACACAACAACAAGACACCACAACACAACAACAAGACACCACAACACAACAACAAGACACCACAACACAACAACACGACAACAAGACACCACAACATGACAAGACACCACAACACAACAACAAGACACCACAACACAACAACAAGACACCACAACACAACAACAAGACACCACAACAAGACACCACAACACAACAACAAGACACCACAACAACAAGACACCACAACACAACAACAAGACACCACAACATGACAACAAGACACCACAACACAACAACAAGACACCACAACACAACAACAAGACACCACAACATGACAAGACACCACAGCAGCTAAAACATGAGGTAATATTCCACACAGGACCTTCAGTGTGTGTGTGTGTGTGTGTGTGTGTGTGTGTACCTTGGTCTCCTCAGCGCAGACAAACAGCCAGGCCACGTACAGACGACTCAGGTGTTCTATCTCCCTCATCAACTTCTGGTACTCCAGGTATGAAGAACGCTCCTACAGGAGGACACAGGGACGGAGAGAGGACGGAGAGACGGACAGAGGACCGTGAAGGAAGACAGAAAGGATAAAGATGGTTAATGAAGGGGAGACATTTACATACGAGTCATTTAGCAGACGCTCTTATCCAGAACCACTTACTCTACTGAAATGCATACATTATTCATTCCTACTGGTCTCCCGTGGGAATCGAACCCACAACCCCTGGCATTACAAGTGCCATGCTCTACCAACTGAGTCACATGGGATGGACAGGAAGGAACGTGTATTAAAGATCCTTGGGGGTGTTTATTCCAGGGTCACACATCAGGGGACAAGGATGTAAACATTGGCAAAACAGATAGAAAGGTCTTGTATTGGGCTGAAGTGATGATTTCATCTTAAAAAACGGGACTTCCTACCTCCTTCAGCTTCTCCATGGTAGGAGTGATCTCTTCATTAAGGATCTGAACACAACCAAACACAAATTAGTCAAATGCGACCAAAATCCAAGGCACCATTTTTGATAGTAGGAGCTACGTCCGTTTCCCCAATCCTGGGGATCCCTAGCACTAACACACTAGATTCAACTAAATGATGAAGAGTTTTTACATTTACATTTTAGTCATTTAGCAGACGCTCTTATCCAGAGCGACTTACAGTAGTGAATGCATACATTTCATTTCATGACATTTTTTTTTTTGTACTGGCCCCCCGTGGGAATCGAACCCACTACCCTGGCGTTGCAAACACCATGCTCTACCAACTGAGCCACAGGGTTGAACCTAGATTCAACTAAAGGCGTGATGAAGAATTGAACTTCGTTTTCTAGAGAGAAAAACAAACCGTGCACCCCTTTGGGTCCCCAGGACCAGGAAACACAGAGCTACGTTAACACAGGTAAAATGGCGGCCCCACCGTCTGTATTTCTTTGAGTTTGGCTTCCTTCTTCTCAATGGTTTTCTGGGCGCTGATCTTTTTACACTCATACATCCTGGTTCCTGCTGCCTCCTCTATCATGGCTAGGATCTACAGAGGAGAGAGGAAGGTTAGAGTTACATCCTGGTTCCTGCTGCCTCCTCTATCATGGCTAGGATCTACAGAGGAGAGAGGAAGGTTAGAGTTACATCCTGGTTCCTGCTGCCTCCTCTATCATGGCTAGGATCTACAGAGGAGAGAGGAAGGTTAGAGTTACATCCTGGTTCCTGCTGCCTCCTCTATCATGGCTAGGATCTACAGAGGAGAGAGGAAGGTTAGAGTTACATCCTGGTTCCTGCTGCCTCCTCTATCACGGCTAGGATCTACAGAGGAGAGAGGAAGGTTAGAGAGGAGATGTAGAGAGGAGGGCAAAGGAGTGTTTGTGTGTCTGCCTTTCCACAGGAAGCGTGCGTGGAGTGTGTGTAGTACGGAAGCTTCAAGTAATTACAAGACTTCATGATTCTACAGTGTGTGTGTGTATAGACTTACCTCAGGCGGTTTCATGTTCAGAACCTTGGTGATTCTCCCCTGAAATATTGTAAAGAGAAGTATATAAATATATAAAAATAAAGATTCAAGTTATTTCTAGAACTTTTTGCTACAATGTGGGACTAATGAACACACCCCAGGTACTTGTGGTGTTTAAACACCTACCTGCATGATGAGGAAGTGGGGGTTGTTAACGTTGAGTCCCACAGAGCAGAACAGATCCTGTACCCTGGTGTTGTTGGCATTCACCCCGTTGATCAGGTACTTGTTCCTACCACCTATCACCACCTGGGATTGGAGAAGGACACAGAGAACTGAGAATCCACTCCATCATAGTAACATTTTTAAGAGAGTCCTCTACAGTTTGATTGACTAATAATAGCTACTCACCATCTGTGAGTAGAACAAGAGGATGAGGTAAAGTAATAAATAGTTTTATAGGAAAGGCATTAAGGTCAGTATGAATAGCTAATAACGCAGTAGTAAGCAGTCAACATCAGTGCAGTGATTGACGCATGAGACGTCATCACAATGACCATCATGACTAGTTTGAGTGACTGGTAACAATACAGCTGAGAAATCACGTCATCACAGTGAAAATCATGACTAGTTTGAGTGACTGGTAACAATACAGCTGAGAAATCACGTCATCACAGTGAAAATCATGACTAGTTTGAGTGACTGGTAACAATACAGCTGAGAAATCACGTCATCACAGTGAAAATCATGACTAGTAACAATACAGCTGAGAAATCACGTCAGTGGACAGTTAGTGTAGTGATTATGGGAAGGAGAACCGTCCTAGTTGGGACTATTTTCAGACCTAACGCAGTAGCTACCAGCTATGCCATAAAGGTTCAATCAGAACACCTGACAGAAGTTGTAGTTAGCTAGTAGTATCCCTTAGTTTGGACCTGCTGGAGCAAGGCATACATGTTTTATTCATCAACATTACTCTTCCCACAAACTGGAATAGAGGCAAGAGGAGAACAACTTTACCTGTCTTGTGACCGTGATTTCGTCGTGGGTCTCGAACCCAAGCGGACTCTGGCTCTTGTTTGCGTTGTCAAATGTTATGGACACCGTGGCTTTGGTGATGCCGGCCTGACCGTTCTTGTACACCAAATCCTGGAGATTGGCCGCTCGCACCTGGGAGATAAGTTAAGATCAGATGGAAATAACGTTACAGCTCGCTAGTTTCTCTACTAACGTTACTGTAACCGCCGATGAACCTGGGCACAGTAAGCTAACGTTAGCTAGCTAACGTCAAGGAAATGTCTTTAGCTCACTGGATAAAAACTAACATCTCTGCGTATTAATGAATAAGTAGCATATTACCTGAGACAAGTTGGTTATCCCCAATAGAAAGCATATCGAGTCGAGAATATTGGATTTTCCACTCCCGTTAAGTCCAGTAATAGCGTTGAAGAGCGGATCAAATCCGTTGATTTCTGTCCTCTGCGCGTAGGACTTGAATCCTTCTAAGATAATAGATTTGATGTGCATCTTTGCGTTGTCCTTCCCCAAAGTATTTCCAAAGTAATCCTTTTCGATATGTTGTAATAACGTGTAAAAACCACGACGCTATAAGGAGAGCTGGTGCTGTCAACAACAGAACACTCCCCTCCGCTTTTCGAATTTTGGCGCCAGGCACGCGGCCGTTCTCTGGTCCTGCGCATGCGCCTATACGGACAAATGTCGTTAAAAAACCTTTTCTAAACCATTTTATACCCAATTTATTTGATACCTTTTATTTAAATTCATTTATTTGAAGTGTTGTAATAATTGTAATAATGTAGCTGTAAATATTAAACAATGTATTTTCTTTTTTTTTTTAGATCAGGAAAGTTGGTCACAGAGTTTCTAAACCCAGAGGCGCAACATCGCGAAACAGACCAGGCCGGAGTTTGATAAATCAATGAGAGAAGTGAAAGATTTTTCAATAGTTGTTAATTTTCTCGAAATCGAAAGGCACTACCTAGATCAGAGCCAACGTCTTAAGTAGTTGTGAACATGTTGTTACTACAACCTCGTGAAAGTCAAGGAGTGTCTTTGACGGCTTGCACATGCGCAATTTGGCGAGAGACGACCGTTAGACCCGATGACGTGTTTCTGCGCATGAGCTTAGCGAGCCAGCGTCGCCATGACATCGCCTTCACCTACAACCGTGATCGGGGATTTCTGTTGGAGAAGCACTTTCAGCCTATCTTTACTTGTACTGTCTTTGATTTGGTCATCTTTATACTTGTACTGTCTTTGATTTGGTCATCTTTACACTGTACTGTCTTTGATTTGGTCATCTTTATACTTGTACTGTCTTTGATTTGGTCATCTTTATTCTTGTACTGTCTTTGATTTGGTCATCTTTATTCTTGTACTGTCTTTGATTTGGTCATCTTTATTCTTGTACTGTCTTTGATTTGGTCATCTTTACACTGTACTGTCTTTGATTTGGTCATCTTTACACTGTACTGTCTTTGATTTGGTCATCTTTATACTTGTACTGTCTTTGATTTGGTCATCTTTATTCTTGTACTGTCTTTGATTTGGTCATCTTTATTCTTGTACTGTCTTTGATTTGGTCATCTTGTCACTCTACTGTCTTTGATTTGGTCATCAAAAATAACCGCATGATGTCAGAGTTTGTTGATTTAGTTTTGCTGCTGCCATCTACGGAAGATATTTCAAAGAGAAAAATTATGAAAAACTTCTCAAACTGATGGAATGAGAACATAAGAAGACAAAAGGAAAGTTGTTACATTTTATTCCGATTATTAGCTGTAATCATTTCACATGCTTGAGGAACAGTGTTAGAACGTTCAGAATCAGAACAGAGACAGAAGGTTTATAAGTACATGCAACACAGAGACTTAGAAATCTGGAAAGACAGTCATTTTAAATAGTGTATTCTTGATACATGGTAGAGCCTATGATTCACTCACACACACACACACACACACACACACACACACTCAGACTCTTTCTCTCTCTCTAAAATGGTATAACTGCTTGCATTTTGCCGGACCCCAGGAAGAGTAGCTGCTGCCTTGGGGATCCACAATAAATCCAAATCCAAATATCTCTGTCAGTCCAGAGGTACAGGGCACAAGGACAGACACACCAGGTTAGCAGCGTAGAAACATATCTGCATCAGCACCACACAGTCTCCTCTGTTCAAATATATAGACGACGGACTGATGTAGGCCAGGTCATAGTTCACCAGAGTCAAAGGTTGCCCGCAGTGCTTTTCGCTCAGGGCAACCAGGGCCCGCGCCATGCAGTACTTGGCGCCGCAGCTGAAGGCCGTCACCGACCGCACAGTGGAGAAGTGCATCAGGAAACACGGGTCGTCCTACAGGGAGGGGGGGGGGGGGGGGGGAGAAGAGAGGGGAGGTGAGGTCATCAAAGGGGGACTAGAAGAAGAAGAAGAATGTCACAGCAAATGTTGTAATGGAACAACTGTTCACCTTGCAGTGAGGACAGAATCATGGCAGCCCCTAGAGTCAACACTTAAATGTAAACACGGATGTAATGCAAAATCTGAGAATGATGTTCCTTACCACGTCCGGATCCCGCCCGTCCAGCAGAGTGAGGTCCTGGAGGAGCCAGACTTCCGTCCTCAGGTAGGAGTCCTCCAAGCAGGAACTCAGGCAAAACTGAGACTTGAGCTTCTTTTTCGATCCGGATTTCTGGGAATTCAGCAACTTGTTTGATCCAGAATACAGTGATTTCCGAGATCTCACCACACACAGCTGCACCTCTTTGGTCTTGGTCACTGTGGACCAGAGGACAACAATTATGTTTTGGAAAGGAATAGTCAAGCCGTTTTCTCAAGCAAAGCTAATGTTGTTTTTACCAATAGGGACAAAATGCATTGTTCCAAAAGGGATGCCGTTTTCCCGAGGACAACGGATGTTATCCAGCATTGGAAATTCAATTAGCGAGTAGAAGTAACACTCCTCTATTGGTGACGTTCACGGACTGTATCCAAAGACAAACTATTCAAGCCTATTTTCCATAGCAGATGTAGTTTGTTATATGACCCTAGTAACCTCCTCATCAACAGACTTCCCTGAGGTCTTTGAAAAAAACAATCCATCCGTCATTAAAAAGAACAAGTAGACCTAAAACAGAAACATCGTCATCTCTGCATCAGAGACCAAAGGAAAGTAAGAACGGAAGAAAACAGAAGAAAAACCACAACATCATTTAGAAAGAGATTTGGTCACACGTGGGACTGGAACCCACAACCCTGGCATTACAAGCATCATACTCTACCGACTGAGCCACACGGGACCATCAATCCATCATTAAAAAGAAGAAAAAACGCACGGAAACAGACAGAACATCATTTAGAAAGAGAAATAGAAGGAGAGAATCGTACAAAATAAAAAAGAAAGCAAGATGATTGAATAAACAAATGAACAATAAAATCAAACAAATGAAACAGAAGATGCTGATTTTTACCGTAGACACAGAGAAAATGTCTTCCTGGTGTTGCTTCATGTATCTCTATAAACTTCTGTAGTTTCTGTCCTTCAGGTCTAAACAACATCCTCTGCATCTCTTTTCTCAGTAGGGACGACATCTCAACACACAGGGATGGACAGGCTGGGAGGAGGAGGAGAGGAAGAGAGAGGGATGGACACTCTGACAGAGGTGGAGAGAAGGAGAGCAACAGAGTGGGAGAGGAGGAGAGCTACAGAGGAGGACAGAGGAGGAGAGAGAGAGTGGAGGAGAGGAGGAGAGCTACAGAGGAGGACAGAGGAGGAGAGGAGGAGAGAGGGTTAGAGGAGGAGAGGAGGAGAGCTACAGAGGAGGACAGAGGAGGAGAGAGAGAGTGGAGGAGAGGAGGAGAGCTACAGAGGAGGACAGAGGAGGAGAGGAGGAGAGAGGGTTAGAGGAGGAGAGGAGGAGAGCTACAGAGGAGGACAGAGGAGGAGAGGAGGAGAGAGGGTTAGAGGAGGAGAGCTACAGAGGAGGACAGAGAAGGAGAGGAGGAGGGCTACAGAGGAGGACAGAGGAGGAGAGAGGGTTAGAGGAGGAGAGCTACAGAGGAGGACAGAGAAGGAGAGGAGGAGATAGGATTAGAGGAGGAGAGCTACAGAGGAGGACAGAGAAGGAGAGGAGGAGAGAGGAGGAGAGCTACAGAGGAGGACAGAGAAGGAGAGAGGAGGAGAGGAGGAGAGCTACAGAGGAGGACAGACAGAGTGGAAGAGAGGAGGAGAGAGGGATACTGGGACAGAGGAAGAGAGGAGGAGAGAGACAGACTGGGACAGAGGAGAGAAGAGAGGGATATGGGGATGGGGAGGAAAGTGTTGCAACAGGAGAAGAGAGACAGAAAAGAGAAAACCACTCAGTCAACAGGAGGGGAAGTAGGAGGTTGGAGAGAGTCTATAAAACCGGGAAAGTGGTGGTGTGTGTGTGTGTGTGTGTGTGTGTGTGTGTGTGTGTGTGTGTGTGTGTGTGTGTGTGTGTGTGTGTGTGTGTGTGTGTGTGTGTGTGTGTGTGTGTGCGCGGTTGACATACCCTCACTCTCTATCTATGTCTTTCTCTCTCTCACACACACACACCACACACACACAGTGCAGCAGTTATGGATGAGCCATGTATCCATCGACCATAATGATATCAGATTATTACTTCTCTTCACTGTAATCGCCCTCAGAGGGACCAGGGAGAGAGAGAGCCAGCAATCAGACACAGGATGCTTCCCTACATAGTGCACTACATTTGACTAGGGCCCATAGGGAATAGGGAGCCATTTGGGACCCTCAGATCCTCCCATCGATCGGCCCTATTAAACCTCTACTATTAAAGTCCATTATGACAGTCTGAAGTGACCAGGCTGGGTGTCTCTCTCCCTCTCCCTCTCTCTCGCTCTCCCTCTCTCTCCACACACACACACACACACACACACACACACACACACACACACACACACACAGACAGACCATTCAAGTCCATTATAACAGTCTAAAGGGACCAGGCTGGGTGGCTCCACCATGGATCCTGGCATCTGCCTCAATGTGTATCATCATGTTCCATTAGATTGGAGTTATACTGAGATGTATAATTGAGAGAGAGAGAGAGAGAGAGAGACACACAAGGACAAGGCAGAATCACACACACACACACCATTTTGCAACAAGCTCTCAGTCTCACATCAGAATTAGACGTGTATCCATGTTTCTCAAATCTCAAATTCCGAAGTGGTTCCAAACAGAACATTTTAAGGTTAGTCATTAATTCTGAATGGTTAAGGTAAGGGTTAAGGTTAGTCATTAATTCTGAATGGTTAAGGTAAGGGTTAAGGTTAGTCATTCATTCTAAATGGTTAAGATAAGGGTTAAGGTTAGTCATTAATTCTAAATGGTTAAGGTAAGGGTTAAGGTTAGTCATTAATTCTGAATGGTTAAGGTAAGGGTTAAGGTTAGTCATTCATTCTAAATGGTTAAGGTAAGGGTTAAGGTTAGTCATTAATTCTGAATGGTTAAGATAAGGGTTAAGATTAGTCATTAATTCTGAATGGTTAAGGTAAGGGTTAAGGTTAGTCATTAATTCTAAATGGTTAAGGTAAGGGTTAAGGTTAGTCATTAATTCTGAACGGTTAAGATAAGGGTTAAGGTTAAGGTTAGTCATTAATTCTGAATGGTTAAGGATAAAGGTTAAGGCTTTAAACAAAATATCAAAAACATCTTTCCGTGGCTGAATTCAAACATGCAACCTTTACAACCAAAGTCAGATGTTGACGTCAAATACAGACTTAACCATTCAGACTTAATGCCTTAACTGAACCCTAACCTTACAAAAGTGGAGTGAATACCTAAACACTTAGACATTTGACATTTGGAACAACTTTGAAATTTGACGTTTGAGAAACATAGGTGAACGTCTAATTCTGCCATCACACTGTGAGACCTGGTTGACTTTTGGGGTGTCTCCGTGACGACAGTATGGTGTCTCCGTGACGACAGGGGGCCCGTGCGCGTGGTGTCTCCGTGACGACAGTATGGTGTCTCCGTGATGTCAGTATGGTGTCTCCGTGACGACAGTGTGGTGTCTCCGTGATGTCAGTATGGTGTCTCCGTGACGACAGTGTGGTGTCTCCGTGACGACAGTGTGGTGTCTCCGTGATGGCAGTATGGTGTCTCCGTGATGTCAGTATGGTGTCTCCGTGATGTCAGTATGGTGTCTCCGTGATGTCAGTGTGGTGTCTCCGTGATGTCAGTGTGGCGTCTCCGTGACGTCAGTGTGGCGTCTCCGTGACGACAGCGGGGCGTCTCCGTGACGACAGTGTGGCGTCTCCGTGACGTCAGTGTGGCGTCTCCGTGACGACAGTGTGGTGTCTCCGTGATGTCAGTGTGGTGTCTCCGTGATGTCAGTATGGTGTCTCCGTGACGACAGTATGGTGTCTCCGTGATGTCAGTGTGGTGTCTCCGTGACGACAGTGTGGTGTCTCCGTGATGTCAGTGTGGTGTCTCCGTGATGTCAGTATGGTGTCTCCGTGACGACAGTATGGTGTCTCTGTGATGTCAGTATGGTGTCTCCGTGACGACAGTGTGATGTCTCCGTGACGACAGTATGGTGTCTCCGTGATGTCAGTATGGTGTCTCCGTGACGACAGTGTGGTGTCTCCGTGATGTCAGTATGGTGTCTCCGTGACGACAGTGTGGTGTCTCCGTGACGACAGTGTGGTGTCTCCGTGACGACAGTGTGGTGTCTCCGTGATGTCAGTATGGTGTCTCCGTGATGTCAGTGTGGTGTCTCCGTGATGTCAGTGTGGCGTCTCCGTGACGTCAGTGTGGCGTCTCCGTGACGACAGCGGGGCGTCTCCGTGACGACAGTGTGGCGTCTCCGTGACGTCAGTGTGGCGTCTCCGTGACGACAGTGTGGTGTCTCCGTGATGTCAGTGTGGTGTCTCCGTGATGTCAGTATGGTGTCTCCGTGACGACAGTATGGTGTCTCCGTGATGTCAGTGTGGTGTCTCCGTGACGACAGTGTGGTGTCTCCGTGATGTCAGTGTGGTGTCTCCGTGATGTCAGTGTGGTGTCTCCGTGATGACAGTGTGGTGTCTCCGTGATGTCAGTATGGTGTCTCCGTGACGACAGTGTGGTGTCTCCGTGACGACAGTGTGGTGTCTCCGTGATGACAGTATGGTGTCTCCGTGATGTCAGTATGGTGTCTCCGTGACGACAGTGTGGTGTCTCCGTGATGTCAGTATGGTGTCTCCGTGACGACAGTGTGGTGTCTCCGTGACGACAGTGTGGTGTCTCCGTGATGACAGTGTGGTGTCTCCGTGATGTCAGTATGGTGTCTCCGTGATGTCAGTGTGGTGTCTCCGTGATGTCAGTGTGGCGTCTCCGTGACGTCAGTGTGGCGTCTCCGTGACGTCAGTGTGGCGTCTCCGTGACGTCAGTGTGGCGTCTCCGTGACGACAGCGGGGCGTCTCCGTGACGACAGCGGGGCGTCTCCGTGATGTCAGTGTGGTGTCTCTGTGATGTCAGCGGGGCGTCTCCGTGACGACAGCAGGGCGTCTATGGTTATCAGTTTCAGTTCATTATGTGTCATTCTGTCATTGGCTGTTCAGAGTGGATAGAACACATGAGACTGGAGGGGAGAAATAGACTCAAAATGATGATTTGATTTATGTGTGTGTGTGTGTGTGTGTGTGTGTGTGTGTGTGTGTGTGTGTGTGTGTGTGTGTGTGTGTGTGTGGTTGGGTTTGGCGCGTTTGTGAAAACAGAGAGGGATCGTCCTTCAGCTAAGTGCTTTTGTGTTCATGTTGTTGTTGGTTTTTGTGGTCATTTTCTGGAAAGGCTCTTTAGAACTGAAATGGAAAGGAGGGAGGAGGAGGGAGGGAGGGGAGGGGAGGGGAAGGGGAGGGGAAGGGAAGGGGAAGGGAAGGGGAGGGAAGGGAAGGGAAGGGAAGGGAAGGGAGGGGAGGGGAGGGAAGGGAAGGGAAGGGAAGGGAAGGGAAGGGAGGGGAGGGAGGGAAGGGGAGGGGAGGGAAGGGGAGGGAGAGGGAGGGAAGGGAAGGGTAGGGAAGGGGAAGGTAGGGAAGGGAGGGTAGGGAAGGGAAGGGAGAGGGGAGGGAAGGGAAGGGAAGGGAGGGTAGGGAAGGGAGGGGAGGGAGAGGGAAGGGAGGGAAGGGAAGGGAAGGGAGGGAAGGGAGGGGAAGGGAAGGGAGAGGGAAGGGAAGGGAGAGGGAAGGGAGGGAGGGAGAGGGAAGGGAAGGGAAGGGAGGGGAGGGAAGGGGAGGGAAGGGGAGGGAAGGGAAGGGAAGGGAGGGAAGGGAAGGGAGAGGGAGGGGAAGGGAGGGAAGGGAAGGGAAGGGAAGGGAGAGGGAAGGGGAGGGAAGGGAAGGGAAGGGAAGGGGAAGGGAAGGGGAGGGAAGGGGAAGGGAAGGGGAGGGGAAGGGAAGGGAAGGGAGAGGGAAGGGAAGGGGAAGGGAGAGGGAGGGAAGGGAAGGGAGGGAGAGGGAAGGGAGAGGGAAGGGAGGGGAAGGGAAGGGAGAGGGAAGGGAGAGGGAAGGGAAGGGGAGGGAAGGGGAAGGGAGAGGGGAAGGGAAGGGGAGGGGAAGGGAAGGGGAGGGGAGGGAAGGGAAGGGAAGGGGAGGGGAAGGGAAGGGAAGGGAGGGGAAGGGAAGGGGAGAGGGAGAGGGAGGGGAGGGAGGGAAGGGAAGGGGAGGGAGGGAAGGGAAGGGAGGGGAAGGGAAGGGAAGGGAAGGAAGGGAAGGGAAGGGGAGGGGAGGGGAGGGAAGGGAAGGGGAGGGGAGGGGAGGGGAGGGGAGGGAAGGGAGGGGAAGGGAAGGGAAGGGAGGGGAAGGGAAGGGAAGGGAAGGGAAGGGAAGGGAGGGAAGGGAAGGGAGGGAAGGGAAGGGAAGGGAGGGGAAGGGAAGGGAAGGGGAGGGAAGGGAAGGGAGGGGAAGGGAAGGAAGGGGAGGAGGAGGAGGAGGGAGGGAGGGAGGGATATGTTGAATCTCATGAATAACACATGTAGGGTGTTTCCCAAATGGGACCCTCTTCCCTAGGCCTCCATCTATATGTACACCCCTTCATACACTATATATACAAAAGTATGTGGACACCCCTTCAAATTAGTGGATTTGGTTATTTCTGTCACACCCGCAGTAGAATGGCATTACTGAAGAGCTCAGTGACTTTCAACGTGGCACCGTCATAGGATGCCACCTTTCCAACAAGTCAGTTTGTACAATTTCTGCCCTGCTAGAGCTGCCACGTTCAACTGTAAGTGATGCTATTGTGAAGTGGAAACGTCTACAAGCAACAACGGCTCAGCCGCGAAGTGGTAGGCCACACAAGCTCACAGAGCGGGACCGCGAGTACTGAAGCGCGTAGAGTGTAAAAATCATCTGTCCTCGGTTGCAACACTCACTACCGAGTTCCAAACTGCCTCTGGAAACAACAATCAGCACAAGAACTTTCCATCGGGAGCTTCAGGAAATGGCCGAGCAGCAGCACACAAGCCTAAAATCACCATGCCAAACGCCAACTGGAGTGGTGTAAAGCTCGCCGCCATTGGACTCTGGAGCAGTGGAAACGCATTCTCTGGAGTGATGAATCACGCTTCATCGTCTGGCAGTCCGACGGATAAATCTGGGATTTGCGGATACCAGGAGAATGCTACTTGCCTGAATGCACACTGCCAACTGTAAAGTTTGGTGGAGGAGAAATAATGGTCTTGGAATGTTTTTCATGGTTCGGGCCCCTTAGTTCCAGTGAAGGGAAATCTTAACGCTACAGTATACAATGACATTCTAGATGATTCTGTGGTTCCAACTTTGTAGCAACAGTTTGGAGAAGGCCCTTTCCTGTTTCAGCATGACAATTCCTGCTCGCACAAAGCGGGGTCCATACAGAAAGGGTTTGTCATGATCGGTGTGGAAGAACTTGACTGGCCTGCACAGAGCCCTGACCTCAACCCCACCGAAAACCTTTGCGATGAATTAGAACCCTGACTGCAAGTGAGGCCTAATCGTCCAACATCAGTTCCCGACCTCACTAATGCTCTTGTGGCTGAATGGAAGCAAGTCCTTGTGTCACGTTCCTCGTATTCTCCCTCATCGGAAGATATGTCGAAATCACTCGATGACCAATACGCAGCAGGTTGACTGTTCCACATCATCTTTATTTTAGATGGAAACGACAAAACAAAATAAACACGCAAAGGAGAAAGGTGACAGTTTCACAGGTGAAACGAAACACAGTGCAAAATACAATTACCCACAAAAATCAAACAAACACACCCCACTATATGGGACTCTCAATCAAAGGCAGATAGACAACACCTGCCTTCAACTGAGAGTCCCAACCCCAATTAACCAAACAAACATACACTCACTAAACTCCACATAGAAATACCTAACCTAGAACCTACCCCAACACTCACAACCCCACTATACCATAACCAAACATAACTGCCACGTCCTGACCAAATATAATACAAAAAAACCTAAGTATATGGTCAGGACGTGACATTACCCCCCCCTAAAGGTGCATACACTGAATGCACAAAACCAACAGAAAAAAACAAAACAAAAAAAAAAACAACACACAATTAACCTCCTAACTAAAGGGAGGGAAGGGAGGGTGGCTGCCGTCAACGACGGCACAGTGCTACACCCCCCCTCCCCAACCCACCTATATTGGAGGTGGCTCCGGTTCTGGCCTACTGTCCAACAGACCGTAGACAGACCTGTTGGGCTTAGGACAGTAGGCAGACTTCTTTGGTTCTGGTTCGTGGGCCGACTCCGTCGGTCCCAGGCTGTAAGCAGACTCCTTCGGTTCTGGGTTGTAGGCAGAATCATCACAGTCATAGTTAATCAACTTTATTTTAGAATTGTGACCAGACTCACCCGGTTCTGGGTCACAGGCAGCTCCCCTCAGTCCCTGGTCGCAAGAGGTTGTCGGATACTCTGGTCCGCACCCCGGTGTCGGATCCTCTGGGCCGCACCCCGGTGTCGGATCCTCTGGGCCGCACCCCGGTGTCGGATCCTCCGACGGCCCTGACCCAGGATTCACCAGGCTGGGGAGACATGATGGATGCCTGGCCCTGGGCACAGGCACAGGACTCACCAGGATGGGGAGACCCACTGAAGGCCTGGTCCTGGGAGGTGGCACAGGATGAACCAGGATGGGGAGACCCACTGAAGGCCTGGTCCTGGGAGGTGGCACAGGATGAACCAGGATGGGGAGACCCACTGGAGGCCTGGTCCGAGGAGGTGGCACAGGACGGACCAGGATGGGGAGACCCACTGGAGGCCTGGTCCTGGGAGGTGGCACAGGATGAACCAGGATGGGGAGACCCACTGAAGGCCTGGTCCTGGGAGGTGGCACAGGACTCACCAGGCTGGGGAGACCCACTGAAGGCCTGGTCCTGGGAGGTGGCACAGGACGGACCAGGATGGGGAGACCCACTGAAGGCCTGGTCCTGGGAGGTGGCACAGGATGAACCAGGATGGGGAGACCCACTGAAGGCCTGGTCCTGGGAGGTGGCACAGGACTCACCAGGCTGGGGAGACCCACTGAAGGCCTGGTCCTGGGAGGTGGCACAGGATGAACCAGGATGGGGAGACCCACTGGAGGCCTGGTCCGAGGAGGTGGCACAGGACGGACCAGGATGGGGAGACCCACTGGAGGCCTGGTCCTGGGAGGTGGCACAGGATGAACCAGGATGGGGAGACCCACTGAAGGCCTGGTCCTGGGAGGTGGCACAGGATGAACCAGGATGGGGAGACCCACTGGAGGCCTGGTCCGAGGAGGAGGCACAGGATAAACCGGGCTGTGGGGGAGCACTGGAGTTCTGGTACGGACACTCTTTACCCACACTCCAGGCTGAATGCCCACTTTGGCCCGGCACGGGCGGAGAGCAGGCATTGGGCGAACTGGACCCTCCCAGCGCTCTGGAGACACAGTGCGCAACGCCGGCGCAGGATAACCTGGACCGAGGAGGCGCACTGGAGACCAGACGCGCTGAGCTGGCACCATCCGCCCTGGCTCGATGCCTGCACTCGCATGGCACTTGCGGGGGGCTGGTATGTAGCGCACCGGGCTTTGAACGTGCACTGGGGACACCGTGCGCTCCACAGCATAACACGGTGTCTTACCAGTACCACGCTGCTTCCGGTAAGCACGGGGAGTTGGCTTAGGTCTACCACCTGACTCCGCCAATCTCCCCGTGTGCCCCCCCCCAAAAAAATTGTGGGGCTGCCTCCCGTGTCCGTTGCGCTCCCTCTCCTCATACCAGCGCCTCTCAGCTCTCGCCGCCTCGATCTCCCACTGTGGGCGGCGATAATCCCCAGCTTGAGTCCATGGTCCTTTCCCGTCCAGGATTTCCTCCCAAGTCCATGACTCCAGATAGCCTTTCTCCTGGTGCCTCTCCTTGTGCTGCTCCTTCCTCTGCTGCTTGGTCCGTTGTCGGTGGGTAATTCTGTCACGTTCCTCGTATTCTCCCTCATCGGAAGATATGTCGAAATCACTCGATGACCAATACGCAGCAGGTTGACTGTTCCACATCATCTTTATTTTAGATGGAAACGACAAAACAAAATAAACACGCAAAGGAGAAAGGTGACAGTTTCACAGGTGAAACGAAACACAGTGCAAAATACAATTACCCACAAAAATCAAACAAACACACCCCACTATATGGGACTCTCAATCAAAGGCAGATAGACAACACCTGCCTTCAACTGAGAGTCCCAACCCCAATTAACCAAACAAACATACACTCACTAAACTCCACATAGAAATACCTAACCTAGAACCTACCCCAACACTCACAACCCCACTATACCATAACCAAACATAACTGCCACGTCCTGACCAAATATAATACAAAAAAACCTAAGTATATGGTCAGGACGTGACACCTTGCAAAATGTTTCCAACATCTAGTGGAAAGCCTTCCAGAAGAGTGGAGGCTGTTATAGCAGCAAAGGGGTCAACCAACTCCATATTAATGCCCATGATTTAGTAATGAGATGTTCGACGAGCAGGTGTCCACATAGTTTTGGTCATGTAGTGTATATATATTTACAAAATATATATGGGGGATTGGAAATGATACAGACAATTACATTGAAGGAAGCCATAATATATCTGCAATATTAAAGCTGAACTACTCCCTAAAAAAATAGAAAGAGGCTCAAATTGATGAATTGATTTGTGTGTGTGTGTGTGTGTGTGTGTGTGTGTGTGTGTGTGTGTGTGTGTGTGTGTGTGTGTGTGTGTGTGTGTGTGTGTGTGTGTGTGTGTGTGTGATGATTAGATTTGACACATTTGTGAAAACAGAGAGGGATCGTCCTTCAGCTAAGTGCTTTTGTGTTCATGTTGTTGTTGGTTTTTGTGGTCATTTTCTGGAAAGGCTCTTTAGAACTGAAATGGAAAGGAGGGAGGAGGAGGGAGGGGAGGGAGGGGAGGGGAGGGGAGGGGAGGGGAGGGAGGGGAGGGGAGGGGAGGGGAGGGGAGGGAGGGGAGGGAGGGAGGGAGGGGAGGGAGGGAGGGGAAGGGAGGGAGGGGAGGGGAGGGGAGGGGAGGGGAGGGGAACTACTAGTGACCAGGGCCGTATTCCCTATATAGTGAACTACTAGTAACCAGAGCCCTATTCTCTATATAGTGAACTACTAGTGACCAGAGCCCTATTCCCTATATAGTGAACTACTAGTGACCAGGGCCCTATTCCCTATATAGTGAACTACTAGTGACCAGGGCCCTATTCCCTATATAGTGAACTACTAGTAACCAGAGCCCTATTCTCTATATAGTGAACTACTAGTGACCAGAGCCCTATTCCCTATATAGTGAACTACTAGTGACCAGAGCCCTATTCCCTATATAGTGAACTACTAGTGACCAGAGCCCTATTCCCTATATAGTGTACTACTAGTGACCAGGGCCCTATTCCCTATATAGTGAACTACTAGTGACCAGGGCCCTATTCCCTATATAGTGAACTACTAGTGACCAGAGCCCTATTCCCTATATAGTGAACTACTAGTGACCAGAGCCCTATTCCCTATATAGTGAACTACTAGTGACCAGAGCCCTATATAGTGAACTACTAGTGACCAGGGCCCTATTCCCTATATAGTGAACTACTAGTAACCAGGGCCCTATTCCCTATATAGTGAACTACTAGTAACCAGTGCCCTATTCCCTATATAGTGAACTACTAGTGACCAGGGCCCTATTCCCTATATAGTGAACTACTAGTGACCAGGGCCCTATTCCCTATATAGTGAACTACTAGTGACCAGAGCCCTATATAGTGAACTACTAGTGACCAGGGCCCTATTCCCTATATAGTGAACTACTAGTGACCAGAGCCCTATTCTCTATATAGTGAACTACTAGTGACCAGAGCCCTATTCCCTATATAGTGTACTACTAGTGACCAGGGCCCTATTCCCTATATAGTGAACTACTAGTGACCAGGGCCCTATTCCCTATATAGTGAACTACTAGTGACCAGGGCCCTATTCCCTATATAGTGAACTACTAGTGACCAGAGCCCTATATAGTGAACTACTAGTGACCAGGGCCCTATTCCCTATATAGTGAACTACTAGTAACCAGGGCCCTATTCCCTATATAGTGAACTACTAGTAACCAGTGCCCTACTCCCTATATAGTGAACTACTAGTGACCAGGGCCCTATTCCCTATATAGTGAACTACTAGTGACCAGGGCCCTATTCCCTATATAGTGAACTACTAGTGACCAGGGCCCTATTCCCTATATAGTGAACTACTAGTGACCAGAGCCCTATTCCCTATATAGTGAACTACTTTAGACCAGAGCCCTATTCCCTATATAGTGTACTACTAGTGACCAGGGCCCTATTCCCTATATAGTGAACTACTAGTGACCAGGGCCCTATTCCCTATATAGTGAACTACTAGTGACCAGGGCCCTATTCCCTATATAGTGAACTACTAGTGACCAGAGCCCTATATAGTGAACTACTAGTGACCAGGGCCCTATTCCCTATATAGTGAACTACTAGTAACCAGGGCCCTATTCCCTATATAGTGAACTACTAGTAACCAGTGCCCTATTCCCTATATAGTGAACTACTAGTGACCAGAGCCCTATTCTCTATATAGTGAACTACTAGTGACCAGAGCCCTATTCCCTATATAGTGTACTACTAGTGACCAGGGCCCTATTCCCTATATAGTGAACTACTAGTGACCAGGGCCCTATTCCCTATATAGTGAACTACTAGTGACCAGGGCCCTATTGCCTATATAGTGAACTACTAGTGACCAGAGCCCTATATAGTGAACTACTAGTGACCAGGGCCCTATTCCCTATATAGTGAACTACTAGTAACCAGGGCCCTATTCCCTATATAGTGAACTACTAGTAACCAGTGCCCTACTCCCTATATAGTGAACTACTAGTGACCAGGGCCCTATTCCCTATATAGTGAACTACTAGTGACCAGGGCCCTATTCCCTATATAGTGAACTACTAGTGACCAGGGCCCTATTCCCTATATAGTGAACTACTAGTGACCAGAGCCCTATTCCCTATATAGTGAACTACTTTAGACCAGAGCCCTATTCCCTATATAGTGTACTACTAGTGACCAGGGCCCTATTCCCTATATAGTGAACTACTAGTGACCAGGGCCCTATTCCCTATATAGTGAACTACTAGTGACCAGGGCCCTATTCCCTATATAGTGAACTACTAGTGACCAGAGCCCTATATAGTGAACTACTAGTGACCAGGGCCCTATTCCCTATATAGTGAACTACTAGTAACCAGGGCCCTATTCCCTATATAGTGAACTACTAGTAACCAGTGCCCTATTCCCTATATAGTGAACTACTAGTGACCAGGGCCCTATTCCCTATATAGTGAACTACTAGTGACCAGGGCCCTATTCCCTATATAGTGAACTACTAGTAACCAGTGCCCTATTCCCTATATAGTGAACTACTTTAGACCAGAGCCCTATTCCCTATATAGTGCACTACTTTAGACCAGAGCCCTATTCCCTATATAGTGAACTACTTTAGACCAGAGCCCTATTCCCTATATAGTGCACTACTTTAGACCAGGGCCCTATTCCCTATATAGTGAACTACTAGGGACCAGAGTCCTATTCCCTATATAGTGAACTACTAGTGACCAGGGCCCTATTCCCTATATAGTGAACTACTAGTGACCAGAACCCTATTCCCTATATAGTGAACTACTAGGGACCAGAGCCCTATTCCCTATATAGTGCACTACTTTAGACCAGAGCCCTATTCCCTATATAGTGAACTACTAGTGACCAGAGCCCTATTCCCTATATAGTGAACTACTAGTGACCAGAGCCCTATTCCCTATATAGTGAACTACTAGTGACCAGGGCCCTATTCCCTATATAGTGAACTACTTTAGACCAGAGCCCTATTCCCTATATAGTGAACTACTTTAGACCAGAGCCCTATTCCCTATATAGTGCACTACTTTAGACCAGGGCCCTATTCCCTATATAGTGAACTACTAGGGACCAGAGTCCTATTCCCTATATAGTGAACTACTAGTGACCAGGGCCCTATTCCCTATATAGTGAACTACTAGTGACCAGAACCCTATTCCCTATATAGTGAACTACTAGGGACCAGAGCCCTATTCCCTATATAGTGCACTACTTTAGACCAGGGCCCTATTCCCTATATAGTGAACTACTAGTGACCAGAGCCCTATTCCCTATATAGTGAACTACTTTAGACCAGAGCCCTATTCCCTATATAGTGAACTACTTTAGACCAGGTCCCTATTCCCTATATAGTGAACTACTAGTGACCAGAGCCCTATTCCCTATATAGGGAACTACTAGTGACCAGAGCCCTATTCCCTATATAGTGAACTACTAGTGACCAGGGCCCTCTTCCCTATATAGTGAACTACTAGTGAGCAGAGCCCTATTCCCTATATAGTGAACTACTAGTGACCAGGGCCCTATTCCCTATATAGTGAACTACTAGTGACCAGAGCCCTATTCCCTATATAGTGAACTACTAGTGACCAGAGCCCTATTCCCTATATAGTGAACTACTGGTGACCAGAGCCCTATTCCCTATATAGTGAACTACTAGTGACCAGAGCCCTATTCCCTATATAGTGAACTACTAGTAACCAGAGCCCTATTCCCTATATAGTGAACTACTAGTGACCAGAGCCCTATTCCCTATATAGTGAACTACTAGTGACCAGAGCCCTATTCCCTATATAGTGAACTACTAGTAACCAGAGCCCTATTCCCTATATAGTGAACTACTAGTGACCAGAGCCCTATTCCCTATATAGTGAACTACTAGTGACCAGAGCCCTATTCCCTATATAGTGAACTACTAGTGACCAGAGCCCTATTCCCTATATAGTGAACTACTAGTGACCAGAGCCCTATTCCCTATATAGTGAACTACTAGTGACCAGAGCCCTATTCCCTATATAGTGAACTACTAGTGACCAGAGCCCTATTCCCTATATAGTGAACTACTAGTGACCAGAGCCCTATTCCCTATATAGTGAACTATTAGTGACCAGAGTCCTATTCCCTATATAGTGAACTACTAGTGACCAGAGCCCTATTCCCTGTATAGTGAACTATTAGTGACCAGAGTCCTATTCCCTATATAGTGAACTACTAGTGACCAGAGCCCTATTCCCTAAATAGTGAACTACTAGTGACCATAGCCCTATTCCCTATATAGTGAACTACTAGTGACCAGAGCCCTATTCCCTATATAGTGAACTACTTTAGACCAGAGCCCTATTCCCTATATAGTGAACTACTTTAGACCAGAGCCCTATTCCCTATATAGTGAACTACTAGTGACCAGAGCCCTATTCCCTATATAGTGAACTACTAGTGACCAGAGCCCTATTCCCTATATAGTGAACTACTAGTGACCAGAGCCCTATTCCCTATATAGTGAACTACTAGTGACCAGGGCCCTATTCCCTATATAGTGAACTACTAGTGACCATAGCCCTATTCCCTATATAGTGAACTACTTTAGACCAGAGCCCTATTCCCTATATAGTGAACTACTAGTGACCAGAGCCCTATTCCCTATATAGTGAACTACTAGTGACCAGAGCCCTATTCCCTATATAGTGAACTACTAGTGACCAGAGCCCTATTCCCTATATAGTGAACTACTAGTGACCAGAGCCCTATTCCCTATATAGTGAACTACTAGTGACCAGAGCCCTATTCCCTATATAGTGAACTATTAGTGACCAGAGTCCTATTCCCTATATAGTGAACTACTAGTGACCAGAGCCCTATTCCCTATATAGTGAAGTATTAGTGACCAGAGTCCTATTCCCTATATAGTGAACTACTAGTGACCAGAGCCCTATTCCCTATATAGTGAACTACTAGTGACCAGGGCCCTATTCCCTATATAGTGAGCTACTAGTGACCAGAGCCCTATTCCCTATATAGTGAACTACTTTAGACCAGAGCCCTATTCCCTATATAGTGAACTACTAGTGACCAGAGCCCTATTCCCTATATAGTGAACTACTAGTGACCAGAGCCCTATTCCCTATATAGTGAACTACTAGTGACCAGAGCCCTATTCCCTATATAGTGCACTACTTTAGACCAGAGCCCTATTCCCTATATAGTGAACTACTTTAGACCAGAGCCCTATTCCCTATATAGTGCACTACTTTAGACCAGGGCCCTATTCCCTATATAGTGAACTACTAGGGACCAGAGTCCTATTCCCTATATAGTGAACTACTAGTGACCAGGGCCCTATTCCCTATATAGTGAACTACTAGTGACCAGAACCCTATTCCCTATATAGTGAACTACTAGGGACCAGAGCCCTATTCCCTATATAGTGCACTACTTTAGACCAGAGCCCTAATCCCTATATAGTGAACTACTAGTGACCAGAGCCCTATTCCCTATATAGTGAACTACTAGTGACCAGAGCCCTATTCCCTATATAGTGAACTACTAGTGACCAGGGCCCTATTCCCTATATAGTGAACTACTTTAGACCAGAGCCCTATTCCCTATATAGTGAACTACTTTAGACCAGAGCCCTATTCCCTATATAGTGCACTACTTTAGACCAGGGCCCTATTCCCTATATAGTGAACTACTAGGGACCAGAGTCCTATTCCCTATATAGTGAACTACTAGTGACCAGGGCCCTATTCCCTATATAGTGAACTACTAGTGACCAGAACCCTATTCCCTATATAGTGAACTACTAGGGACCAGAGCCCTATTCCCTATATAGTGCACTACTTTAGACCAGGGCCCTATTCCCTATATAGTGAACTACTAGTGACCAGAGCCCTATTCCCTATATAGTGAACTACTTTAGACCAGAGCCCTATTCCCTATATAGTGAACTACTTTAGACCAGGTCCCTATTCCCTATATAGTGAACTACTAGTGACCAGAGCCCTATTCCCTATATAGGGAACTATTAGTGACCAGAGTCCTATTCCCTATATAGTGAACTACTAGTGACCAGAGCCCTATTCCCTATATAGTGAACTATTAGTGACCAGAGTCCTATTCCCTATATAGTGAACTACTAGTGACCAGAGCCCTATTCCCTATATAGTGAACTACTAGTGACCATAGCCCTATTCCCTATATAGTGAACTACTAGTGACCAGAGCCCTATTCCCTATATAGTGAACTACTAGTGACCAGAGCCCTATTCCCTATATAGTGAACTACTAGTGACCAGAGCCCTATTCCCTATATAGTGAACTACTAGTGACCAGAGCCCTATTCCCTATATAGTGAACTACTAGTGACCAGAGCCCTATTCCCTATATAGTGAACTACTAGTGACCAGAGCCCTATTCCCTATATTGTGAACTACTAGTGACCAGGGCCCTATTCCCTATATAGTGAACTACTAGTGACCATAGCCCTATTCCCTATATAGTGAACTACTTTAGACCAGAGCCCTATTCCCTATATAGTGAACTACTAGTGACCAGAGCCCTATTCCCTATATAGTGAACTACTAGTGACCAGAGCCCTATTCCCTATATAGTGAACTACTAGTGACCAGAGCCCTATTCCCTATATAGTGAACTACTAGTGACCAGAGCCCTATTCCCTATATAGTGAACTACTAGTGACCAGAGCCCTATTCCCTATATAGTGAACTATTAGTGACCAGAGTCCTATTCCCTATATAGTGAACTACTAGTGACCAGAGCCCTATTCCCTATATAGTGAAGTATTAGTGACCAGAGTCCTATTCCCTATATAGTGAACTACTAGTGACCAGAGCCCTATTCCCTATATAGTGAACTACTAGTGACCAGGGCCCTATTCCCTATATAGTGAGCTACTAGTGACCAGAGCCCTATTCCCTATATAGTGAACTACTTTAGACCAGAGCCCTATTCCCTATATAGTGAACTACTAGTGACCAGAGCCCTATTCCCTATATAGTGAACTACTAGTGACCAGAGCCCTATTCCCTATATAGTGAACTACTAGTGACCAGAGCCCTATTCCCTATATAGTGAACTACTAGTGACCAGGGCCTTATTCCCTATATAGTGAACTACTAGTGACCAGAGCCCTATTCCCTATATAGTGAACTACTTTAGACCAGAGCCCTATTCCCTATATAGTGAACTACTAGTGACCAGAGCCCTATTCCCTATATAGTGAACTACTAGTGACCAGAGCCCTATTCCCTATATAGTGAACTACTAGTGACCAGAGCCCTATTCCCTATATAGTGAACTACTAGTGACCAGAGCCCTATTCCCTATATAGTGAACTACTAGTGACCAGAGCCCTATTCCCTATATAGTGAACTACTTTAGACCAGAGCCCTATTCCCTATATAGTGAACTACTAGTGACCAGAGCCCTATTCCCTATATAGTGAACTACTAGTGACCAGAGCCCTATTCCCTATATAGTGAACTGCTAGTGACCAGAGCCCTATTCCCTATATAGTGAACTACTAGTGACCAGAGCCCTATTCCCTATATAGTGAACTATTAGTGACCATTGTCCTATTCCCTATATAGTGAACTACTAGTGACCAGAGCCCTATTCCCTATATAGTGAACTACTAGTGACCAGGGCCCTATTCCCTATATAGTGAACTACTAGTGACCAGAGCCCTATTCCCTATATAGTGAACTACTTTAGACCAGAGCCCTATTCCCTATATAGTGAACTACTAGTGACCAGAGCCCTATTCCCTATATAGTGAACTACTAGTGACCAGAGCCCTATTCCCTATATAGTGAACTACTAGTGACCAGAGCCCTATTCCCTATATAGTGAACTACTAGTGACCAGGGCCCTATTCCCTATATAGTGAACTACTAGTGACCATAGCCCTATTCCCTATATAGTGAACTACTTTAGACCAGAGCCCTATTCCCTATATAGTGAACTACTAGTGACCAGAGCCCTATTCCCTATATAGTGAACTACTAGTGACCAGAGCCCTATTCCCTATATAGTGAACTACTAGTGACCAGAGCCCTATTCCCTATATAGTGAACTACTAGTGACCAGAGCCCTATTCCCTATATAGTGAACTACTAGTGACCAGAGCCCTATTCCCTATATAGTGAACTACTAGTGACCAGAGCCCTATTCCCTAATAATAATATTGTCACGTCCTGACCATAGTAAGATGCTATTTTCTATGGTAGAGTTGGTCAGGGCGTGACAGGGTTTATTTTGTGTTTTTCTATGTTTTCTATATATATATGTTTAGTTCTAGTTTTCTATTTCTATGTTGGTTTTTTGGGATGATCTCCAATTAGAGGCAGCTGGTCCTCGTTGTCTCTAATTGGAGATCATAGTTAAGTAGGGATTTTTTCCACCTGTGTTTGTGGGTAGATGTTTTCTGTTTAGTCTATGTACCTGACAGAACTGTGCGCTTTCGGTTTGTCTTTAGTGTTTTTTAGTTATAATAAGTTTCATCATGATGTGAGTAGGCACATTTGCTATTTAACACAACCATTTTTTGTGACAAAACTCTTTGTAGAGTTGAAAATGCCATGGAAACGCATTTAACTTTAAAAAAATATTTTTGGCACAGACATTTAAGAGAATGTAAACACAGACGCTGGGAGACGAGAAGCAAGTACGGAGTGTGGATTTAATAATAAATATACATGAAAACAAACCACAAACAAAGTCTGGACATAAGAACAGGAACACAAGGCTGACTGGGGAATGAACCTGAGGGAGTGACAGGTAGAACAGGAAGATAACAACAAGGCTGACTGGGGAATGAACCTGAGGGAGTGGCAGGTAGAACAGGAACACAAGGCTGACTGGGGAATGAACCTGAGGGAGTGACAGGTAGAACAGGAAGGTAACAACAAGGCTGACTGGGGAATGAACCTGAGGGAGTGGCAGGTAGAACAGGAACACAAGGCTGACTGGGGAATGAACCTGAGGGAGTGACAGGTAGAACAGGAAGATAACAACAAGGCTGACTGGGGAATGAACCTGAGGGAGTGACAGGTAGAACAGGAAGATAACAACAAGGCTGACTGGGGCATGAACCTGAGGGAGTGACAGGTAGAACAGGAAGATAACAACAAGGCTGACTGGGGAATGAACCTGAGGGAGTGACAGGTAGAACAGGAAGATAACAACAAGGCTGACTGGGGAATGAACCTGAGGGAGTGACAGGTAGAACAGGAAGATAACAACAAGGCTGACTGGGGAATGAACCTGAGGGAGTGACAGGTAGAACAGGAAGATAACAACAAGGCTGACTGGGGAATGAACCTGAGGGAGTGACAGGTAGAACAGGAAGATAACAACAAGGCTGACTGGGGAATGAACCTGAGGGAGTGGCAGGTAGAACAGGAACACAAGGCTGACTGGGGAATGAACCTGAGGGAGTGACAGGTAGAACAGGAAGGTAACAACAAGGCTGACTGGGGAATGAACCTGAGGGAGTGGCAGGTAGAACAGGAACACAAGGCTGACTGGGGAATGAACCTGAGGGAGTGACAGGTAGAACAGGAAGATAACAACAAGGCTGACTGGGGAATGAACCTGAGGGAGTGGCAGGTAGAACAGGAACACAAGGCTGACTGGGGAATGAACCTGAGGGAGTGACAGGTAGAACAGGAAGGTAACAACAAGGCTGACTGGGGAATGAACCTGAGGGAGTGACAGGTAGAACAGGAACACAAGTCTGACTGGGGAATGAACCTGAGGGAGTGGCAGGTAGAACAGGAACACAAGGCTGACTGGGGAATGAACCTGAGGGAGTGACAGGTAGAACAGGAAGATAACAACAAGGCTGACTGGGGAATGAACCTGAGGGAGTGACAGGTAGAACAGGAAGGTAACAACAAGGCTGACTGGGGAATGAACCTGAGGGAGTGACAGGTAGAACAGGAAGGTAACAACAAGGCTGACTGGGGAATGAACCTGAGGGAGTGACAGATAGAACAGGAACACAAGGCTGACTGGGGAATGAACCTGAGGGAGTGACAGGTAGAAGGCTGACTGGGGAATGAACCTGAGGGAGTGACAGATAGAACAGGAAGATAACAACAACGCTGACTGGGGAATGAACCTGAGGGAGTGACAGGTAGAACAGGAAGATAACAACAAGGCTGACTGGGGAATGAACCTGAGGGAGTGACAGGTAGAACAGGAACACAAGGCTGACTGGGGAATGAACCTGAGGGAGTGACAGGTAGAACAGGAACACAAGGCTGACTGGGGAATGAACCTGAGGGAGTGACAGATAGAACAGGAAGGTAACAACAAGGCTGACTGGGGAATGAACCTGAGGGAGTGACAGGTAGAACAGGAAGATAACAACAAGGCTGACTGGGGAATGAACCTGAGGGAGTGGCAGGTAGAACAGGAACACAAGGCTGACTGGGGAATGAACCTGAGGGAGTGACAGGTAGAACAGGAAGATAACAACAAGGCTGACTGGGGAATGAACCTGAGGGAGTGACAGATAGAACAGGAAGGTAACAACAAGGCTGACTGGGGCATGAACCTGAGGGAGTGACAGGTAGAACAGGAAGATAACAACAAGGCTGACTGGGGAATGAACCTGAGGGAGTGACAGGTAGAACAGGAACACAAGGCTGACTGGGGAATGAACCTGAGGGAGTGACAGGTAGAACAGGAAGATAACAACAAGGCTGACTGGGGAATGAACCTGAGGGAGTGACAGATAGAACAGGAACACAAGGCTGACTGGGGAATGAACCTGAGGGAGTGACAGGTAGAACAGGAAGATAACAACAAGGCTGACTGGGGAATGAACCTGAGGGAGTGGCAGGTAGAACAGGAAGATAACAACAAGGCTGACTGGGGAATGAACCTGAGGGAGTGGCAGGTAGAACAGGAAGATAACAACAAGGCTGACTGGGGAATGAACCTGAGGGAGTGACAGGTAGAACAGGAAGATAACAACAAGGCTGACTGGGGAATGAACCTGAGGGAGTGACAGGTAGAACAGGAAGGTAACAACAAGGCTGACTGGGGAATGAACCTGAGGGAGTGACAGGTAGAACAGGAAGGTAACAACAAGGCTGACTGGGGCATGAACCTGAGGGAGTGGCAGGTAGAACAGGAAGATAACAACAAGGCTGACTGGGGCATGAACCTGAGGGAGTGACAGGTAGAACAGGAAGATAACAACAAGGCTGACTGGGACATGAACCTGAGGGAGTGACAGATAGAACAGGAACACAAGGCTGACTGGGGAATGAACCTGAGGGAGTGACAGGTAGAACAGGAACACAAGGCTGACTGGGGAATGAACCTGAGGGAGTGACAGGTAGAACAGGAAGATAACAACAAGGCTGACTGGGGCATGAACCTGAGGGAGTGACAGGTAGAAGGCTGACTGGGGAATGAACCTGAGGGAGTGGCAGGTAGAGGGATGGAAATCATAGAAGGGCTGCAGTCCAGGTGAGTCTCATGAGGCGCAGGTGCGCGGAACGATGGTGACAGGTGTGCGCAATAATCCCCACACTGGCGAAAACGAGCGCTGGAAAGAGGGAGAGCGGGACTAAACGTGATAGTGAAAAAGTACATTTTTGTATGCTTTACGTCATCATGCACTAGTTTTTATCTGCAACGAGTCAGTTTGGTGGAAACAGCGACGGTGGGGAAAATGCGGGTATTTTCTCTATGCGGTTTCTAGAATATTCGCATGAATATTGGATGGAAACCTAGATGATTATAAGATTATTATGGACAAAATGTGTCAAACTGCAGTCAAGCATCGATCATCATGTCACCAGAAGAAGACCTGGATATTTATTGGAAAGCAGCATCAAACTCATCACCTTTTCACTTTCACCCCCCTGTGAAGTTGATTTTATTTCATCTGTAGCCTAATAAACTGCATGTTATCCTGAGTTGTAGTGGGAGGACCAGACACCATATCATCTGTAGCCTAATAAACTGCATGTTATCCTGAGTTGTAGTGGGAGGACCAGACATCATATCATCTGTAGCCTAATAAACTGTATGTTATCCTGAGTTGTAGTGGGAGGACCAGACACCATATCATCTGTAGCCTAATAAACTGCATGTTATCCTGAGTTGTAGTGGGAGGACCAGACACCATATCATCTGTAGCCTAATAAACTGCATGTTATCCTGAGTTGTAGTGGGAGGACCAGACACCATATCATCTGTAGCCTAATAAACTGCATGTTATCCTGAGTTGTAGTGGGAGGACCAGACACCATATCATCTGTAGCCTAATAAACTGCATGTTATCCTGAGTTGTAGTGGGAGGACCAGACACCATATCATCTGTAGCCTAATAAACTGCATGTTATCCTGAGTTGTAGTGGGAGGACCAGACACCATATCATCTGTAGCCTAATAAACTGCATGTTATCCTGAGTTGTAGTGGGAGGACCAGACACCATATCATCTGTAGCCTAATAAACTGCATGTTATCCTGAGTTGTAGTGGGAGGACCAGACACCATATCATCTGTAGCCTAATAAACTGCATGTTATCCTGAGTTGTAGTGGGAGGACCAGACACCATATCATCTGTAGCCTAATAAACTGCATGTTATCCTGAGTTGTAGTGGGAGGACCAGACACCATATCATCTGTAGCCTAATAAACTGTATGTTATCCTGAGTTGTAGTGGGAGGACCAGACACCATATCATCTGTAGCCTAATAAACTGCATGTTATCCTGAGTTGTAGTGGGAGGACCAGACATCACGTCACAGCGTCATGTTTACTTCCATGTGATGGTTATTATACTGTAGCAATATTTACATCACTAGCATTTCTTGCATAATTGATTTTACCGGCACAAAAAAAGATCTCACCTTGTCTAGCATATGTTGTTTTGTCGGCATTTGTAAAGTTTACCGACAAAATGTTCTTTTTCTTTCAGGCCTGTCTGACATTTTTTTTTTTATCAGACATGTACATTATATTTGCATAAAAAGGTTGAATGGAAAGCTGGTTAGTTTGTGGTATTTCAGCTTTGTGGTAGTTCAGGTCAACTGAGGACAACTGAAGTGCTTCACTTTGATGCTAAACCCATAAAGGCGATGATATTGCAACTAAATAGTCAACATTTATTGATCAATCCCTTGAAAACGGCACTCCGTTGTCTGTGGTTTTAGCGGAGCTGCGGGTCTCCTTGCCATCCCAGCAGGCAAATGGAACGCTTTCTTTCCACCGTATTGTGACGTTTTATTGATGACGACCTATTAGAATGAGTTGTATAAAAGGTTCTAACTCCATAATGACATCACGCTCTCTGTGTTTTCATTTGAATGTAAACTTGTTTCTGTGCTGCTATGTGACAGAATATTCATATTCCCATACATATTGATCTGAGCATCTTTGAGGAACAATGCAGGTGAGTACTGAGCAGGCTAAATTATGATCTAACCCCCCCCCATTAAAAGCTCAATAGCTGTATTCTGACAGTTTAAAAACATTATTTGTAGAGGCTGCTGCCTAAAGTTTTCAGATGTATAGTTAAATGGTACTCAATACATTTAGCTGTGATACGACTAGCTCCTAAGCGTCTAAACTAACATGGATCATTTAGCTACTTGATTGAGAATTTTAGGACCCCTGTAGGTATCAAAAATCAATATATATATTTATTTTTGGGGGCCTTCGCTATAGTCCATAGACGGGAATGCATTGAGAGGAACACAATATATAAATGGCAGAACACAGAGTCAAAAAAATGTATCATAAGGAATAAGGTTTTGAAGTGTCTGTCCTTTATATAAGAGATATAAGAAAGCTCAGAAAGAAATACATATTTAACCCTTTTATTTTGTTGGCACAAAACTACTTCCATAAATCCATAATTTTTTTCAAAACTGGTACCGGGTTACCTTCAGATGAGTCCCGTGACATTTGTGGGGGTCGTAGAGACAAACGAAGAACACCATCTTGTTCGTGAGAGTCTCCCCTTTCTATAGTGGGGTCACAAACGATTCGAACGCTACAGACGATTTTCGGGATGTCTCCTGGGCTGACAAACAGCGTTGTAGCTCTGCCACTTTCAACCACAGACGTGGAAGAGAGACATCAGCGGATGTGGTGGATTGAGAAGCAGCCCATTCAAAAATATATCTGTAGATTAAACAGAAGATTTTGACAGGGACCTTTTAAAAGGATGTTAATTAGATTGACACACGGGTACGTCTCTTAAGGACTAGCCTGATCAGCCTCCTACAACGTGGAAGAAAGACGTATTGGCAGCTTGTTTGTTTACTCTCCTTGTTTTGTTTCCTGTGTTTGTTTATCTGTAAACGTGTTTGTTTACCTCCCAGCAAGCCAATGAAAACCAAGCCAGGAGAGATAGGAGCTGCTTTGAGAGCCTGACCTTATGGGACCTGAAGAACCACAACCACAGTAGGCTGAAACACACAACACACACACACACACACACACACACAGACAGACAGACAGACAGACAGACAGACAGACAGACAGACAGACAGACAGACAGACAGACAGACAGACAGACAGACAGACAGACAGACAGACAGACAGACAGACAGACAGACAGACAGACAGACAGACAGACAGACAGACAGACAGACAGACAGACAGACAGACAGACAAACAGACAAACACACGCAGACAGACACAGACAGACAGACACAGACAGACAGACAGACACGCAGACAGACACCATGTCTGTTTGTGCTATCATGCCAACTCCCTTGTCTCTCATTGTCATGCCAGTAGAGTTGGCAAGAGCACAACAGATCTGGGACCAGCTATACCTGGTGTACTGTAGTAGAGCACAACAGATCTGGGACCAGCTATACCTGGTGTACTGTAGTAGAGCACAACAGATCTGGGACCAGCTATACCTGGTGTACTGTAGTAGAGCACAACAGATCTGGGACCAGCTATACCTGGTGTACTGTAGTAGAGCACAACAGATCTGGGACCAGCTATACCTGGTGTACTGTAGTAGAGCACAACAGATCTGGGACCAGCTATACCTGGTGTACTGTAGTAGACCACAACAGATCTGGGACCAGCTATACCTGGTGTACTGTAGTAGAGCACAACAGATCTGGGACCAGCTATACCTGGTGTACTGTAGTAGAGCACAACAGATCTGGGACCAGCTATACCTGGTGTACTGTAGTAGACCACAACAGATCTGGGACCAGCTATACCTGGTGTACTGTAGTAGAGCACAACAGATCTGGGACCAGCTATACCTGGTGTACTGTAGTAGAGCACAACAGATCTGGGACCAGCTATACCTGGTGTACTGTAGTAGACCACAACAGATCTGGGACCAGCTATACCTGGTGTACTGTAGTAGAGCACAACAGATCTGGGACCAGCTATACCTGGTGTACTGTAGTAGAGCACAACAGATCTGGGACCAGCTATACCTGGTGTACTGTAGTAGACCACAACAGATCTGGGACCAGCTATACCTGGTGTACTGTAGTAGAGCACAACAGATCTGGGACCAGCTATACCTGGTGTACTGTAGTAGAGCACAACAGATCTGGGACCAGCTATACCTGGTGTACTGTAGTAGAGCACAACAGATCTGGGACCAGCTATACCTGGTGTACTGTAGTAGAGCACAACAGATCTGGGACCAGCTATACCTGGTGTACTGTAGTAGAGCACAACAGATCTGGGACCAGCTATACCTGGTGTACTGTAGTAGAGCACAACAGATCTGGGACCAGCTATACCTGGTGTACTGTAGTAGAGCACAACAGATCTGGGACCAGCTATACCTGGTGTACTGTAGTAGAGCACAACAGATCTGGGACCAGCTATACCTGGTGTACTGTAGTAGAGCACAACAGATCTGGGACCAGCTATACCTGGTGTACTGTAGTAGACCACAACAGATCTGGGACCAGCTATACCTGGTGTACTGTAGTAGAGCACAACAGATCTGGGACCAGCTATACCTGGTGTACTGTAGTAGAGCACAACAGATCTGGGACCAGCTATACCTGGTGTACTGTAGTAGACCACAACAGATCTGGGACCAGCTATACCTGGTGTACTGTAGTAGAGCACAACAGATCTGGGACCAGCTATACCTGGTGTACTGTAGTAGAGCACAACAGATCTGGGACCAGCTATACCTGGTGTACTGTAGTAGAGCACAACAGATCTGGGACCAGCTATACCTGGTGTACTGTAGTAGAGCACAACAGATCTGGGACCAGCTATACCTGGTGTACTGTAGTAGAGCACAACAGATCTGGGACCAGCTATACCTGGTGTACTGTAGTAGAGCACAACAGATCTGGGACCAGCTATACCTGGTGTACTGTAGTAGACCACAACAGATCTGGGACCAGCTATACCTGGTGTACTGTAGTAGAGCACAACAGATCTGGGACCAGCTATACCTGGTGTACTGTAGTAGACCACAACAGATCTGGGACCAGCTATACCTGGTGTACTGTAGTAGAGCACAACAGATCTGGGACCAGCTATACCTGGTGTACTGTAGTAGACCACAACAGATCTGGAACCAGCTATACCTGGTGTACTGTAGTAGACCACAACAGATCTGGGACCTGTGGAAATAAACCACATAGAGTTGGGTTCATTTTCTCACCCGAGACCTTTCCCCCTCTTAGATCCTACTCTGTGGGTAGTTAAAGACAGAGAAGAAGACGTAGAATACCAGGAGAAAAGCGAAAGTGATGAGGAGGAAGAGTATGTTTGTGTGATAATAGAAGGGTCAGAGGTGGAGGAAGATGATGAGGAAGATGAGGAGGAGGAGGAGGAGGAAGAGGAGGAGGAATACGAGGTTACATGTGTAGGGGAGTATGTGGAGGAAGAGGAGGAGGGATACGAGGTTACATGTGTAGGGGAGTATGTGGAGGAAGAGGAGGAGGAAGAGGAGGGTTTGTTAGAGGTTGTGGTGAAAGAGGAGGAAGTAGAGGAGGACGAAGAAGAAGAAATAGTGGAGAGGTATGAGAAGGAGAAGAAAGATAAGGCAGAGAATAAAGAGGAGGAAGAAGAAGAGAAGGGAGAGAAGGTAGAGGAGGAAGAAGCAGAAGAAGAAGAGAAGGTAGAGGAGGAAGAAGCAGAAGAAGAAGAGAAGGTAGAGGAGGAAGAAGAAGAAGAAGAGAAGGGAGAGAAGGTAGAGGAGGAAGAAGAAGAAGAAGAAGAGAAGGGAGAGAAGGTAGAGGAGGAAGAAGAAGAAGAAGAGAAGGGAGAGGAGGAAGAAGAAGAAGAAGCAGAAGAAGAAGAGAAGGTAGAGGAGAAAGAAGCAGAAGAAGAAGAGAAGGTAGAGGAGGAAGAAGAAGAAGAAGAGAAGGGAGAGAAGGTAGA
>NC_138298.1:38725000-38735000 GCF_965601325.2 Salmo salar
TGTGGAGTATGTGTTGTCCAATCACAATGCATTGTTTTAAAATAGCCTAGCTGTGGAGTATGTGTTGACCAATCACAATGCATTGTTTTAAAATAGCCTAGCTGTGGAGTATGTGTTGTCCAATCACAATGCATTGTTTTAAAATAGCCTAGCTGTGGAGTATGTGTTGTCCAATCACAAGGCATTGTTTTAAAATAGCCTAGCTGTGGAGTATGTGTTGACCAATCACAAGGCATTGTTTTAAAATAGACTAGCTGTGGAGTATGTGTTGACCAATCACAATGCATTGTTTTAAAATAGCCTAGCTGTGGAGTATGTGTTGACCAATCACAAGGCATGCAGACAAAACAGGCCTTTCACATGATTTCAAATACTATCGCGGGAAAACACAGGTTGTAAAGCAAATGGCTTCTGCTGAAAAGAGAATATTGTAATCTGTCTGATCTAGGCTACCAAAATATTTGATCAACTTCCCAAATATTGTTTTACAAAGTAAAACAAGAGAGAGACAGACTTTTGGCACAAGCTCATCGGCCACCACCAGTGCACTACCTGTGCGTCATTGGGTGAGTCAGTGAAACCGGAAAGAATTTTAATGACGATAATTACCTCCTCATATTGTAGCCTACAATATGTCCCCACACACCTAGACCTAGGCTATTTGTGGATTCATGACAAGGTCGTTTTCATTTATCTCAGATGGTCAGTTTGTCAGTGTCAAAGTACCCTGTCATGTCGATAATATGTATGATATTAACAAAGATTCTGCCAAAGTCTCCAGTCATGTTAAATGAGGTAGAATTGCATGAAATGCGTTTATATAAGCCCCCAAAAATGTCCCGGACCTTAGGCTACTAAAATATTTCCCCATGTGTGCAACTTCTGTAAGTGCCTCTACTCTGCTACTCTATTCCCCTACGCAATTGCGATTATATGCATGCAATGCTTTATTATACAGGTGATTATTGTTCTCTTGCTTTCCGGGAAGCATTGGAGTCAACATGGGCCAGCATTCCCGTGGAGTTGCTTTCGACACCTTGTAGTCCATGCCCAGACGAATTGAAGCTATTTTGTACACTCACCATGGATACAGTATTAAACGTATACGACAGGGGGACCTCGCAACATATTCTGAGTTATTGCGTCACCGACATTCAGAGCCTGTGATTGGACGATAGAGGGAAACCCCATTCCTGAACAGTTCCTCGATGGCAGCGACAGAACCTGTTGTTGCGCCATGTTTACTCTAGGAATATCAATCAGTATCGTATGTAGGCTATGTGAACCCTATCGTATCTTTAGATTACCCTAGGATAAATCACAAGGATTTTGCAACGGTGGATCTGTGATTCTGTGAAGTGGGAAAATGAAACTATTTTTTTAATTGAACCTTTATTTAACTATAGTCTATTTCAATGCAGTGAATCAACACGAAACGTGACCGTCACAAGGCACGGAGGGGTTGAGAAATGGAAAGAAAGAATCGATGAAATTCTTGCTGTGATTGTTTTGTTTTAAATAGCCTATCATACAAATACAGTAGGCTGCAAATCATAGGCCTATCAGTTCCCCATTGCATTATCATATTTCACACTTGTTTCACAACCAGTCTTACAAGGTCATTTATAAAGCAAAAAAACGAACTATTGTTCAAACTGACGTATTCATAAAATAGCCCCGAAGCACACATAATATCCTGTTTTGTCGCTGTTGACTTGCTGCCTTGCTCTGCTTTTGCAGTACCTCTTACTGTACTTGCCAAATAGTGCTCCCTGTATTGTCTATTGCGCATGACTGTGTGGCGGAATATGAAGTAGAAGACTGTTTTTCTCCGAGCTAGAGTCCAACCCCCCCGAATCAACCTCTGAAAAACAAAAACGCGGAGCCATTCAATCTCAGATTGGGGCAGGTAAGATGTTAAAACATATATTTCTATAACGTTAAATATCTTGTTACACGGTGAAGTCGCTCAGCGGAGAGGTGTACAAATGTATTTTTAGCCCACGGAAGCGAACCGAGGACTGCAGATGGGGCTTTGGAACCGTTTCCGCACGCTCGGGACACGACAAGGCCCACTGACCCACATTCAACAGAGAGAGAGAGAGAGAGAGAGACAGAGAGAGACGGAGAGAGAGAGAGACAGAGAGAGCTGTGTGAGTGGGCGAGCGTGTGAATGTGTGCTTATGTGTGTGCGGGTCTGCTGCGAAATGTTTTTGTCATCGCTATCTCCTGCGGCCCGACTGTGTATTTGATGTTCCAGTTTTCCAGGAAATTGTAACCATTTCGAAAGTAGATCGCTACATTGTTGAAGATGCGCTGCTAGGCTAGCTTTAACTACATTGTGTCAATAGTTGCGTGACAGCTTGGCTGGACTCGAGTACCCGCCAGCCTTTTGACATAATGTCCGCTATGTCGCGCTTGGTGATTGATTGACACGTCGTTACAATGTCATTGTAGATTTTGGAAGTCGGTTGAGGGTTCTGAGAATGGATTCCCGTCGTCGGAATTCTAAGGAAATGGTCCAGTATTTTACCTGGGCACTTTTTCTGCGGGTATGGTTGGAGGATATATTTTACAGTTATGTAACGCGAACACCTGTGGCTCTTTAGTAAAGGTTTTAGCTGTACAACATCCACCGCGCGTATCCGTTTTTCTGCGGTTTATACGAGCGGATTAGATGTCATTTATAACAATCTTCGAAGATTTATGATTGGATCATTGCCCAAATGTAGGATTTTTTTTAAATGTGACCTTTCATTTAACTAGGCAAGTCAGTTAATAACACATTCTTATGACGGCCTAGGAACAGTGGCTTAACTGTCTTGTCCAGGGGCAGAAAGACAGATTTATACCTAGTCAGCTCGGTGTAAACAACCTAGCCCAACGCTCTAACCACTAAACCACCTGCCCACAATGAATCACTGACTTGGCTGTCCCTTCCAAACACAAGACAACTGCATTGGTATCAATATATATATATATATTTTTAAATGTAACTTTAAATGTGTCTTTATATATGAAGGAACACCTAACGTTACAAGACTCACTAGTCATTTCGATAACAACAGTAATGACACATCCCAAGGGTACATCATGAGGTTAGCGTCAGATCTTTCACATACAAAGGCCCAACTGACTGGAATCATTTACCTTTAGAAATCAGGGCATTCAAATCACACAGTCAATTTAAGAAAACCTTTTTTCAAATGTTAAGAACAAACTGTTTTTGTGTTTTTTTAAACTAATAGAAACATCACCATGTGAAAACATTTGTAAATATGTTTGTATATATTATAGGTAGTGTGAATTATAGGTAGTGTGAATTATAGGTAGGGTGAATTATAGGTAGGGTGAATTATAGGTAGGGTGAATTCTAGGTAGGGTGAATTATAGGTAGGGTGAATTATAGGTAGGGTGAATTATAGGTAGGGTGAATTATAGGTTGGGTGAATTATAGGTAGGGTGAATTATAGGTAGGGTGAATTATAGGTAGGGTGAATTATAGGTAGGGTGAATTATAGGTAGGGTGAATTATACTTAGGGTGAATTCTATACTGAAGAAAAATATAAACGCAACATGCAACAATTTCAGAGATTTTACTGAGTTATAGTTCATATAATGAAATCAGTCAATTGAAATACATTCATTAGGCTCTAATCTATGGATTTCACATGACTGGGAATACAGATATGAATCTGTTGGTCACAGATACCTTAATAAAAAGGTCGGGGATCAGAAAAGCAGTCAGTATCTGGTGTGACCACAGTTTTCCTGATGCAGCTCGACTCATCTCCTTCACATAGAGTTGATCAGGCTGTTGATTGTGGCCTGTGGAATGTTGTTCCACTCCTATTCAATGGGTCAGCGAAGTTGGCGGATATTGGCGGGAACTGGAACACTGTAGTACAGGTCAAACTAGAGCATCCAAACATGTTCATTGGGTAACATGTCTGGTGAGTATGCAGGCCGTGGAAGAACTGGGACATTTTTTCAGCTTCCAGGAATTGTGTACAGATCCTTGCGACATGGGCCGGCGCATTATCATGCTGAAACATGAGGTGATGGCGGCGGATGAATGACGCAACAATTTGTTATCTTTATTTATTTAACCTTTATTGAACTAGGCAAGTCAGTTAAGAACAAATTATGATTTACAATGACGGCCTACACCCAGGCATACCCGGACAACACTGGTGTCACGTCCTGACCAGTATAAGGGGTTGTTTGTTATGGTAGTTTGGTCAGGACGTGGCAGGGGTGTGTTTGTTTTGTGTTGTCGGGGTTTTTGGGTAGTGTTCTATGTTTTGTATTTCTATGTTCTATTTTCTAGTTATTCTATTTCTATGTTTAGTTTATTGTTTTGACCTTCAATTGGAGGCAGCTGTTCCTCGTTGCCTCTAATTGAAGGTCCTATTTAGTAGGGGTGTTTTTCTATGGGTTTTGTGGGTAGTTGTTTCTTGTTTAGCTGTGTGCCTGACAAGACTGTTTTCGTCGTTCTTTTTGTTCAGTGTTCATTTATTTAATAAAGAAGAAAATGAGCATTCACGTATGCGCTGCATTTTGCGACCGTGACAACTGGGCCAATTGTGCGCCGATCCTATGAGACTCCCAATCACAGCCGGTTGTGATAGAGCCAATGATCGAACCAGGGTCTGTAGTGACGTTTCTAGCACTGAGATGCAGTGCCTTAAAATATGAAATAAGCTTTTTTGTTGCATATGGAACATTTCTGGGATCTTTTATTTCAGCTCATGAAACATGGGAGCAACACTTTACACGTTGGGTTTATATTTTGGTTCAGTGTAGTATAACGATATATTACAGCCTCTTGTTCCAGTGCTAACACCTGATTTGAGTTAATCAAGGGCTTGACTCCATATTTGAATCAGGTGGCTGACCTGGTGCTACTAGGGCTGCCCTTGTCTTTGTAGCAGGATAATTCCTTTCACCCTAGATATGTTTCCCTACTATTAAATGTCTGATGTATGTTTTTAGTATTAGGTCTGCCATTTAAATGTGTGTTGGTTTCCTCGGCAAGGGTTCACATTGCACACTTATAATACAATTCAAATGTGTTTTTATAAAGCCCATTTTATCTCAACAGTTGTGACAAAGTGTTTTTCAGATACCCAGCCTAAAACCCCAATGTTCACATTTAAACAAAAAAGATGTCTGTCATAAATGTCCAATGGGATCTCCCTGGTAGAGTGAATGGACCAATGGGATCTCACTGGTAGAGTGAAGGGACCAATGGGATCTCCCTGGTAGAGTGAATGGACCAATGGGATCTCACTGGTAGAGTGAAGGGACCAATGGGATCTCCCTGGTAGAGTGAAGGGACCAATGGGATCTCCCTGGTAGAGTGAAGGGACCAATGGGATCTCCCTGGTAGAGTGAAGGGACCAATGGGATCTCCCTGGTAGAGTGAAGGGACCAATGGGATCTCCCTGGTAGAGTGAAGGGACCAATGGGATCTCCCTGGTAGAGTGAAGGGACCAATGGGATCTCCCTGGTAGAGTGAATGGACCAATGGGATCTCCCTGGTAGAGTGAATGGACCAATGGGATCTCCCTGGTAGAGTGAATGGACCAATGGGATCTCCCTGGTAGAGTCAATGGACCAATATGATCGAGAGATGTTATGTCAGATGATGAATAGAGAGATGTTATGTCAGATGATGAATAGAGAGATGTTATGTCAGATGATGAATAGAGAGATGTTATGTCAAATAGAGATGTTATGTCAGATGATGTTTGTATTAAACACATTCATGTTATTGGCCTAAATGGTGATCAATTGGGGATATTTCTAATATTATGTTTTTATAAATGTTAAAAATGACCAGTGTAATTTGTGTGCTGCAGGGTGGAGTGATGGCCGTGTTGGGCCCAGCGTCTGGTGTCCAGAGATGATAGAGGTGACCTCAGAGTCACCTTTAACCCCTGACCCCCACCACAACCCCTGAGAGCCAGCTGAAACTGATCACACGCAGGCTGCAGTGGGGTAAGGACAGACAGACAGACAGACAGACAGACAGACAGACAGACAGACAGACAGACAGACAGACAGACAGACAGACAGACAGACAGACAGACAGACAGACAGACAGACAGACAGACAGACAGACAGACAGACAGACAGACAGACAGACAGACAGACAGACAGACAGACAGACAGACGGACGGACAGACAGACAGACAGACAGACAGAAAAACAGACAGACAGATGCTTCATTAGAGGATATATACACAGTAATGACAGTGTGAATGAATAGGTATTGCTGGTGGGCGTTGACATGGTCCTATTAGAATATGGCTGTATGTTTCCGTCATGTTGATGCTGGTTCGCCGAGCCCCAGTAAAGTGTTATTGATGGAGGAAATGTGTTTTTATAGATGATGTCTGTTGACGACTGGATAGATGGATGGATGATCTGTTTTCATGGGTAATGTGGATGGATTTACAAATGGACGCACCTGTATGTATTAATGGATGACGTGTATGGATGGATGATGTGGTTATCCACTGTGTAGTGTGTTATAGATGGATGAAGTGGTTATTCACTGTGTAGTGTGTTATGGATGGATGATGTGGTTATTCACTGTGTAGTGTGTTATGGATGGATGATGTGGTTATTCACTGTGTAGTGTGTTATGGATGGATGATGTGGTTATTCACTGTGTAGTGTGTTATGGATGGATGATGTGGTTATTCACTGTGTAGTGTGTTATAGATGGATGATGTGGTTATTCACTGTGTGTAGTGTGTTATGGATGGATGATGTGGTTATTCACTGTGTAGTGTGTTATGGATGGATGATGTGGTTATTCACTGTGTAGTGTGTTATGGATGGATGATGTGGTTATCCACTGTGTAGTGTGTTATGGATGGATGATGTGGTTATTCACTGTGTAGTGTGTTATGGATGGATGATGTGGTTATTCACTGTGTGTAGTAGTGTGTTATAGATGGATGATGTGGTTATTCACTGTGTAGTGTGTTATGGATGGATGATGTGGTTATTCACTGTGTAGTGTGTTATGGATGGATGATGTGGTTATTCACTGTGTGTAGTAGTGTGTTATAGATGGATGATGTGGTTATTCACTGTGTAGTGTGTTATGGATGGATGATGTGGTTATTCACTGTGTAGTGTGTTATGGATGGATGATGTGGTTATTCACTGTGTAGTGTGTTATGGATGGATGATGTGGTTATCCACTGTGTAGTGTGTTATGGATGGATGATGTGGTTATTCACTGTGTAGTGTGTTATGGATGGATGATGTGGTTATTCACTGTGTAGTGTGTTATGGATGGATGATGTGGTTATCCACTGTGTGTAGTAGTGTGTTATAGATGGATGATGTGGTTATTCACTGTGTAGTGTGTTATGGATGGATGATGTGGTTATTCACTGTGTAGTGTGTTATGGATGGATGATGTGGTTATTCACTGTGTAGTGTGTTATGGATGGATGATGTGGTTATTCACTGTGTAGTGTGTTATGGATGGATGATGTGGTTATTCACTGTGTAGTGTGTTATGGATGGATGATGTGGTTATTCACTGTGTAGTGTGTTATGGATGGATGATGTGGTTATTCACTGTGTAGTGTGTTATGGATGGATGATGTGGTTATTCACTGTGTGTAGTGTGTTATGGATGGATGATGTGGTTATTCACTGTGTAGTGTGTTATGGATGGATGATGTGGTTATTCACTGTGTAGTGTGTTATGGATGGATGATGTGGTTATTCACTGTGTGTAGTGTGTTATGGATGGATGATGTGGTTATTCACTGTGTAGTGTGTTATGGATGGATGATGTGGTTATTCACTGTGTAGTGTGTTATGGATGGATGATGTGGTTATTCACTGTGTAGTGTGTTATGGATGGATGATGTGGTTATTCACTGTGTAGTGTGTTATGGATGGATGATGTGGTTATTCACTGTGTAGTGTGTTATGGATGGATGATGTGGTTATTCACTGTGTAGTGTGTTATGGATGGATGGATGATGAATGAATGATGTGTGCTAATTCACGGTTCTCGCTGATCGTTCCAGGTCCTCTTCCAAATGACTACCTCAGGCCTAAAAACTGTTTCACTGCAGCCACAGTCCTGAACAACAGCCAGTCATGACATCAAGCATAGGGTAGGGTATAACACACACTGGCCCCTACTGGTGTACGCATTCACAAATACTAGCTGTTACTCCCTCCTACCCACTGACTAGGATACCACTTTTTCTGAACTACAACACCTCTCTCTTTCTCACAATCTCTCTCTCTCTCTCTCTCTCTCTCTCTCTCTCTCTCTCTCTCTCTCTCTCTCTCTATCTCTTTCTCTGTCTCTTCCATTTTCTCTCTCTCTCACAATCTCGATCTGTCTCGCTCTCTTTCTCTCTCTCTCTGTCTCTCTCTCTCTCTGTGTCTCTCTCTCTTTCTCTCTCTCTTTCTCTCTCCCAATCTCTCTTTCTCTCTCTCTCCCATTTTCTCTCTCTCTTTCCCAATCTCTCTCCCATTTTCTCTCTCTTTCCCAATCTCTCTCCCAATCTCTCTCTCTCCCAATCTCTTTCTCTCTCTTTCTCTCTCTCTTTCTCTCTCTCTCACACGCACACACACACTCAGGATGACATATTGTTAAATGTTATAATAATGATAACTATTTTCAGATGATTTATTTCAAACACAACCCTAAAGCCTTTTCCTTTCTCAGGGATGATTCCAGCATCTTCGATGGGTCGATGGAAGAAGATGAGAAGGACAAAGCAAAACGGTAAGACATCACCACCATGACATCACCACCACCATGACATCACCACCACCATGACATCACCTCCATGACATCACCTCCATGACATCAACACCATGACATCACCACCATGACATCACCACCATGACATCACCACCATGACATCACCACCACCATGACATCACCACCATGACATCACCACCATGACCTCCATATCATAACTAATCACTAAGACCCTGATTTGCTGAAACAGGACTAACACAGCTGATTCACATAACTAATCACTAAGACCCTGATTAGCTGAAACAGGACTAACACAGCTGATTCACATAACTAATCACTAAGACCCTGATTAGCTGAAACAGGACTAACACACAGCTGATTCACATAACTAATCACTAAGACCCTGATTAGCTGAAACAGGACTAACACAGCTGATTCACATAACTAATCACTAAGACCCTGATTAGCTGAAACAGGACTAACACAGCTGATTCACATAACTAATCACTAAGACCCTGATTAGCTGAAACAGGACTAACACAGCTGATTCACATAACTAATCACTAAGACCCTGATTAGCTGAAACAGGACTAACACAGCTGATTCACATAACTAATCACTAAGACCCTGATTAGCTGAAACAGGACTAACACAGCTGATTCACATAACTAATCACTAAGACCCTGATTAGCTGAAACAGGACTAACACAGCTGATTCACATAACTAATCACTAAGACCCTGATTAGCTGAAACAGGACTAACACAGCTGATTCACATAACTAATCACTAAGACCCTGATTAGCTGAAACAGGTGAGACACGTTGCCATTCAGTGAGCCTGTAGATAGAACATTGTAACTACCCAACTGATAAAAAGGGCTAGAGACTCTCCATTCTATTCTTCATTGAAAGGTCTTTTTAAAGTATATTCCATTGTAATCTAATCTGTAATCTATTGTAATCCACAGCGTGTCCCGTAACAAGTCGGAGAAGAAGAGACGAGACCAGTTCAATGTCCTCATCAAGGAGCTGGGGACCATGTTGCCTGGCATCACACGCAAGATGGACAAGTCCACCATCCTGCAGAAGAGCATCGACTTCCTGTGTAAACACAACGGTACCCGCCCCCTTTACTACCACTTTCTGTTTCTACTTCCTGTTGTTGTGATGAATGTAAACAAACAGAACTGTTGCTTTTGATAGTCATGGACATATAACGTAAATGTAAATTCTTCTTGAGT